>NW_025063692.1:8577500-8932500 GCF_018153295.1 Drosophila grimshawi | reverse complement strand
AGGTATCCATATGGAACACCACACACGCTGGCAGGCAGCATTTGATGCGTGTAATGGATTTGGCTGGGCGACAGACAGTCAGGCACTTGGACACCGGCTTAAGTCGTCTTATTGTTTGGCTTATTAGAGCTACACATGTATGTGGTCGAGCAAAATGGGTTCAGGTAAAGCCGGCATTACACCATGGCCAGCTAATTTTCGGGTTTGATGACAATAACTGAGATGTGTGTGTGTGTTTGTGTCAATGTTGTCAAAGTGAATTGACCGGATGAGTATTTGGCTCTAATGCGCAATTGATAGATGGGCTCGTTTGGGGGAATCCCTTAAGTAGGATTCTTTGTTTTCCCATTACTTGTTGACATCATGAATTAGAACAATTTGTGACCAGTAAAAAAGTTGAATAAATAATCCAATTAGAATCAACAACAGCTTCAGCTATAAAATATATAGCCCCAATATATATATTCCATTATTTATTTACACTTCAGCTTAACTCTTCAACCTTACCAGTTGAGTATCTTTTATTGATTACAAACATCATTTTGAGCAATTTTATATTGATATTACAAATCGTGTACAATTTTCACTGCAGCAATGCAAGTTGAGGCTGAAATTAAAGTTTGCGTGTGATGTTAAAGATATACTATAAAAGTTTGCACAACATGTTCCCATTTTAATTAGTCGAGAACTGTGACAAAAAAGGAAAGTATCTGCAAGTATCTGCACAGGCATTTAAGGTAACTGTCACTTCTTGAAAACATTTCAGAGAAAACCCCAAAGCTGCCGAAGTTTCTCAACTTTTAAGCCATAATTCAACGGCAGCTGAACCTGGTCAAATGCGTGCGACTCAGTTATTAAAATCAATTGTTGAGCCGGTCGGAAGGTGTAACTTGTGTTCCCCGCGAAATTCAAAATGGCCACCTGAGGGGTGGGTAGCGGTAACTGCGTAGTGGACACACACACACACAGACACACACACATACAAACAAACACAGAGTTTGCCAGCCGAAACGGATAAAAGACGTCAGTGGGCACAGGAGCATTAATACACACACACACAAGCACACAGACACATACAGAGGCAAAGCTATCAACATAAAAGTCAATCTGTCCGAGGGGTTGAACAAGTACAGCCAGAAACCAGAACACAACACAACAGAACAGAACAGAACAGAACAGAGCTGAGACGAGGACCGACCAAAGCTCTGTTGTACGCATTGACCCTTTTGTTGGAGCGAGAATCGGACAGGACAGCGCAGAACAGGAGAGAAGAGCGGCACACAACGGCCACGGGGTAGGGGGAAAGGGCTAAGGGGTAAGGGGTAAGGTGGTCCGGGAAACGAAGGCAAATGGGCAGCTAACCACCCTCACACTCTGCTGCTGCTGCTGTTGCTGTTGCTATTGCTGTTGCTATTGCTGTTGCTGCCCTCGACTCGATTGTGCCATAAAGTCCTCAGTCCTGGCAGCTCGTTAGTGTTGGTGATGGACGGCACTGAAGGTCCTGAAGTGGCTGCCGCTGGACTCGCGACATAACGGTGAGTGGTAGTGGTAGTGGTAGTGGTGGTGGTATCGGTGGTGCACAGAGTGACATCGGCAGTGGGAGTGGACCGAGCAGTTGAAGTGCTTTTCATATTATACATATTTGAACTTGTTGTCGCAGTTGTCTCGCTTCCACACACAGCCGCAATATGCCCGAGTCTCTGGCCATATTTTTATTATTGCGATTCGAATTGAATCTGTATTCGATTCCGTAACTTAGTCCGAAGTCCACCCCTAATGGCTAGCGGACAGCGGCCATTACTTCAACCCTATGGGCACCATGTATCGGCCTCAACCTCAATTGCAACCCACACCGCACAATTTGACAAGAACCCCTTTTGGCTGGCCCGACTATTGGCATAAGCAGCCCATTTATACAATTACATTTATAAATGTTGCGCTCTGTTATCAAACAGACAACAGACAACACACAAAAACAGACAGACAAAACACATTCGCCATATTGTTAAACAAATACCCAGACCAAAGAAATTGAATTGAATTTCCCGAATGGCCTTTGAAAGCAAGTTTTAATGGCTGCGTTTCTCAATCAGCTTTTCCCAGCATAAAGAGTCCCCAATATTTCTGTCCAGTCTACCAATTGGGGACTGCATAAATTGGCCATAATCAGCTTGCTTGTGCCCTTTGCCCAGCTTCTATACATAAAAAAAAGAAGGATTTTAAAGTTGTTGTCATCTTGAAAAAGCTTGAAAACAAGAAATTCTTTTCAGTGCGAGACAATCAAGCATATCTTTGAATTCTTTTCATGTCAAATAATTTTACAATCTAACAATAACCGATATTTAATATCTTATGAAATTGTCTATTTAGAACTTGTACTATTTATGTAATTATAAAACTCTGACGAAATTTAAATGAATTCTTTGCTGATTTCGATTATATAAAACAAGAACATTTGCTTGGCTGCTCCTGCTTCAAAATTAACAGAGACTAAACATTAATTGCATATAAACCTGATATAATTTTTCAGCAGGAGATAAAATGAATGCTTAATATCTATCAAAGGATCCCTTAAAACTGCCAATATGGTTCATGTCTGCAGTGTTACGGTCTAAGAAGATGATTAATCTTTCGAGTGCTGACATTTTGTGGTTAATAATTAGCGAAACTCTTTTCAATACGAATACAAATCACAATAATATTGTATTATATTTGAGAAAAAATCTTCTTTAGTTTACTTGCTAGTCGAATCGTGTATTTCTATTTCACGTTTTTTGTGTGATTTCTGTACCTTTTCTAAGTGCATATCTTAAAAACCGATCGGCAGCAAAAGCACAGTCTTAAAAAACGCAAGCAAACAATGGAAATTGGCTAATTGATGGCACTTTGTGGCGGCCACTTGACTTGATCGGATTGCGTCCGATCGGAAGATTGTCGGATTGTCGTAGCTGTTCGACCGTGAAACGGCTCCCGAGTATTCGCACTGAAAAAGCGCATTGCTGGCGATCGGACCGATTGATAAGACGGCGACTGCCACTGATAATTGAAGAGTGCTGAGTGCCGAGTGTTGAATGAGTGGAAAGCACAACCCGACAGGCGTTCGATCTATGCGACACATGTGCTCAATGAGTTTGGCTTATGCTCTCTCTACCTCTCTCTTTCCCTCTCTTCCTCTCTCTCTCTCTCTCGATGATCGTGACGCTGCACATTTGCGTACGGTTGGGATGAGTCGCGCGCTAAGGGTTAATTCACTTTGAGCGTAATTTGTAACCACTTCGGCGCTACCCTCTTGCCAGGGCCTCTCGACGTCGCGAATTAGGCAAGCAAAGGAGCTCGGCTTTTGTGCACTCTCATTGCGTATTATTCACATATACCCAACCAGGACAGAGCAAGGAGAGTGCAATAGAGCGAGAGAGAGAGAGAGAGAGTAGACGACTACCTGGTTGTCCCTTAAAAATTGGCAATGGGAATAGAACGGGTAATGCACATTAAACACTTTGGCATATTTTGTTATTGGGACGTCCGCTGGATGCATGCGTAACCCTTTCGTAAATCGAGTTAATCCCGAAAACGCAATGCATATGCCGATCCCGATCCCGATCCCAATGCCAATCCCCTATCCCCTGCCAGGTAAATCAAGAACAACAACAACACACACACAGACACACACAATGTTAATAATTGCGTCAATGGAAATTATCATTTTTCATTATTATATTTTTTTTTTCGCATTTGGGTTCTTTGGGGTTGAGCATGGGTCGATGAGGTTTCGCTTTAGTAGGTTTCGCTGCCGTCTTGTGTTGAGATCGCTGCCGCCGGTTTGCTGAAGTGCCTGTGACAAGTCATCAAAAGACGGAACCAGGGGCGACCCAAAGATCGCGAACAATAACCCGAAATGTCACCGAGCATAGGAAATGGAAATGAAAATGCAAGTTCCACATAAAGGGCAACCAGAATTAGAATCGCAGCCAGAAACAGTAGTAAACGCAAAAGCAGCAGCAAAGGTAGACGATGTAGAGGCCAAAACAAGGTGAACATGTCAGTCCAAGGAACAACTTATGACTTATTCTTTTAAATCAGTGCCAAGGACATGACAACTATGTCGAGATCTTTGCCTTTGCATTAAGTTAAGTAATTGGCTGATTAATTGGATTATATTATTTAGTGGTTGGTATGATGAGAACTCCAAATAGGAAATTTACTTAAGTTCTGTTCGACAACAGCAAGTTGGCATATCTATACTGACTATAAATCTATTCAAAATACTCTTTCTGTTAGTGTGTACAAAGTGCGGTGTGCTGGGATTCGCTTTAGCTTCTTGTTTTTATTAATTGAGCGCACAAAACGTGACTCGCTGCAAGAGCTTTTGTTAGTTGTCACCGGACATGCTTTGGAAGAGAACCTCCACCACTCCCTCTCCATATCCCTCTCCATCTATCGGGTACCACCATACGCCGTGAAAGGCATTGTTTTTGCCCTGCCCCGGCTCTCAGGCCGAGGACAATGCGTTGCGTGCCAATATTGGGAAGTACGGCCTGTCACATGTCACCAAAACAATGGGCCCGTAAGGAAGTCCTCGAGTCAAAGGCAATCAGCAGAGAGGGAAAGCGAGCTTCCGTTTTATATTATATATTTTTTTATTTATTTAGTTTTTTTTCGACAATTGTGTGGAGTAGGCCATCTGAATCCATTCGGTTGGGTCAGTTACTTAGCAGGAACTGGACGAACTAGAGAGATTCAGGATTGCCAACGGGGAGTTCTAAAAATGATCGAAGCCTGCTGCTGATGTCCGATTTTGGATGCACTTCTAGCTTGAAAAGGTGAAACGAACGGCAGCCAATGCGCATTAAAGGACTAAAAAGATAAGGCCAAGAATTAGAACCGATCAGAAGAAAATAAAGTCAGCAGTATTAAATATACCGAAAACAGAGGTGGAAAAGCGAAAGATTCTCAACATAGTGTTTAAGTAGTTTCAAGATATATTGATGATGCCGACGGTATGCAATCGTTCCAACGTTCTAATACTAATTCTATTAATTTGAAATGTAATATTAATTATCATTGTATTATACTTTATATATCTAAATATATTTTATATATCTATATAAACATTGAGAAAACATTGAGTAGTAAAGAGTAAGTTCCAGATGTTATTCAGTAATCTATCCAGATTTTGCCCAGTGATAAATAAAAGATTGTCAAAATGTAGAAAAATTCACTTTCATTTATATCCAATAAATCATCCGACATTTATTGGGAGCTCTAGCTTAGATTAGTTAGCTAAATCAAAAGCTATACAATCTGCTGGGTGTGCTCATCCTATTAAAACAAAATGTTCGCAAATTTTTATAGACGATAAGAAAACGTAATCCAATCCAAGATGCGCTTCCACAGGACTCACTTAGGAGAACAGCACAAGCAAAAAGGACAACCGACACAGTCTGGAACGAAGTCTGGGTCACATGAATATATTTATTGCACTTTCGATAACAACACCCCACCCAACCCCCTGTGTCTGTTTCTCTGTTCCCACAACCTGCAACTGGTAGCTACGAATTGAAGTCTTTCTGTTGCTGTTGTTGTTGTTGTTGCTGTTGTTGTTGTTGTACTCATCTAATCCCTGAAATATGTAAAATGAAAAATTGAAAAACTAACTGACAACGCAGCAGTTGTAAAAATCTGCTGCGCTGGGTTGTTGTGTTGATATAGGATGGTTGATGGTTGGGAGGGGGTTAAGCGGAGATGGAGGGGGTCCGCACAGTCTTTGCCAGCTTATCAACGCGCTGCAGACAAGGGCAGAGCATCAATCAAGAATTTCCAATGAATGGCTATCGAGTGAATTAGAAGGCCAGTGCCATTTTTTTTTCTTCTTTCCCTCTTACATAGCCCCCCACCCCCCATGCCACCCACCACGCTTAAGAGCATGTTTTGCGAATTTTACTGCCAGATACATATACATATATTTCTATTTTTGTACCCTCTCTGAGAGTATTACACTTGCTCCGTGGAATATAACAACTGTTCCAAGGAGACACCTCAAAAAGATCTTCTATCGATGGATCTCTCTGGATGGTGAACGATATCTTAATCAAAATCGTAAATTACGTGTGGTTTTTTCTATTTTTTAAACTTAAGTAAAACAATAATGCCCAATGTATATCCGGAAGGGTATTTCATTGTCAGCAACACGCACTCAGCCCTTTTTCCTGATTTACTCAATATACTCCTTTTATTTTTCTTTTTTTGGCATGGCGACCAGCAGCGCACGTCTTACTACGACGTATCCAGCAATATTTTTGCGGCTTAATATGTGTTAAGAAAAAAGATGAGGAAAAAAAAAGAAGAGGAGAAGAACCCGTTGCCGAAGTCAACCGAAACGCAATGTTAAAAAATGTGCGGCCTGGCGAATGTGGCGACTTGTAGTAGAAACAGTCACTAAGCAGGGGCGGGGGTTGGGTGGGTATTGGTCTTGGTCTTGGTCTTGGTCCTGGCAGCAGTAGTAGGTCTGTCGCCTGGCTTATCGTTTGACTGTAGCCAGTGACAGGACATAACATTACCCTCGGTATCTGCGCAGCGCCATGCGTGGGCGCTGCTGACGAACGGACCCCGGACGGTCACCCCGCGGCCACCTTCAAAGGCTGGCAACTTAGGTGGGGTGTGGGGGGGAGGGAGGTGTGGGCAGGCGGGCAGGCGGGTGATAAAAGGGGTGTGTTCGCTGTTTGGTAAGGGTAAGGGTTAAAAAGATGCTGACTAAGTACTTTGCAAAATTGCTTACATGCGTTGCGCCTGTGTCCTGTGAACTGACTGTGGCGGGAGGCGGGGGCGGGGTTTGAGTTTGGGCTTGGGTTTGGGTTCGCTTTGCTAGAGAGACCAACGTCCGCCCCCCGTTTAGTGGTAATACATTGTCATATGATGCAGCGGCTGGCGTGTCATCCTCATTCTCATCCTCATCCTCATCTTCAAACTCATAACCAATGCCCCACAAATATCCTTCCCTTCCCTTCCCCCTTAATCATCAAGATGCTTAGTGGACGTTGCCAGGCGGAGAATAAACGACAAGCGTCTGACGACGGACATGAAACAAGTGTTGGGTGCCATGTTTATGTTGTTATTGTTATTGTTGTTGTTGTTGCTGTTGTTGTTGTCTTTCATTTCATTTCGTTACGTTTCTTACGTTCTTTTTTTATATGCCACACTCCCTGTCTCTCTCTCTCTCTCACTCTCTCTGTGTCGCCCTCTTTGCTATTTGCTGTCCTTGTCGGTTCTTTTCGAAGCCAAGTTTGTGAATTTTTATTCTACTTATTTGCTTTACGCTTTGTTGTTGCTGTTGTTGTTGTTGTTGTGCACGTAATATAAAAATTCAGCAACGCGCAAAACTTCACATATGACAACTTGCGCGGACAACAACAATAAGCATAGGTGGAGCAAATGAAGAGAGGAGAGACAGGAGATGCGGCACTGAGCACAGAAGACAGAGGACAACATGTCACTGCGACAGGCAGTCAACACAGACGCAAGACACAAGAAGCGGCAAAGACTTGGCTATCAACAACATCATCATCATCATCATCTTCTTTGGCCAAGGCGGCTCTGATGTTTCTGATTTTTTGAAGCGGAAAATCAAACGCAACGCAATGTTTACACCGTGAAACAGCAACGATTGCTGCAGCAGTTCATGATTTTATATGTTATGTATTTTATATCCACGATTCATATTCGATTTTTAGTTTTAAGCGCTTTTCGCTAGCACTTGTTGCTGCTGTTGCTGTTGCAGAGTTTGTTGTTGCTGCTGCTGCAGTTGTCACAGTTTTACCTGTTGCTGTTGCTGTTGTTGCAACGATTGCTGTTTAGATTGTTGCTGTTGCTCTTTTTCTTCTTCTGTTTGATACTGCTGCTTTTATTTAAATTGTTGCTCTTATTTTTATTGGTGCTGCTGCTTTTTTGGTGCTATTTTAGTTGCTGCTGCTGGTTGGTTAGTTACTGGTTGGGTTTTTATGTACTATTCGCTGCTTGCTTATGCAGTTGTTGCTTCTGCTGCGCTAAAAATGTTGCTGCAGTTCCTATTACTCAACTTGCTGCTGCTGCTGCTTTTGATTGCAGTCTTGATAATGTTGCTAACAGCTCAGCTGATTTTCATTTTGATGCTGCTTGTGGCTAGCTATTTCAGCAACTATTGTTGCCGTTTCACGTGCTGTTGCTCGTGTAAACTCAGCCTGAGGCACTCTTCCAGCGCTGTATTTCTTGTGTTGTTTCGCGTGTGTGTGTGTGTGTTGGTTGAGTTTCAGAAAATTGCATTTTTTCATATCATTAGGTTTTATTGGTTTCTTCCTGTTAAATATTCTTGCCCTTACACTCCTTCCACTCCTCCCTCCGCCCTCCCTTGCACTCCCACACCCCAACCCTTCGCCAAACTGATGCCACACATATGCGACGCTTGTATTTTCTTTTGTGTTTGCCTTGTTGTATAGGGGTGCGGGAGGGGGTGCCAGGCGAGGCGCAGTAAGTGGGAGGGGCTGTTATGTGTGTGTGTATGTGTCTGGGGAATGGGAAATGGGGAAGGGAGCCTGGTCGCATATTGTCCCAACAAGAGCGCGACGGTCGCGCTCCAAAAACAACCAGAAACAGAACAAACATACACACGCGAGGCATCGTGTACGCATCATATCATCGCATATTGTTTTGTGCCTGTCGACTAAAGACTCCCCCTGTCCCCCACCTGTTCCCCCCCCCCTCCTCGTAGCTTTTGACTGCGTCAGTCGGCCAGCGCCAAGCTGGGCCCAAAAGACAAGCGCTTGGCAGCTAAGTCTGGCCATGTCAGTCAGTAAACAAACTGCCTTCCTCCACCCAGTTTGTAAGCATACCATTCGCTGTTGCTGTTGCTGTTAGTGTTGGTGTTGGTGTTGCTGCCACTGCCCCCACTCATGTGGCGATAAATGCAAGTTGGCGATTTCCTTTGTTGTTCTTCTTAGAGAAACAACCCGAGCTCCACATTGAAGTCCATTACGTTCGCTTTACCTGGTTTATCTGCTTCTGCTTAACGATGGTGACAGAGAGACTGGGTGGCGGGGTGGTGGCTTGTGTGGCAAGAACAATGCTCATCGATTTGCCAGTTGTGAGCTCCAATTAAATGCATATCAAGTGGGGTATCAAAGAGCCGAAAACACTTGAATAGCCAGCGAAGCGTTAAGCTGCTGAATTTCCATGGATTTTTCTCTGTCTGAAGTTCAAAAACTTTTCAAATGGAGAACAATACCAAAAAAAAAGGGGGTTTATATAAACTTATCTTAATGTCTGTTTTTTGAAAACTTTCATATTTTTAACTATGCAGCAATTGCTACTCAAATAAGGATGTACATAATTATAATTTCTAGAAAGCAATTTAGTCAAGTCAAACAAATAATACTTTGATTTATTTAAGTTGATCTCTTTCTGAAATAAAAATAATAATAGTATAAGAAAAACAGATATTGATTTAAATTGTTGCAAGAAGCACTCAACAAGTCAAGCTCATTTCAATTATCATTTTTTTTTACCCATTTCAGTTTCGAACTATCCATACTCTAAAATCAAATCGATTTCTATTTCATGGTAAATTCGGTCTATCCAATCATTTCTGTTGACCAAGCACGCACTGCCTTTGCCAATGTCAAACACATTATTATCGAAAGGGGATTTCGTTTAGGCCATCTAATGCACTGACATCCATCCACAACAACCCCACAAAAGTATCTATCTCTGTGGGTGTGTGTGTGTGTGTTTGTTTGCCTGTGTGTGTGTGGGTGTATGTTAGCTGTCTTGCCCACAACAATACAAACATAGCCACAAACGGAGTCAAGTTGATGTTACCTGCGTAAATCAGGAAATGTGGCAAGCAGCGTAGCATGCTCTGATTGACTGTTCCGACGTATGGATGGGATGGATCGATTGAATGTTGGCTGGAGCATTGAGCATGGAGGACAGAGGACAGCGGAGGACCCTGGTCAAGAGAATGTCTCAAGAGCTTGGGTTCGTTTGCAAAACTAAGTCGCCCTAATGCAAATGGAAAACCAAAAACGGCTGCACACATAATTTCAATATGCCAGCACCACAACAAGCCACCCACAACCCAATTCGGTCGAGCCCGGACCCAGTTTTACGGCTCCAGTTCCAGCGGATGTCGTACCACCTGCAGTGACTGACGAACGGTCGGTCGAGTCGACTCGATTCGAGCGACCGGTCTGGCCCCCGGGGTCGTTTTGCGTACGCCCTTGTGTTCTGCGACTTAGATCCGCATATGTGCGGGTGTGAGTATGCCTGTATGCCTGTATGTGTTTGTGTGTGTGTGTGTGTCTGTGTATGCCTTGTTGATGCGCTTCGGTGGTCGCCGCCGCCTGCCAACGGAAAAGGAAATGAAAAAAGGCGAACGAGAGCCCCGCCTCAGATACACAGCTCTCAGCGGCTGGACGGGTTCTTAAGCTACAGCCTCTCTTGCCTTGCCAATTCCGCTTGGTTGGTTTGCAAAATTTTTGAATTGGATACTCTGGCGACCAAATACGCCCACACGCCCAGCCATATCGACTACCTAGCGGGCGGACGCCCGCTCAACCATCCCAACCCATCCACAACACACTCTCCCTGCTGCTCAGCGTCCAATGTCGTCCGTCCTACACATGACCAAAAGAATCAACGTATATATATATATTGTACGTATGTGTGTGTGTGCGAGGACTATTTGAAATTTCGCATATTAAAATATCGTCGTGCATGCGAAAGGTCGCAACTTCTTATTTGAGGCAAAAGGTGGCCGGCGCCGTGCGACGCTGTTGTTCTCCCTGACGTCAACGTTGCGTGGATGTTGCACCGTGGAACGAACTTACTTCAGCTTACCCACACACTCACAACAAAATATAAAATCGAATAAATTATCGATTGTTGTTACACTAATTCAAATTCTATATAAACTCCAAAAATGATCAATAATCTTGTCGATAATTATCTATGTTCGCTTGAGTGCAAATGCATTTACAGTATTCACAAATTAAATGAAATAAATGAATTAATTTATCGATATATATATAGCCAAATATATATATATATAAAGCAGCAATGTATATTGTGGATTGAAGATCTGTCAACAACGAATTGGTCGGTTGAAGGATTATTTCTAGGTATTATCTATCGAACTAATATATACAATGCTATGTAAAGTACTATCGATAATCGATATCGTTCTTAAACGTATGTATATATTGCAGTTGATGTGGGAAAAAGTTCAGCTTGTCTTTTTTTGTCCACAGTGCGTAGTTGTTGGTTGCCATTGCTGTTGCTGTCACGACTGTTGTTGTTGTTATTATTATTGGACAGACTGCTGGCTGACTGCGAATGTGGCTAAAGATGTGGCTGAGGATGTTGGCGCACCGTCACCGTCACTGGCACTGGCACTGGCACTGGCAACATAACATTGGGACACAGACACATCGCCTGTGGTAACACAATAACGAATTTCCGTAGCAACTTCATCACCAGCTCCTGCCGCTGTTGCCAGCAACGTTGCTGCTGCTGCCGCTCTGGTTGTTGCTGTTCTTGTTGTTGTTTTGGTTGTTACTGTTGCTGGTTTTTGCTTTTACTCTGAAATGTTATCCACTTTACATGGACTCTGGTCTGGTGCTGTTTCGATTGGGCAACGCTTTCTTCATTTCTTCTGCTGTTTTCATTTTACTTTCCTTTTTTTTCCTTTTTTTTTCTTCAACATTTTATTTTTTTTTTTGCAATTTTTGTTACATTGTAGACTAAAATTTGGCAGGCAGGGGGCGGGGGGCGTGGGGCGGACGAGCACAAATGAAATTATACACTTTTTAGATGCTGCTCCTTCTGCACACACACACACACACAGACACACACGCACAAACATCTACACAAAAGACAACACGCATGACAACAACAACAATAAGAATAATAAAGTAAATAAATACGATGAATAAACAGAATAAAATAACAAACAAATCCAAATCAAACCGACAATATTTTGTCTTTGCTACTTCTGCTGCCAGTCACAGTAGCAGTGTCCTTTGTTGTATGTAATTTCGATTTAATGTGCTTCGCTTTAGCCACATCTCAAGGTCTTGCAACTGGACGTTACATCAGCAGCAGCAGCAGCAGCACCAACAACATGAATGTGTAACATTTACACAGCTGTTTTAGCAGCAGCATCCAGTCTCGAGCATTCTCACAGGATGCACAACAAGACGAAGAAGATCAGCCCAGTTGGTAACCCTTCTTGCAAATATTATGAAACTCTCAAGCAGCGTACCCATCAAGGCATATCCTTACCCTTACCAATACCCTTACCCTTGCTGTCTCCTGTCACGACAAACAATTAAACTTAATCAGTTATCCAACTGACGCGCCTAAGAAAACACTTTTCCCTGTCGATCTGTCGAACCGTCGATCGTTCCAAAAAAAATATAAAACCCGTTACAATCCAAAATGAAGATTGAAAGGAAGGTAACAGAAATGAATTATTGCAAAAGACTTTTGCGTTTTCCCTTTTCATAAAAATTGTATTTTTATGGATTTCCATTTTTCTATTTTTATAGATCGTGAGAAAGTTTAACCCCTTCATAGGTTTTGCCGCGAGCTATGAGGATGAGACTAAGACCCAAGACTGTGGCTGAGCAGTGACGCTGGCCCATTGCCACATAATTTATAATGATTAGGTACCGTTGAGTTGCACAATGCCAGGATGCCGAGAATCGGAAAAGGAAACAGTTGCAGGGCGCCTCCTTGTGCCGCAGCAAAAAGAACAAGAAGAGGGTGACGGGCAAGGAACCGCGATACCGAGGCGTCATCCCCTCAGCGAGGGGCACATACGACAATCGGTCTCAGGGTGCCTCATACCAGCGACCCACAGATGTTAATCTAGGGTACATGCCAAGGAAAATGCTTAGAATGCATTACGTCCATCATACCTGAGGATTATGTTATTAGGCAAATAGTTTTTGCAGTTGATCGATAGATTTCAGAGAACTACGTTTCTGGTGATGATCTATGCATATCTATATATAGTGCTATGACATAGTGATCTGACAGAGAAAGTTTAGCTATCAATTGAATATAAGCTTATAACATCTATAGAAATTAATTCTTATAGTTGATTGATATGTAAATTGCAAAACAAACAAATAATCAGAAAGTTTAGTTCAGTAGAGTTCCGAGAGTTTAAAATCCTAAAGTATAATACAATCCAAGCGTCAACATTAATTGTAGTAGTAATTCAACATTGTTGTAGTCCGCTGAAATATGTCCAATTGAATAACTTGGAATCAATAATATATACAAATGAACGCTGACCCTTCGCGGCTCTGTTCGGTGACCCCTGAATGATCCGCCGCCCACACAAAAACACAGATCAAATGACCGCCTTTATGATCTATGGTCAGCTACATCGATACATCCATTCATTAATCAGGCAATTAGTCAACTGACACAACACACGCTCATTGAGAGAGACGCACACACACACGCACATTGTGGCATTAGAGTATAAATATCAATTTGATCTGTCAAATATTGACACATCAAAACCTAAACAAACCAATGACAGGGTCCTCCTTCACCTCCTACCCTCCTCGCATCCTCCACCCGGCAACAAGCCATTTAGCGGCAATTTATAAGCAACAAAACACCCAAAAAAAAAAGGACAAAAAAACGTGGAAAATGGGAGAAATAATAAATGAAAACAAAAAGCAACAACAACAACCACAATGTGAACGAGGGATTGTTGTTGTTCAGATCATTTCAAGGGTCCTTGACTTTTGCGCCGGCAATGAGGCAATTGAGTGATGCTGCCGGCTCAAAGCAATTATGTGTATTATATTAAATGATATTATATGGTATTATATGGCATCATGTTTGCACTTTCCTGTCGAAAATCGAGTTTTTTACACCAAAACAAAAAACGCATTAGATCATGCTTAGGTTAGATATTTTGGGTTCGTTTTTTCTTTTTTGTTGCTGTTTAGGGGATGCTGCGAATTTGGTGAACGTCAGAGAAACGGAAGCTGAGCGAATGCCCAGCAAAGGTTCAAAGTGCGTGTGAAAATGAGGATGTTTGTTGTAGTTCCTGTTGTTCCAGTTGTTGCAGTTGTTGTTGCGGATGCTGGCAAAAGTTTTGCGGTGTTGTTGTTGCTGTTGTTAAGGTGTGAAGCCGTCGATTTAGGGCACAAAAGGATGCTGCTCGGACAATTACTGTGAGTCCCTTGAGTCCCGTGTAATGCGATAAGGCGCCAAATAGCACAGATTCACAATTATCCACATGATCTCTCATTGTTGAGCTGTCAACCCGAGCGTTGTTCTTGTTGCTGTTGTTGCTACTTTTTTTCCAACTCTTTTTGGGTCAAAAGGTGCCAGTTTTTGCCTCATAGCATGTTGCCGGGGCAATTAGTCAAGTGGTTAATGGGTTGAGTCGAAATCGAATCGGATAAGGCTAAGGCCACATCACACAGCACACAGTTGAGTGCCTGCCAGGATAATCGTAAAAACTGTATATAAGGAAATCCTTTCCCATTTTTTGGTCCATGGATTTATAGATTGTGCATTCGCAAAAAAAAAAAAAAAAAAACAAAAAAAAAATGTGCTGCAACTGCACAAAGTACAGCAACAAAACAAAATAATACAAAAAAAAGGGTTAAGGGGCTTAGGGGGTAGAATTTGCGGCTGCTGCAGTTAAAAAATGTTCGCGAATTCTGTCCAACAGGCAAATTACTTTTCCATCTAGAGTGCAGCCGGGTTGCAGAGGGGGTTGCTCACAGAAAACCAACAAAATAAATTCCCTAAACTGCAGGAGTTATTGAAAATTATTATGAAATTGTATTGAATGATGGCAATGTCAATGTCTAAATGCTCATTACACTCAGCGAAAACAAACTGAATCCGAAAAATGTAATAATCAATGCAAATATAAAAAGACTACCAAAATTCGATTTGCATTTTTATGAAGCAGTTTTCATTATCAATTTGTTGCCAGAAGATAAAGACTTGATATAGACTACTTATTTTAGATAATAAAGATAGATAGAAGAGAAAGACTTGATATAGATTACTTATATATAAATAAGTCTATATCTTTAACTTGTGAATCTAAAAACATAATAACTTATGTAAATTTGAAATATGTCGATGGAGATTACTTACTGCATTAAGTAAAAATGTTTATTATATGTATAAAATCTGGGGATTGTATTTGATTTTTCATATTTTTCGTAGTCTTCCGTTAGCAAATTTAAATATAAGCCAAATTTTGAAAGTCGTCTAAGATATTGAAAATATCTTTCGAAACTAATGAAAATACTGAAGCCAGTTTTGGCTAATGCTTCGAAGTGTGAAACTCTCACAGCAAATAAGAATAAAATAAAAGTGTTAGCAACTCACGAAAATCTGTGCCAATTTTTGTATTCAATTTAATTTTAATTCTTTTTTGAAGAAGAAGAAGAAGAAGTTACCAACGCAAGTTGGCAACAACAACAATAATCACTTGGCAGAGAGGCTGCGATTCGTCTTGTGTTTCGTTTGAATATTCAAATTTCGAGCCGTTTAAAGTCGTTGTGTCGATGTGTATATGAATCCAATCGATTTCGACTGCGATTCGATTTCAGTCGGTTCAATGTTGGCCAGGTGTTGCTTTGATGTTGCAAAATCCGCTACAGCTTACACCCCTGCCCACCTACCTCCCTCCCAGGCACACACACACACTCACACACACACACACACACACACACACATGAGGGGTTTGCATTTGCATGGCCTCGTTTTCTCTTTGCATAGCATAATTTCAAATTGCGAGCAAATTTTCCCGCTCAACAGCACACACACACACACACACACACTCATGTGTGTTTTTGGCATAGTTTTTTTTTACATGGAAAGGGATTATTTATTTATTACGAAATTTTCGTCATTCGATGCGCGGCTGGCGCGTGGAAAGCTGCACACAAGAAAAAAAAATTAAATAAGTGGAAAGGTGGCAAAGGTTGGACGAGGCAACGGTAGGATGTGAATAAGGATGACGGGAACGGGAACGGGACTGGGACTGGGACTGGGAACGTGGCCAGGCAGCCAGCGAGCCTCGCTGGCAGGCCGCAAATGTCGAATTATTCAAATGATGATTCAACCCCCTCGCCGCACCGCTGTTACCCCTTTGCCGTGCTGGCATTTGATATGCAAAAATACAAAAAAAAAAATGAAAAAAATAATAGAGTAGAAGAGTAGAAGGAAGCAGCAGCAATACGCACAGGACGCACACAGGACACACGCCAGCACACACACAGAGAGAGAGAGAGAGAGAGAGAGAGAGAGTGAGAGAGTGAAAGATACAACGGTGTAGCGTTGATTTGGTGTGCACTTTTTTTTCTCTCTGTACCTTGCGGCAATCTGGTGGCACACACAGACACACACACACACGTAGCTTTTGTTGTTGTTGTTGGTCCTTTGTAGTTTGCATGTCCCGTTTCGTCATATGAGATCGCGAACGCTTACAAATTTGTTCATATAATTCGAAAATAAAACGTCGACACACAGATAGCAGAGAACAGGACTCTCCACGGCCTATAGCCCACTGTGTGTGTCTGTGTGTGTGTCAGTGTGTGTGTCTGTGTGTGTGAGTTGATAAAAAAAAAGAGTCGCTTTTAAGGACATCTGCGTATTTTCCCTATCCAATATGCAAACCTCCAGTGAGTGCCCTCCCTCTCCGCAGTTACACCTCTCGCTTGCTCTCTCTCTCTCCCTCTCTCTCTCCCTCTCTCTCCCTCTCTCTCTCTCTTAATGTACATAACTCGACCACAGTTTGGCATTTGAATTCATTTAATTTGCACCTTGTTCGCCAGTTCGGTAATATTATATATGTTCATACAGATATACAGATACCTCTGTGTACCTCTACGCATTATGCTGGTAAGCAACATGAGAACATCTGCTTCTGCTGCTGCTGCTGCTGCTGCTGCTGCTGCTGCTGCTGCTCCTGGCAGTTGTTATGCTGGTTGCATAAGCTGCAATCGAGTAAGCAGTTCGCCAAAAGCATGCATCTAGGTGAGAAACTATCATGTGGCATTCCATTTGTGCACCACACACAAAACATTTGAGATATGAATACTCTTGCTGAAAGCTGCCATTATTTGATTTGTTTTTTTATTAATGGAATACATAATCATCACATGTATGTTTTCTATCCTCTTTTCAGCATTTAAATATGTTTTTTCGCTGGCTTCAAATCAAGTACTGTAAGTATTTACAGGTAAGTAGTAAATATCTATCTGAAAGTTCAAGAAAATGTGTTCGAAAAGTCTTTGAAATAAATTGAATTTGTGCTTATATCCAAAATTAGTCCATTGGCTGTTTAGACAAAGATAATTAAATTACTTTTTTTTTGTTCTAGATCTATGGAATAGAATACCCTAAGCCTAGCATACAGTTCCCAATAATTTTAACCAATCGGCTGCAAACTCTTCTGCAACACTAAACAAACAATTAACTTCCCTCGAGTTGCATTACTTTCACTTACTTAATTCTGACCACTTGTTATCCGACGCATTCCAAGATTCCAGACACACACGCAAATCAAATGAAAACCACAAAGCAGCTATACAAATATCATTGATATACACACATCCAAAAGACATTTATATGTGGCAAGCACACATGTGGAAGGTCCAGAGCACAAACCGGACTCAAACTCAGCCTCAGCCTCAACCTCAAACTCATACAAATTCCAATTCCAATTCGAAATTCGTATTCGTATTCGCAATCGCATTCCCTTTCCCTTTGCCAATGCCATTGCCATTCCCATAGCGAATTCGTATTCGCAATCGCATTTCAAAGGCGGCAAAGCCACATTGAGAACTTTGCATAAATGTCCGCAAACATGTGTCCCGGTACCCAGTCTGGGCACCTCCATCTAACCCTAACTTCTTCACATCAGTGGCCATTGAATGCGGGAAGAGAAAGAGAGAGAGATACAGAGAGAGAGAGAGAGAGAGAGAGCTCATCCAATCTTTGGGGCGCCTGCCTCATTGGCGTCGTCTTCGTTCTCATCCTCATCCTCGTCGTCGTCGTCGGCGACTTTATAAAAATGTTTGCCCTTCTGTTTGTTTGTTTGTTTGTCTATGCGTCGATTTGTTTGTTTGTTTATTTGTGTGTTTGCCCGACTGCGTTTTGTGTCGTAAATTTAATGGACAACACCAACGGGAACAGCAACAACAGCAACAACAACAACACGAACAGCAGAAATCGAGAAAGGAATCGAATCGAATTGAATGGCAAATGGGATCCATGCATAAAAAATTGGCAAAGCCAGCCAAGGGTTAACTTCGATTAGCCCGAAATGTTGTCATGCCCTGTGGTCGCACATATGTGATGCGGGTGATGCCCAAAACCCAGGGGGGGGTGGTGGGGTGCTGAGGGAAGGGGGAAGGGGATTGTATGTGTGTGTGTGTGTGTGGTCATAAGGCCAAAGCACAAATAATAACAGTCACGCGTCGAGCAAAAGCAGCAAACGCGGCAAAAATAAATAATAAAATAAACATGGAAAAAAAAATAAAGAAAACAAATAAGATTTTGACAGTGAAGCATGCACGACTAAGTGTTACCCCTCATATCTGGCCTATATGTATACTCATAATACTATTAACCAAGTCCATATTTAGACACATTTCAGTTAACAACTGAGATGAGAACTTATTTCTTTCAGATGCTAGACAAAAATATGGATTACTGAGCAAATTAATTTAAATATCTAAATAATAACAAAATCTAAAATCTAATATATATCTAAAATTATATATATCTATAAAAAAATATGCAGAAATATTATAGTTTGTCGCATTCAGGTCAAATGATATCTTGCATATAAAATATATATTTTACCATTCTTAGTTTGTTTTCCTTATCAATAATTATATATAAATATGATTTTTCCAAATGTCTGGCAAACTTTTGTCATCAGCTCAGCTAGGGTATAGGCTAAGAGATCTAAGAAAAAAAGGACAAAGGACGATACAAAAAATGAAAACGGAGCGCAAAAAAATGAAAGGCCAAAACATGCGAATGAATATGAGAGCGACCAGAGGCAGTGTTTGGGATTGGCATTGGCCACGGTATTGGGTATTGGGTATTGGGCTCTAATACATATTGGGCCCGCGGACAGCGGACAGCGGACACCGGACCAAATAGGGCCATTGATCAAAATTGTTACAATAATGGCGAAAAATCCACCCCGTGCACAAGCCAAACGCCCAAACAAAAAAGGAGGTGGACGAAGTGGGTGGGCAAGCAGCACGCAAACGTAAAAGCGAACCAAAAGCAAATACGAACAACGCCATTGCTGTCCGTACTGGTGACGGACAGGGGCCACGAGTCCCCTGGACTGCGAGTCCAGGGAAGGACATGGGACGATTGGACCATTGGACCGTTGGACGCTTTGTCAGTGTCGTCGACGGTCGTTGCGACCAAGTTGTTGGAAAGTCTGCGTCTGCCATTGAAAGCCATTTGATGGCAAATGGTGGCGTTGGTGATGGTGGCCGTGGTGGTGGTGATGGTGGTGGTGTTGTTGCTTAAAGTGGTGGTGTTCGTTGGTGTTCTTTTTGGTGGGGTGTGCTTGGCTTACAACCATGCTCGGGTTGAAGTTCTTGCGCTTGCTGGCTGCGTGTTTGGTCTCGCAAGGTAGCTATGGACCAAAAGGACCAAAAGGACCAACAGGCACCTCATTCAAACATATGTACACATGTAGACGTGTATGTGTGTGTGTGTGTCTGTGTGTATTTCACATGCTCTGGCAACGTAATGGCCACAGTTGTTGTTATGGCAAAAGTTCGTACGTGAGGGTCGAGCCGCGAGCGAGGACATTCTTTTGCTTTGGTCCTTTTGCTTGGCCGTTGTTATTGCTCTTCATGTCGTTTTGTACACATTGCATCAAAGCAAACTTTCCTTCTGCTGGGCAAAAATGAAACACAAAAGTCCTGCACAACGACACAAGGACATTGGACCGACC
This sequence comes from Drosophila grimshawi, assembly GCF_018153295.1. Lineage (NCBI taxonomy): Eukaryota > Metazoa > Arthropoda > Insecta > Diptera > Drosophilidae > Drosophila > Drosophila grimshawi. The sequence goes on along the minus strand of NW_025063692.1, from coordinate 8,912,483 downwards.
ATACGCAGTCGCAATGCAAATAATAAAATACACAAAAAAAAAACGAAAAAATAAAAAAATGTGGACTGACAAAATCGTTTCCTTGGCTATGCGACGCACAAGATACCAAGCCCAAATGTATATGTATATTCACACACACACACATACATACATATGTATATGTATATCTATCTATCTATATACTGCCAATGCAAAAGTCAATCCCCCACGTGCTGGCGCCACAGCTAGCGCCCAATTCCACAAATCCCCGCCAAACCCTTTCGCAAACCGCGTTTATCAAGTTAAGACGCGGAAATTGGCTGCCATTTCGATCTGCCTTGCACACACACACCCAGAGAGAGAGACACGGAGACACACACACACACACACAGCAAAGGATAACGTGGCATAAGCATAACTGATAGCTTTGGTCAGAGCTTTGGTCACATAGCAACGAGCTAACTGCAATATATAGTTGGTAGTGATTATTTCAAATCTGGCTAACAACTTTAACCAGTGTGTTCCATGCCGAGCAGCTTTCGTACGCCATGGCATACATTCAAAAGCTGCCTGATGAAGCATGCTTAGGAAATTCTTTTTGCTGCAAGTAATGCACAAGTCGACACGGGCCGCATCAAATCACTATATCACATATGTAGTATCGTATATATAGTTCTTGTATAAGCAACTTTTTTGTTTATCAAAATATCTAAGCCAAACTTACTCAATATGCCCTTAAATATGCCTCTCACATCTGCACTAAAAATCATTGATGGTAGAATATTAAATCATATAGCTGCCATAACTTTCTTATCTAACTTATCAATTATGCCTGTTATTGTGCTTCTAAATGATAAAGATTAGACAACTGCATCATATAGCTTTGATTGGATTATTAAATTCATAATAAAACTTAGAAAATTTGATATCGGTCGACAATCTTCGACGTTTCCAAATAAAATAATAATTAAATTAGATTATAGATGCTAATATGCTTAGAGATTTACTGGAAAATATCGTAGCTCTGACAACTAATAAAAATATATTTTTCATGCGCTCATTTTCGAATTTATTGCCATAGTTTTGTCTTGAAAATAGATAAGTATAGTAAAGATTTAGAAATTTATTTTAAATTCCTCGTTCCTATCTTATATCAAAATGTTGGATGAGCTTTCATTAAATCAGCATCTGAAAAATGTAGTAAAAATAATGTAATGAATACATATAGATGATAAAAACATACGCTTAAAGATATTATTGCAAAATGAACACAATGAAAGGCAAAAGAACTGTTAACTAAAGATCTCTACTATTAGTTCGAACTATTTTCTGTGATACAATAGCGTGTTTGCCAACCAGCTCGATTTCTTAACAAAAGAGGTAAAAAAGAAACCCTTTAGGGTTGCCACCCAATTTAACCAACATCACCAGGATTAAGGCAGCATAGTTAGTCAAAGTCTTGTAACGCAAACGCAACCCCTCAAAATATGGCCCATTCCAGCGAATGCGTTGAGGGCCGAAACCGCAATCTCCCGACCCAAAAATGCCGCAACAGTGCACAGCATTTGGACCACGAACAGGACCAGTAGCAGCAACCAGCGCAAGCTGTAGCTGTAGCTGTAGCTGGAACAGGAGCAGGAGTAGACATCAGCGGCAGCCCCTGATCTGTGCAAAAATATTAGTTCTGTCAAAATACATTTCTTTGAGTAATGTAATCCCATTTTGCGGTCTTGACACACATACGCAAACGATTCTTTAAAAATTTTTTTTCTTCACATTTTGTTTTTTTTTTTCTTTTTGCCTTTACCAGCGCCCGGAAAATGGGCTGGCCCAAGTAACTCGACCGTTCGCAGCGCCATTGCCAAGCTACTCCCAGCCTCCAATTTCGGGTCACATATCGCATCAAGCTGAATATGAATGCGATAAATCTGTTCGTGATTGTTTTTGCTGTCGCACATGTTGGGCACAACACCCCCAAAAACCCTTCTCCCGTCTGCGACAAGGTGTCCACCACTGTTCTTTTTTCTTCTTCTTCTTTTTATTTTTTTCCCCCTGCCTGCTGCTGGAGTGCGTAAAAAAAATGCCAACGGAATTCGCTAATCCAGCCAAGATGCCTGCCTGCTATTGCTGTGGAGTGTGGAGATGGGATGGGGTTCAGAGGTTGTGTGAATTGGGAAAGGGGGCAGGGGAAGGGGGAAGGGGGTTGCACAGTTCAGCTGTCCTTTATTACACTATTTCCCCGGCTAGGCTCGAGCACGGGCAACGATTACGGACACATGTATGCTGCCATGGCATATACAAATTTCAGTTGCCTGTGACCAGGTGGGTGGCTGGATGGTGCCGGGTGTGCCGGGTGTGTGGGTATGCTGGTGGATTGGTGGCTGTTTGGCTGCTTGACTGGTTCGCTCGCTGGCTGCCTGATGATGACAATGTGTTCTGACAGCTTTGCGGCTGTGATTGCAAAAAATGAGAGACGATGACGAGTAAGGAACAATAAATTGCAAATTTTTTCTACTCACCCGCAAAACACACACACTTAGCCACATGTAGATGTATATACGTTTAACTAAAAACAATTGCAACTAGCGTCGAATTACAAATACCCTTTGCCAGCTTGTCTACTGACCATCTGACCATAACGATAGATTTCTATATTTTGGCCAACTAAATCAGCTTTTGATCGATTTGCCCCTTGAGAGCAATAAATAAATCAAATTCAATTCAATTAAAAACAATATATATTATTCCGTGTTGATTACTGTTTGCACAAATGTCAGGCGATCTACAAATATCGCTGACTCATTCACCAAATCTAATCTTTTTTCTAAGAATTCTTATGGCAAGTCAATTGAAAATAATCATAATAAAAAGTATATATAAAAATCAGGCCACTTATTGAACATTTTGCTACAAAAAGCTGATATGCCCAGCAAAGGCTATGCAGAGAAGAACAAAAATACAAATTGTGTAAAGTAATATAGTCAAAGTCAAAGTCACAGTCTGAGTCTGAGTTGGAGTCGGAGTCGGAGTCAGTTGCGCTGTGAACGTGTCGATGGCGTCGGAGTTGACGTCGCGACGTTTGGCGATGCTGACGCAACTGGGGTGGGGGGTGGTTGGGTGGTGATGTGCGGTATTGGGGAATGGCTTGATGGTGATGCGAATTGGGGCTATAGGTCGCAGCACGGCAAAGTAGAGTTGTGATTCGAGAACAAACATTGATGAGCCCAAATTTCTGTGATTCGTCATCTAAATAGGTTTTATTCACACACACACTCACACACACACACACGCACACACACCCACGCATCGGTGTAAAATTACAACGTATTACATGCACACACTTTCATACATTGCATACTAGCACACACACACACACACACGCACACACACGCACACACACGCACACACAGACACACACTGTAATAACACTTTGTGGCACAGCCTTTTGTAATTTCAGGCAGCTGTCGCATGAAATTGGTAGAAAAAAACCAAGACAAAAACAGAAGCTCAAAAAATTACTTTTAAACACAAAAGACTTGCAAAATAAATGAAAATATTGAGAAATATTTTCTAACTCTTTTATTGAAATATTTGTATATTACATTTATTTATTTAATTATTCATTTATTAATTTTTTGAGTTCGTTACGAGTGTGATTTCCAGTACAAGTTATTAAAAATTAGCATCCGTATCAGAATCTTGTTGGGTTTCATTTGAGCTACAGATGGCGCTGCTAATCCCCTTGGACAATGGGCTTGCAGCGGTCTCCGCTAGATGGCTGTCAACAGCAGAAGAAACAATGCTCACAAGAAATGCACATAAAATATCTTCTAATTGGAAACCTTTTGCACTTTGTTAAGAGCGAATTCGATCAACGATTAATAAGAATTTTCAATTGTTTTTCATTTGTTGATAACAGTTTTTCTTTTTTATTATATTTTCTTTTCGAATGTGGATGTTTCGATAGCCCTCTGAAATTTGTAAGTAGAAATCATAATAATTAAAAAATAGTATATTACAATTGTTGATGGTTAAATAGGATGTGCAGAAATTGTAATTACTGATAAATATATAATATACTTGTGGAACCAAAGCTTAGCTAACTGTATTTCGCTGAAAATCCAAAAAATAATTTACAAAAATTGAAAATCAACTGTTTCAGCAATCAAGCGAGTTTTTTATTTATACAATTGTTAAAGGTAGTCATTGTAGAATCAATGGCGGAGGAGGTTGCTGGAGCCAGACGCAAAAAAAAAAGTAAATTGTAGTAAATGTAAGTGTGTGTGTGTGTGTGTGTATGTGTGTGGATGAAGAACTTGTTAAAACTAAATGCTTTGAATTGTTTGATTTATTTGTTTAAGTTAAAGGAAAATCGTCACAAAATCGATACGCAATGCGAAGAATGTGCGCGGTCAGACCAAGACCTCAAAGATATTCGTATATGAATGATATATGCTTTATACTTAATGTTAAGCTAATGCTAATGCAGTTGCTGTTGCAGTTGCAGTTACAGTTGCAGTTGCAGTTGCAGTTGCTGTTGCTGTTGCACTTGCGGCTGTTGCTGTTGCAGTTGCAGTTGCACGCGCCCCGGTCACACTTTGCTGTGCGCCAGGCCAGGCAGGTCAACAGTAACATATAGGCATTTTGGAGAGATGCGCTCGGCATTGCCAGTGGGAAGCGGGAGCGGTGCGGTTGCTGCGATTGAGGATGGTGGGTGGACTCGGGTGGATCGTATGTTATCAGGTTAATTTGGAGCGTTTCTTTGCGATCGCATCCTCAACGGCGCGCAGCTGCTTGAGCAGATCCTCCCGTCTCGATTTCTTGCCATCCTTGTCCTTATCCTTATCCTTCTCCTTATCCTTGGCACTGTCCTTCTCCTTATCGGAAGCGGGCGAATGGGCCGGCGGAGATGCTAGCGCCGATACGCCCACCATATTTGACGGTTTCTTAATCTCGATGGAAATGGGTGATCGCTTCTTGGCCGATTGTTCAGAAGCTGAAAAGAAACGAATAAATTGGAGGATCTACTTAGATAGCTGTAGCAATTTGCACTTACGTTTTTTGATTAGTTTGCGCTCGTTGAGAGCTTTGTCTGTGGCACGCACACGTTTCTGTGGCGTGTCGCGCGAACCCGACGAACTATCCGACGACGATGAGCCCGAATCCGAGTCCGAATATGATGTGCCTGACGAATCAGCTAATGAGTGGCAAGATAGAGATAGAGAGAGATCAGTTGCAGTAGAGGATGGAGTAGTATATGAAATAGTACCTGAATCCGATGAGCTGGAGCTGCCACGACGACGTATCTTGTCAAACTTTTTCGGTGCCGGCGAGAGTTTCTTGCGCTTCGACGCAGGACTGTGTGTGCCACCGACTGCGAGGCGCTTCTCCAGTGCGGAACGCTTATACGCAGACGATGCGCTGCCCTCTGCAAAATGGAGAATGCGTTAATTGTTAATCGTGACAAGGTAAAAAGGAACAGCTATTTCTATTTATTATTATTGCTGGGATATATGCACCGAGTCCCCCCTCTTAGCCTAAAGCTATGAACAACCCCAGCTCCTGCACGAATGCAAGAATCTTTGTTGGGTTGTCTTCTGAGCTTAGAACATGCTACATAGTTCCCTCGTTCAGGCGACACAAACTGCTAGGATGTGCTTTGAGGACTCTTCCTCGTTGTCACAGAATACCCTCTGCAGATTGGTGACTTAAGACTGGACATTAATCGACAATTGACTTACTTGACGAACGTCTGGGACGTCGAGGTATTTGGCTGGGCGAGCGAGCACGTCCGGCCGCATGGCGTCGCGATGCTGCTCCGGACATGAGCTTGTGCGAGTAGCGACGCTTCTGTTCCGATGCGCTGCTGGAGCGCGACGAATCGGAGCTGGAATCGCTCTGTGAGCTGTTCGAGCTGGAATAGGATGAGTTGCTGCTGTAGCTGCGGCGACGTGGGCGCCGTCGATCATCCCGATCGTATGAGGGACCGCGTCCAATCGATTTGGAACGCATCCATGGATCGCTCCACTCATCGCCGCGTGCAACTGCCTCGACGCGCTGCACGATTACCTCGCGTGCGGGTCGCAGCCGACGATCGTCCTCGTATTGTGGCATCCGATGTGGCGGCAATTCGCGATATCGCGCCATCCGCCCGTAGACGTCGACAACCTCGTACGGCACGGGCGGCATATATGGGGCACGATAGCGATCGGGCGGCTGGCCATACATCGAGTAGACGGGGGGCAGGAGGGCGCGCGGATTGCCATGGCTGATGGGATTGTTGGGCGGCAATTCGCGGGCAACGCTCGGCGAATTGCCGCGCTCCTTGAGATAATATGGATCCTTTTCGAGCTCATCGGGCGAGAGGGTCAGATTCATTTTCTTATCCTCAAAGTCCATGTCCTGCTCCTTGCGCTTGTTCGCCTTGCGCATCATCTCCTTGGCGGTGCGCAGGCCACGTTCCCACGCATTCTCCACTACCACCGGCACCTCGGACATTAGCAGACCGCTGCGCGCATCATGATGCCCGGTGGCGCCACCGACCCCCGCATAGATGCCACCGGCATGATGCAGTCCACCGGCAGCTCGATGATGCAACGCTGCTGGCCGCTCGGTACGATAGTCATGATAGTCACCGCCGGCCGCCGTCACGCCGGCCATGTGACTGTTGTAGGCACTGCTGCTGGGGGCACGCGATGAGCTGCTGGCACCGCCGACGCCGCCGGCGCTACCGCTTTGCATTGGCACCGAGCGCACCAGGCTCTCGAACATTGTGTAGTTGCCCTTGTCGGTGACGCCCGGGTGCAGGAATCGACAGCTCATGCCCCAGGTACACTGGCCGCGCGTATAGAAGCGGCAGACGGGCTTCGGTTCTGTCTCCTCGGGTCGCTTCTCATCCTCGTCGGACACCTCGCCCTCCTCCAGTTCCTCGTCCTTTTTCTTCTTTTTGGCACACTCCGCACCGCCGGCAACCGCGCCATCGCCATCGTCGTCGACCACCACGACAACATCATCATGGTCATTAGCTTTTGCCGGCGATGACTGTGACTGGCTGGCAGCATTTTTGTTTAGTTCATTGCCACCATTCGCTGCTGTGGCCGATGAATTGGCGCCCGCATCCGTCTCCGCATCCGCCTCCGACTTGCCGGCGAGCTCTGGACATTCACCCTCCTCTGCCTCAAAGTCAAGCGCGTCGTCATCATGCGGTGGCTTAACCAAATCATCCAAGCCATTTGTGCCATCCGAGTCCTGCAATCGTACAGTGGAATCGAACAATTAATATATGAAATAGTAATCAAATATAATATAAACTTTGTCGCCCTGTTTCCATATTTATCTGTAACATATAACATATATATTTATATAGATTTTTCACCTTGGAGTCCTTTGAATTTTCTGTTGATTGCTTCTCAATGCGTGATTTGCCGTTGAGTGTCGGCGAATCGCGCACAGCCGGCAGCGAGTCATCGGAAATGGCGCCCTCCTCCTCCTCATCCTGATTTGCTTTGGCGCTGTTGGAGTTGGAGTTTTTCGACTGGGCCTGCCTCTCCATATCAATGTCGCTCACATCACTGAGATCCTCGTGGCTGATGTTTAGATCAACTGCCGCCTGATTGTATATCGGCTCTCGACTGTTGCTTCGACTCCGCACCGAGCTCGACTGTGATTTCTTGGAAGACACGGTTTCCGTCGTGGCGGCGGCATCCACATCGGCATCGACATTGGCATCAGCATCAACATCGCCATCGCCATTGCCACTGCCATCACCATCGGCATCAACTTTAACGGCAACGTTGCCAGCAGCAACAGCAGCAGCTGCCGCTGCCGCTGCCGCAGCGGCCATTGCAGCTGAAGATGGTGGTTTTCTTGAATCGTCATCATCGTCATCTTCGCTTGAGCTGCTGCTATCTGAGCCGCTGCTGCTGCTGCTGCTGCTACTGGAACCGCCGCCGCTGCTGCTGCTGTCACTGCTGCTGGAGCTTTTCTTTTTTGTCTTGGAGCGATCGCTGTGACTGGAACGTGAGCTGGCCGCTGAGTTGCGTCCGCCGGAGGCTTGTGCACTTTTCATCGTTTCATCATCATCGCCGGCCGTTTCCTTGATGGGCGTTGTTGCACACGAATTTGACGGCGATTCAGACGTCGATCGGAACGTGCTGCGTGAATCCTCCAACTCCATGCTGACGCCCATGCGCTATGTATGCCCCTCAAGCTCGTGCTGCTCGTTCTCGCCTCGATTTTCTGCGGGAGACGCCAAAGATTAGCTTCGGAGTCGGTGAATCAATTCAAATGCAGTTCAAATCATATATAGAACATAGATTTGTCCTTTTTTTATCGCTCGTTTCTTCGTTTTTTATGCTATTTATGCAGCCTAGGGAAACTCATCTTCGGCGCACCGAATTTCTGGGTTTGTTTTGAATCTCTTGTAAACACAGTTGGGTAGCGCTGACAGAGACAGAGACAGAGAGAGAGAGAGGGAGAGAGCGAGGGAGATAGCGATAGAGATAGAAAGAGAATGAAAAGAAGACTGGCAACAGACATAGATCTTTACAAGGGTTTATCGAGTTTGGTGATTTAATAAATATAAAAGTAAATAAAATTCAGAAGGAACGGCGAAAGATTGACTCCTTTTATAAAAATAAAATAAATAATTTTAGTAAATAAAAGCAATTAAACTAATCCAACAAATTAAAGAGACAAGTTAAGATCAATTGGAACATGGCAGAAATGAATTGAATTGTCAAATGGCCAATACAGAATGTGTGATTCAAGACTCTCTCAATAACTTGTGAAATGTAGGCAAAACGAAATTCAATTGAGAATTAAACCAATTCAGGGGCAAGGCACTTATACATAAATAAAATGTTCTATTTTCTTTCATTTTCTTTTCTTTTGTTTTTACTTATTTCTATATATTTTTTTGTGGGTTTACGACAGTCGACTGTGAATGTTTCTTTTAATTGTTTTTGTTTTTTTTTAATTTCTTTTTAGATATATTTTTTGGTTTTTTTTTTTTGGAAAGAAAATTTCTTTCACGTAAAGTTTTCTGTTCACTTTGTTGAATTCTTACCTTCATCATTGTACTTTTAATTGTTTAGGCTTTTTTTTTATTATATAGTTATTATGTGTGTGTTTTTGTCGAAAACTATTAATTGACTGTTTACTTTAAAACTCGACTTTTTCGATTTTTCGACTTTTTCGATTTTTCGACTTTACGCGAACGAAAGACAACAGTGAGAGAGAGATAGCGAGAAAGAGAGAGAGAGAGAGAGAGCAATTTCAATGAATAACAATTACATATTTGAATTTTACAAGAATTTTACTATGTTTGCTCATGTCTCGAGGTTACAAATGAATGCAAGACACAAACACACACACACACTCGCACACAAGCGCATGTATATGTGCATATATATATATATATATATATATATTCATACATATATATAATACGCACACACACACACACAAACACACACAGGTTACTTGTATATGATAGCGACATTCGACATTTCATATACGATTTAAGTGTTGTAGGTATTTTTTTTTGTTACTTTTTTTTCGCACTTTTCGCGACCGATAAAATTGTTGTTTAAACTTTTTAAACAATTGCAAATGAACTGAACTTAACTGAATCGCAATTTTTTGTACTCTTAACGCAAGACAGACGTGAGAAACGGAGCTTTTCGACTTTCAAGCACAACTTTCAACTTTTTTTTTATCACAGAGTCAAATACGATTTAAAGCTTTATACTTTTTGTTGTTGGTCTTTCGATTTTTGATTATTGTTATTGATTTGATTTATTTTTATTACTTTTTGATGTGTGTAAAACACTTTTTCACTTACGTAGTGTTGGAGGGGAAAAATAGAATACTTGAAAATATATATATATCAATTGTTGGTTATAGTAATGCAATTTGCACAGTTTATTGTTGTTGCTCACCTAAAAGCCAGTTGCCGCTGCAGCTGCAGGCGTCAGTCAACGTCCAGTTCCTCTCCCTCTCTGTCTCTCTCACTCCCTCACCAGGCCACACACAAATTTTATCAGCAGGCTCCGGCTTCGTGTTAAAGTTGTATGTGTGAGGTTGAGTGTGTGTGTGTTTGAGTGTGTGTGTTTGTGTTTGTGAATGTGTGTTTGTGAGTGCCGCCGTCAAACGAATTGCGTTCGTCAAATTAAGTTGCTTTCCCTGCGTGGCCCACGGGTTTTGTGTTGGTTTGCTATCGCCGTTGAGTCCGCAGCTTGTATTTACAATGTTCCTGCCGCTTTTTTGATGCTTTTACCTGTTCCTTATTGTATTTTAATTTAATTTAATGGGCTTTCTTAGTTGAAAATCTTTTGTCACCAATGAAGCCACCCGAACTACAGAAAATATTAGCGATGAGCGTTCTTGCCTGACACTGATATCGATAACACAATTGCTCTTTCGCATGCTTGACTCAGCCAGTGTGGCCGTTTTCACATTTTATCGGACAGATCGGTTATCTTTTAATTTGATTAAGCCGAAAAAAATGAGCAAATTTATATAGTTTTACTGCTCGAAAAATTAGAAATTTTTGGCAGTACATTGTATTTCATTGTAAATTTGGGTACTGTACTTGACGATGGTCAATACAGTCTATTCCAGGTCCAATACAAACATGCATGCAAATTAATTAAGCAACAATGTCATATGACTTAAATAACAGAGTATGATGGACTTTATATTTTTGATAATAAAATTATTAATATAGTATATATTGCCATCCCAAACAGCCAGAACTTTATTTTAAAATTTAGCTCGTTTTTTATCAATTCCACCTGCGTTTTTTTTTTTTTTTTTTGCCTTTTTTCTGATCGATTTTTGCAGTCGATAATTGGCAGCACTACATGCAGCAGCAATCTATCGATTGATTACTTAATGGTTATATTAGCTAACAGAAATTGAACATATATACAAACGCTTGTCACAACATGATTTTCCTTATTAAAAGTTATGTCAACGAAAATTAAATAATATTTTATTTTTCGAATACCACCACTATCGGCCCGTTTTGGTTATGCACCTTACAAAATCTAACGGCTCTCACCATCGATAAGTGTTTGTGCAACTCTAGCAAAATGCAGCTGTTGAACGGAGCGTTACGTTGTCTTCAAGCGGTTCACGCTGCCAAACTCAATGCCACCAAATGCCTGGTCAGCACACATCCTGCTACCCAATGCCTTGGATGCGTGGCCTTGCAGCAGCGACGCCACTATGCCGAACATGTCCCAGCTATTGCCATGGCCCACGAGCAATTTGATGGCCCGACACCAGACGCAACACGTCAGCCCCTTATCACAATGCACGGCCTGTTTGGGTCCAAGCAGAACTGGCGCAGCGTAAGCAAAGCGCTAGCCAAACAGACCAATCGACGCGTAAGCAACTGTTAATCCCCTATAAAACAGATGTGCATATGCGGGAACCACTTAACCATTGAACATGTATGGTATTTTAGGTTTATACGGTGGATTTGCGCAATCATGGCGACAGTCCTCACACCACCACACACAACTCGTTTGGCATGACGGCGGATCTGTTGGCGTTTACGCAGGCCAAGTCGCTGTCCAAGACGAGCCTGATGGGCCACAGTATGGGCGGACGAGCCGCCATGCACTTTGCCTTGAGTCATGTATTAAACCTGACGTGCCCCTAAACATCTATAAATATGATTTAACGTTTACTTTCACTTGCAGCCGGAAATCTGCGAACGCTTGATTGTTGTGGACGTATCGCCCGTAGCCATTCCCAGAACCGTCAATGAAATGAGTGGCATATTTAATGCCATGCTGGACATTTCCCTGCCCGCAAATGTAGCCCAGTCCAAGGGCCGTCAGATTGCCAAAGAGGCGCTATTGAAAACCGTAGACAGGGACACTGTCGATTTCATCCTACTCAATCTGCGAAAGAAACCAGACACTGGCGAGTATGTTGAACCGCCGCTGGCGCATCATATGAAACCCAAGCATTAATAGTTTGCCATCTCTTCCAGATTCTATTGGGCCTGCAATGTGGAGGTGCTGCTCAAAAGCCTGCACGGTTTTTCGGACTACGGATCGCATATAGCCAGCCTGCCGCCATTCACGGGTCCCACAACCTTCATTTGTGGCACCCAATCAACCTTTATGGAGTAGTTATCTTTAGTTTAACAAATGTTTAACAATAGTACATGTCTCATTCTCCTCTTTTTTTTTAGTCCCAACGATTGGCCTCAGATACTGAAATTCTTTCCGAATGCCACGCAGCATTGGCTGGAGACGGGTCACTTGGTGCATCTGGAGGAGCCGCATAAGTTTATACAGATCGTGGCGGAGTTTTTAAATAAGCCCTAAAACGCTTCGCCAGCCAATCTTGTTTTAATAGCCACAATTCTCATGCGTTCACAAATCAGAGCGAGATGGCATATTAATTATGTGTGTAAATAAATCAGTTGAACAAATTGCAATACCAAATAATAAAGTCAAATACATTTCAAATGTAAATTTAATTCTCGTTCTCATGTTTGGAATTTATATAGTAAAGACGGCTTTTAAAATATCTTAACACATACATACACAAAAAGACGAAACTAACAAACAAACAATAAAAAGGTAATACATAAAAAACGTTACTTAAATAAATTCAGCATGCGGCATACAAAAACGCTGCATGATCGTATATATATATATATATATGTATGTATATATATGTGTATAATATGTATGTGGCTGGCTTAAAGTACAACATAATAAATAAAATACAAATAAGGTTTTGGGGGGAGTATTTGGGATGCAGAAGGGGAAATCACATTGAACTTACAAATTAAATAGATTTTTCAAATAAAATATTCCATTTTTGTTTTGTTTTTGTTTAACACTTCTTATAAATGAACACAGTTTGCGTGCGTGTGTGTGTGTGTGTGTGTGTATGCTTATGGAGGTGTATGTGTGTTTATTATAATAAATACATTAAACAGGAATGGTGGGTAAAACATTGTGCTAAGGCTAAAATGGTTTTTTTCCTTCATTTTCATTTTTGTTTTTGTTTTTGTTTTCTTTTAGTTTTCATAAATTTGTGGCTTGCTTTGGTTTTCGTGTTGTGTGTGTGTGTGTGTGTGTATGAGTGAGTCAGCAATGTAGTTTTGTTAGTTTAGTTGTTTGTTCTAGGTTTTAGATTTAGTTAACAGCTGCATCAATTCTTTAGCTCTCATCTCCGTTAGACGATTAGACAATTATCCCGCCGTCGTAGGCGTAGTCCGCCTTATTGTGCATGACGAGTCGATTTTCCACAAAGTAAAAGCTGTCCGAGCGCGTCTCAAAGGGACTCGATATCATTTCAGCAACTGCAAGGCGAGGATGAAACAAACGAAATTAATAAGCTGTGACCTAGTTTAGTACAGTGTGTATTCTTTATGATGTACCCTTTTATTTAACTCTCTCTCTCTCTCTGTTTTGCTCGAACTTTATTTTGAATCGTTTTTTGTTTAATTTGTTTCAAGAAATTCACCATTTTCAACATTTTTAAAATCTATTAAACCTCATCCACAATTCTATCATAGTTTTTAATACTATTTGAAATATTTATATATATATATATATATATATATATATATATGTATATATATTCAAATGCTATCCAAAAATAAAGTTATTAAAAACTTCTGTTTACAGCACAACTATTGACATACATCATATATAAACTATATAAACTTATTCAACACAATTATCAAATGGCGGTTCATCAACTAGAGTGCACACTGTACGCACTTATGCAAGTGTCTGCCTAAATTTGCATTTGCTCAATGTCCTTGACCTGCAATTGGCAACTGCAAATCTTGCCATTTTCTTTTCTTTGTGATGGGGGTTTGTTTGGACACTTACCCAGGTCTGGTGGAAGATTAGGAAACTCGTAAATGTGCTCGCACGTATTCTTGGAATATGGAATGCAATATCCGAACTCAAAATCGAATGTTTTTAGCAAGCGATCGCGGAAAAAGTGACGCTCAATCATGCGAAAATTGTTCACTGGCTGGCTGCCCACAGTGAACTCCACCCTGTTGGCGACAGCAGATAAAGGACAGGGATTAGTTTGATAAACAATAGTACAGATCATATTATAGTACAGCGAGGACTCTCGAAATTTGTCAGGCTTTGTTGTTGAATTTCGTTTGTGAAAATTGAATACTTAAAAATGAAAAAAACATTGATATAAACAGAGAAAATAAGACTAAAGTTTATCTAAAAAAAATAAAAGAATTTTGATTTGATTTGATTTTTAACAAAATTGTACAACTGCAAAACAAAAATCTCAAAAATAAGAATTTGGGAAATTAATGATTCTGATTGATGGACAAGACTATTTAGCGAGAGAGTGCTGTGTGTTATGTGTTAATTTGCGAATCAGCTTACGTGGCGCCCACTGTCTTGAGATTGAGAAACGCTGGGGTGAACTGATAGCGGACATAGCGTCCGGCATTGGGATCGGCAGTGTCATCGAGCGACAGATCCTCGGCAGCGGCCAGCATGGTCTCCTCGATGGATAGCCCATCGGGATACTGCTCGCTGGGCGGCTTGGCAATCTCAAAGAGGACGGCACCGCTCTCCAGGTCGCGTATCTTGAACCGTGTAAAGTCAATTTCGAACACATTGGCGTTCGCCGAGCAGAGATAATCATCGGTTATCTTCGTCAGATGCAGCACATCCTCCGGCGTCACATTCGATTCCTCCTTGCCACGCTTCCCATCGCCGCCGGCGGCGACACTTGCCCCAGCTGCAACTGCATTGCTCGATTCGCTACTGCTGCTGCCCGCTGCACCAGATACGGTTGTGGATGAGGAGGCGCTGGAGGTGGCTGAGGACGATTGCACCGGATTCAATTGCTTGCCAACGACGCTCATTGCTGCCGTTCTGCTGCGGGGTGGGAGGGGGAAAAGGTGTCTACTGTGTCCACCTGCGTCTCAGGCTGCAAATATAAGTTGTGTAAAATGTAAATTAATTTCATAAATATTAATATCAATTCAATTTGCATTAATTTGACTCGCAACTAACCGAAACATTTATTCAAAGTTGTCATAACAAGAAATCCACCAAAAAAAAAACGAACGCGACCCAATTTCTGGAAAAGCTGCCTTTGTTTGTATTTGTTTTTCCGCCTGTCTTCTGCAAATGTGTGTGTGTGTGTGTGTTGTGCGTGTTGTTGCCTTTGTTGTTGTTTTGTATAATTCCTTCTAGCAGCAGCTGCCCTGCTATTGTTATTGTTATTACTGTTGGTTGTTATTATTGCTGCTGCTGCCTACTGCACTCGTTTAGCACCTGTCTATGGCAAAATGCAACAAAAAATAATTTATATTGTTGACATTTTGTGTTTGGTTGAGTATTTCAAAGTAAATCAACTCGTTCACACACACACACGCACACACTAACATCGACGACACTGTGTGGAAAATTGGCAACTTATCGATACTAAATAGAAAACATGCAGACGATTGTTATCGATATAACATGTGGCTGCGCTTTCTTGCTCAATTTTGCGTTCAAGCTTACTCATTTGGCCCTGCGTATGTGCTGGTGTGTACACACTGGCGCGAGATTTGAAATTGTCGAATTTGTTGCTAGCTTTTATCTTATACACACAACTATAACTATATAATTTAATAACCCTGAACAGTTTGATAAGTAATATTACGTCCATATATCAGTATTAGCGTATCGTAGAAGTACGTAAGACAAATAATACTTAAACTGGTTGAATAAATGTAAAACAAAACATTTAAACAAAAGGGGAAAGTGCAATATAAATTACTAATTATATGCTTGCAGAGGGTATTATGATGTTGTTTTCAAGTTAAATAAGCCATAAAGTAGATATATATACGAACTACTGAACTATATAGCACCCATAGGAAAAATCGATCGAGAGTTCGAGAGTTCTTGTATGGACTACTTTTTAGTATAACTAAATAACCGAACCAAACTTAACTGTTATGCGTGTTGGTTTTTTCGAATCTGTAGTGAAACTTGGCAGTTTACAATTCGAGGACATGAAATCTTCTTCTTGCCTGTTAAGCTTATTTGTGGCGTAAAACTGGCTTTGTCTTACCAACCGAAAGGTGGCAACACTGGCTAAGGGCGCCAATGCCTTGATGCCTCCTGGCTGCAGTTGATCAATCCGATTGGTCTGCTGCCCATCGAGCTGCAAGTGCTGTGTGTGCATGTGTGTGTGTGTGGTGTGTGTTGTGTGTGTTGCGTGTGTGTATGTTTTTTAAGGGTACTACTTACCATTGTTGCTGCTGCTGCTGCTGCTGTTGTTGTTGTTGTTGTTGCTGTTGGTCTTAAGTGGGTATTTTAATATTCGCAGCAAGGCAACAGTATTGGGTTTCAGACCACATCATGATGCACTTATGCCGCGTCCTCCGCCCCGCTCCTTTGCCGCACGCCCGTCCCTTTTCTTTCTCTCTTGTGTTTTTTTTTTCTTCTTTTCAGTTTCTTTTTTTTTTGTTTTTTTGGCGTCCACGTTTCCTGTATGTTTGCTCGCCTGCTGTGTGTGTGTGTGTGTGTGTGTGTGTAAGTGAGAACGTGTTCATGCTCACTTCTATCTTTAGTACAGTTGACTGTGACTGCTGTCCGAGAGGGCGACCCGATTCCGATTCCAATTCCGAGCGACTCGACTCGACTCGACTCGAACCGACTCGACTCGAACCGACTCGACTCGACTTTTTTTCATCGTTTGTCGTATACGCTATCCTGAAAGGGTTAACCGCATTTTAATCAGAGCTGTGACGGCCAGTTCCTTGCGGCTTTACTGGCTCTCAGGTCGGGGCTTCTTCAAAGCAGGAAACACCTAAATACAAACTTCAAAAATACATTGTAATTTCAATTCAGTAATTGCTCACTTTGAAAAGACAGTGTTGTAAAACTTGGTGATATTCTACGCCTAACAAATATACTTTATATTTAGACTGTTTCACGACAATAGATAATAGCCAATAGATAATTATAAAATCCTGTACAAATGATATACACAAAAAAATAACTCACAATAAATGATATGCATACAATGTGGAACTGAGGTTTAAGTACCAGAAATATATTTACTTCGATAAATTGTAACTTTTCAGTTACGAATATAGTTTCAAAATGTAGATATATTATAGTAAGATATTCGTCAAAGCAAAGTATTTGGGGAAATACAAAAAAATACCAAATACTTCGCAGAATGATTCCATTTTGTTTTGGGGGTTTTCAGCCCTTTACGATTTCATCACTACAAATGGGGGCGGAACTGAAGCTAAATTTCAAATCCAAATTGTCATATATCTTGGCTAAAGTATAGAGTTACGTGTTAGTTAAATACAAAGTATTTGGGCAAGTTCGAGAAGAAGTTCATTCAATCATTCTGTAAAACAGATGATTATAGATTAAACAAAGTAGTTAGTTGTTGTCTGGGGAAGTACCCTGAAACATTTTACTTGAAATTACCTCTAATAATATAATAAATATAAAATACATGCTCGCCTTTGACTGCAAATATAGTAAATCATAAACATTGTTTGCAAACACAGATGAAAATGATTGAAAATTCGTTTAGAGCACAATTAAAATTAACTGCCTGCTGTTGCACATGTTGCATGTGAATCATAGATTATTTCCTATATAGAATTGTTCAGTTTAATATATAAGAAATATGCATTATAATTTATTAAGTAAATTAATATATATGCCATCAACTGCAGTTTGCTCTGTTTTATTGGATCTTTTGCCAATTGGAAAACGATGCAGTCCAAATTACACAGAACGGGGACATCTGGGAGCAATTCTGCAATGCGCGCTGCTTGCTCAATGCGCCCGGCGCGGAGGATTGCCCCATTTCCAGGCAACTGGATCGATGCAGTTGGTCATTGGCGTTGGCATTGACAACGACGTCTCCAAGACCAGGCTGACCAAGCAGAAACTCACATTCAACAATGGAGGACGGAGCAGCTCCAGTCTGATGCAGTGTTGGTCAGCGTGGGAGGAGGCTCTCGGCCTGGAGGCGGTGTGCATTGTGAAGGAGGACCGCTTATGCCATTGCCGATTACACTTGGCAAAGGATGAGATTCTGATCTGCATGCTGGAAAAACAACCAATTTCTTCGCCAAAACAATTCGATAAAATAAGAAAAAGAATTCTAAATATGCAACTGCATCAAAATATCTCCGATCAATATATAAATTAAATAAGAAATATAATGTTTATGATTTATATATATATATTCCCAATTCTGTCAACGATTATATTTAGTTTATTTCACTTTTTAAGGTTTCAGGCTTCTGTTGACCTTTGTCCAAATTGAATGTATTTATTATTAAATTTAGTTTAGTTGATGACAAGGAAGAAGAAAGCAAAACAAAATTCTCACAAATAGTACTTGGTTGGGTTCAATATAGCTTTGATTTAAGCTGTCCATCAGATTTGCCTCCAGCGTTGATTAGGCGCTTTGCTGGCCTTTTGTCTATGCTGAAAAGATAAATAAATAAAATATAAAAATAGTAATCGTATATAGTAAATAGTATATAGTAAATCGTATCTGCTAGTTTATATATGTATGTGCCACATCAATAGGCAGTTGAAAGAATGCATGTGGCTAGGGATTCGATTTAAAACTTGGACACAACACTGTCTGTCTGGAGGTGGTGGGCAGTGTAGGGAGGAGGAGTGGGGAGGTGACACTCAAATGTGTGTGTGTGTGTGTGTGTGTGTGAGCAAACAGCCACGCATCTGGAACGTTAGTTAGCTAGCTATTTGAAAGTGAACTATGGCAATGGCGACAGCATGGGAACCCCCTCCTACCTCCCACCTCCTACCTCACAGCCCCCTCCCACCCAACTCCCTCACAGCTACCCCTCCAGTTGCTGTTCCTGCACTCAAGTGGCCCATGTGCAATACATATGCATATATGCATGTGTGTGTGTGCGTGTGTGTGTGTGCGAATGCCAGTTGCTGTTTGTGTATTAGTGGCCAGGGTAGGGTATCAGAAACAAACAAACAAACAAACAAACAACAACAACACAAATCGTGGGCGATAAAATTCGTACTCGAGTCGCAGCGCGTCGTCAACCCAAAACAAGCAGGCCCAGTTTTTGCCAAGGGCGTCCCGAAAAGGGGGGCTTTGTCGCTGTTACATATTGTTTGCGCTTTCGCGGAAGTTCAAATTAGCCATTGCATTTGAATACAGCATAAAACAATCAAAAATTAAATTTTAATCAAATCACAATTTGTTCGCCAAGGTTTCGAAAGCGATTTTTGATTTATTTAATTTGATTTTGTTGAAAAATATGTTTAATAAACTCGTTAGTCATCGTATCAATCAAGTCTTCGTCTTCGACACTTTGAGCTTAATAAATTTGTGTCAGTTTTTGACAATGGTTGAGGTATTTCAACACAACTCGACTAGCAGATACCCTGCACCCAGCTGTTACATATGCATTTAAAATCGTTTAAAACACTAATTGTAATATTATCAAATTTGGCAATCCCATATGCCAGAGCATTCAATGGGAGAATACATTTTTAGCCATAACTCAACTTATGCCAGTTTGAAGGCAACATATGGCATTAAATTTGTGCTTTTATTGTTATCGATTTATATCGATATTATCGATCAAATAAAAGAAAGCTTATCTGATTGCCGATCAAGAGTATAGCATGTGCTTTATGGATGGGATCGGAGATTGTTGCTGGGTTTTCAAAATAAGATGGGGCAAAATAGGAGCAGCAAACATGATTTGAGGCAAAACCTGGGTGAAGCAATTCATTTAGAAATGTTTTGTTGCGTTGCACTCGTGATTTGAATGCATTTGAATACAACAGCAATGTGTGTGTGTGTGTGTGTGTGTGTGTGTGGGTGTGTATATAGATCGCACTGCCCCCCATTGGGTACGCCACTGTTGTTGCTGCTACCTAGCCCCCCACTCCCCCATTCCTGGCTGGCGATGACGTTATGTGACGGCTGTGCGCGCCGAATGGTCTGGCAATGCAAGTCGCTGTCGTTGTTGTTGTTGTTGCTGTTGCTGTTGTTGTCGGTGTCCGCAGCACTGTCCCGCATCCACATGTGTGCCTGAGTATGCATATATATGTATGCCAGTGTGTGTGTCTGTGTGTGTGTGTGATGTGTGTGTGAGTGTGTGTGTGTGTGATGTGTGTGTATTCATTATGTATTGTAACACCTACCAAGCTGCCGCACAACACGTTGCCAGCGCCAACAACAACAACAACAACAGCAACAACAACAACAAAGTAAAGAATATAATCTAAATGGAATTCTGCTTCGCTTTTGCTTTGCTTTGCTTTTGCTTTTGTTTTTGCTTTGGCTTTTCTTTTGGCTTTTGCTTTGGCTTTTGCTTTGGCCTCGCGCTTTGCTTTTGCTTCTGATTCTGCTCCGGCTTCTGCTTGAAAGCGATTTCTCAACAAGATATACGACGAGAAGCGCAGCGCACTCTGCCAACTGCGACGCGAACAGCGACGCAAACGACTTGGAAATACAACGCCAACGTCAACGTCATCGTCATCGCCATCGCCAACGCCATTGCCCATTACCTCTCGCACTCGCATTCGCACCCGCACTCTCCATCTGTGCACAGTCTCTCTCTCTCTCGCTCTTTCTCTCTTTCTGTCTCTCCCCCTGCACCGCACCGACCCGCAGCGATGCCCTTGTTTTTCGGCTTGTGCTCTTGTCGCTGTTGCTGCTGCTGTTGTTGTTGTTGTTGTTGCTGTGTGTCGATTTTTGTGGCGACAGACTGTCTGGCTCGACGCTGCCGCCTCGGCCTGGGCTGACTGGCCTGGCCTGGCCCGGCCTGGCCTGGCCTGGTCTCGCCGCACGTTTGTGTTTGCCTTTATATGGCAACTCTGTGCATGTGTGCATGTGTGTGTGTGTGCATATGTCTCCCTCTGTGTGTGTGTGTGTGTGTGCATGAACTTTCATACGTTTGCCAGGGCACAAATGTTATTCTTGTTATTGTTGTTGTTGTTGTGGCGTGCTGATATGGATTCTCTGTGCATTTTAGGTATCCCAACGACGCCACATACATGTGAGTACACACATACATACTTACAATGCATAAGCAGCGACTGCAAGGCATACACACACACACACACAGACACACACTCACACATACACACTCACATGTAAATATTTACTTTGAATGAAATGCCCAAAGCTGCAGCGAAACTTCCAAGTCGAAGCCAAAATGCTTCACACACATACACATACATATATACATATATATATATATGCTTACATACATACATCTTGTGTACATACAAATGTCAATCTGTCTGTCTATCTCTGGCTGGCTGTCCAAGTCCAGGTCTATTTGTATGCACTTCCAATCCATGGAGTACAAGCCAACTGCAAACATGGCATAAATACAAAATGTTTATGTATGCATACATAATATGCACAAATATGTACATACGTACATATATATATATATACACATATACATGTATGTAAACACGCATACATCATGTATGTAATTTACAATTGGATTTTTCCAATTTTGCCCATCTAAACTGATTTCTTAATGCTTGTAAAATGATATTACTATAGTATATAGGTAAATATATATTTCTCTATTCTTTTTTTTGCAAATTTATTAAAATTTAAATTGATCATTTTTAAAATTGTATATTTCTTAATATAATATATTCCTGCTTGGAATCAAGAAGTCAACATTTTATTTAAACGGTTGAAGATACAACAGAGAATTAGTCCTGAAGTTGTTTATTAAATTAGATCTGCTCTGCTTGCTTAACTATGTCTATTAAGTAAATATAATATAAAGTTTGTACCTTAAGCAAAAGAAAAAAAATCCACATTTTATTCAAAAATATAATATTTATAAATAGATCACAAAAAACTGTTAAAACAACGCGAATCTAAGTTGAGTTTCATTATGAGTTGGTTGGTTGAGTTTTGATCATTTATTGGGGCATATTAATTTAATTTTAATCAAGTCGATTAATTCTAGAAAAAATCGTTGAAATCTATAAGAGATTAATCTGATAAATCGAATTTGAATGAGTTTTTAATATGCAGTATCCAAACTAGAGAATAATCCCAGATCAAGATAATACACATTCTACAAATCGATTGGGGTCTGTTAAATGCGTCTTAAATTTATAATATTCAAAGTAGAGGATAAAACCAGAGCAGACCAATGAAAAACTGCTTCTATTATTGACTGAGTTTGGGTAAATGTCGAATGAGTTTTAAATATTTAATGTTCGAACTAAGCCCAGATCAAAGAAATGGAGTTGCTATAAATCAATACAGTTCTGAATGACTCTTTTTGAATGAGTTTAAATTATATTCAATATTCGAAATAAAAGATAAAATCAGATCAAAATAAATCAATAGAGTTCTGAATCAGTTTTAAATATATAGTATCCAGACTAGTGGATAAGCCCAGATCAAAGTAATATATGTAGTTCTTGGAGTTCTGCTTGATTTTGAATGTGGCTGTCCCTTCAAAGGGGGCCACAGTCTGAATTTGTACGCTGAAGAAAGCGAGTTATCATTGAATGTGTGTTTTCGACTGTCATATCCAATATACAATATACAATATCCGATATCCAATATCTAATATCCAACTAAAGCGATGCGACAACTGAGTGTCAGTTGTTGGCGGCGGGACGAGGAGCCCAACGATTTTGTATTCAAGAAGGGAACGCATCAAATGTCAGATGCTTATCGCTAATCTTTGGCACTTCTTTGGCAATCGATGTCGCAGTTGTTGTCGCAGTTGTTGTCGCAGTTGTTGTCGCAGTTGTTGTTGTTGTTGTTGTTGTCGTTGGTCATGAGCCGATATGGATGCGATATAACGCCTTTGAGCGGAACCCAGTCTCTGATTTATGGCAATCGTTATTGCATTGGAGGCGCACTCGACTCGCTTCGATTTATGCTGCATGCCACTAATTAGTATTTCGGGTGCGTTGCCTTTGACACTATTCTCCCTCTCTCTCTCTCTCTCTCACACACACACACACACACTCATTCTCCCTCTCTCTCTCTCTCTCTGTCTGTCTCTGTCTCTCGCTGAGCGATTTATGGACAGCTGCGTCTATTGGCTACTGTTTGCGATCGCATACGATACGATTCCACAGCCTATACAAATTCCAAAATAAAAAAAACAAATCAGAAAAACCTTAGACAAATTTTGATTTTATCATATTTTTGTTGTACACTTCACAGCTGGGCATATCACCATTGTCATGCATTATGTGACGCAATCAGAGATGCCACAAAGTAAATGTTTTTCCTTGACCAACATCAATAGCCAAAGTTAAGTTTCTAAACTATTCGAATCGAAATCAATATACCAGTGTTGAACGGATCTGATTACTATAAATCAAAATATGAGTACACTTTAAGAATGCTTGGCATATTAACTAACAACAATTAAACTGAAAGTTAATTTAGTTTGTTAGCAGTTCTCATAATTTGATTGATATTAATCAAAGGGTATTCAATGTTCGTTGCATTTGTGTTGAGTGTTTTGAGTTGTGTTTTGTATATGCCACACGCGTTTGGCGGGGCATGGAACATGGCAGGTGTACCTAATGGGGCACACTTGGATTTTACTTTGAAACTTGAACAAAAATTATGGACACCTGTTCACTGATATATTCAGTAGTCAGTAGTCAACGCCTGTCTGCCCATTTAGCCATGTATGAGTATATTTAAATATTCATTCATTCATTCAATCGATGCATTCATCGATTTACCCACGTACTCACTTGTCTCGGATTCTTTACATTTTCCCGTACCGCATACCGGATATGGAACCATCCATCATATACGACTGTCGTCGGGTTTTCACCTTACCCTTGACAAGGGACACACTACGTGCAACTGCCTCAATTCACATTCAATCGGGAATCGGGAATCGGGAATCTTTCCACTTGTCTTTCTTTTTTTAAGGTATTTTTTTGTCTTTTTCCATAAGCTCTTTTTATTAGCCCCAAAGGTATGCTATGTAAAAATTTAGTTAATTTAACTAACGCAACGCTGTCAAGCAATAAAAACAATAAACAATTGATGTGATAATTAAAGTAATTCTGGCTGATGTCTGTCTACAGATTATATATTATTAAATATACTAAGCTGATTGTGCCGGGCTGAATAAATCAGCTCAAGTTTATTTCTACACGCAAATCTCTTTGTTATTGATCATTTTGATTAATTAGTAGATACAAATATATCTATAAAATATGCAAATCTTGTGATGATTCAATCAAGTATTGGTTTTGAGGATTCCTACTCAGATTCTGCCTAGTTTATTATTATAATTGGGGTAGCTGCGATGGGATCTATTAGATCTATTTTAGTCTATGATCTACTGTCTGGAGCAAGATGAGTTTTTCAAGTGCCTTTCTCTACATAAATTAATTACTTACTTATATCGATTATCTCCTATATTTTGGCGTGTTTGAGACCTTGTCAATCTTGTCTGAGACCAATCAAAATAAATTTCGTTTACTCTTTACTTCATCTTGATTTCATATATAGATTAATATAATTAATAACGAAATTGCTTTATTACTATCCCATACAATCTTTAATGTTCTTGAAGCCTGTCCAATCTAATAATGTACTTTAATTGAGCATTTTTCTATATTTATTGATTTGGATTACTTATTAAATTTGACGTATTTAATTTTGGAAAGGTTTTTAATGCTTAAAGATTTGTTGCAATAGTTTGATCTTGAATTTCATCAACTGCTGCAACAATCAGTTATAATCACTTGATCTGCTTTCTGGCCAAGACAAATTCCAAAGAATTCGGTTAGGCGATCATTAGATGATCCTTCCGTTTGGCGGCAGGCCGTACCAAGGTCCTGCAGACCCTTTCCGCAACTGAGCATTTCAACAGGCAAGCATATAGAAGAGGGGTGGGCGGATGAGACATATGATAAATGGATGTCTTTCAATTGTTTGGTATACAAGTCTCCCACTCGCCCACGTCCACGTCCACGTCCAACTCCGACTCCGACTTGGGACCGCACACAAGCACTGAGAGAGGGAGTTCGATGTAAACGGATCGCAACTGATCGAAACGAATCGAAATGTTGATAACATTAATTAAAATGCAAGTGTCGATCGGATCGTCAGATCGGTTAGTGTATTGTTTGGGGGGAGGGACCAACGAGGCACCGAGAGGACTACCGATGGTGGACAGGTAGTGGCAGGCAGCACTTGCAGGCCAACTTTATGGGCGGATTGTAAATGCAAGCCAAGTTCTTTACAGCTACAGTTTTATGAAACCGTCAAAATGTGGATTACGCTAATATTGAGCCGTAATAAAAATAATAATAAAAAGAAATGCGGCGAGTGTTGCATGTCTGATTGGTTTTTCCCACGATTGCAATTAGTGGTACGGGCAGGCAGCGAGGCAGGCAGGCAGCCAGGCAGGCAACCAGGCAACCAAGCAACCGATTCACCAATCTACCTTCACCTTCACCTACTCCTCCTCCTCCTCCTCAGCCTGGCAACCCGCCTCTTGGTCCGCGCCCCGCGCGAAGTGCGGAACTGAAGGAACTGAAACCAAACAACGGCAGACCAAACAAGCAAATGCTCCGACGGATTGTGCACTAAGTTGCTTAATCCGACGGGAAATCCAAAACAAATGCCGCCGGATGGTGTCGGATCTGTCTCTCTCTCTCTCTCTGTGTGTGTGTGTGTGTAGGTGTAGTGTTATTGAACTGACTCGGACTCCTGGCTCGAGCCCAGGTCGCCTTGTTTGAGCAACGATTCGTGCCTGATTTTCGGGCACCTAAGCCAAAATTGGAAGGCAGAGAGGCACAATGCGGATTGCGGTCTTTGGTCTTCAGGGATGAGAGCACAGCACATGTGTTCCTGGCCACGCGGGAAAGCCCCATTTTAAAGCTGGCCAGTGAACAGAGGCACCATGCACCAGGCACCGGGCACCAGGCACCAAAGACACATGTTGTGGCCATTTGTCGGGCCATTTGTATATGGCACAGGTTGAGCAACTTCACCAGAATCCTTGGCCTGCCCAAAAACCAATCCCAGTTAATAATTAAACTGCTAAATAGTTGTGAGAAATGCAATTTACACCAGGGCCAACCAACATGAACAGCTTATCTCGATTTGAATGTGTTTTTCTCAGCGATTATCAATTTGTCGACGATTTGACTCGATTTAAACTGTTTTGATTTAAAAATATGAGCTCGAAAAGATTTCAATATCAATTTGTAATGATTAAAAATATATAAACAAAATTAAATATTCAAGTCTTCTTCAATCTTAAAAAAGAAAGCGAAATTTTGTTGCTTTATTATTGTTAAGCGGATTATTTTTTGGCTTACAGCGCTACTTTTAAATATCGTTCGAATGAAATCAGTTTCGTAATTGTTACTCAAATATAAAATATTTATATATATGTATATGTATATGTATATATATATATATATATAGAAAATAATTCGCATCACGCGAATTTCCATTTCCAATGAAATGTTGGCTGATTTGTTTTTGGGGTCAACGTTGCAAAAATGAAAAAATAAATGGAAAAAAGTCGAGTAAATACAAAATATGATAATGCGTCAAAATATGAATAACAATTTAAGTAGCATTGCATATGCATTTTTGGCCACCCACTCATGGGTCTGAAAATGAATTACAAACTTGAATAAAACACATTTTTCGGCAGTTTTCATTTATTGCTGACCAATGCCAAAGTGGCCCAAAATGCTTAGTTACAACGCCATGCGCTCAAAATGTAATCAAAAATGCCGACTTGGGGGCGTATATATATATATATATATATATAAATATAAATATATATAGTATATATATGTGTAGTGTATTTACAATGTGGCAATTTATGTTGACTGGACAGAATTGCAGTTATTGCGGATGTTTGCTGACATAAAACTAAAAACGCATTGAGAGCAACAGCAATAAAATATTATATTGGGAGACTGATCAGAGACATATATATATATATATATATAATTATGTTAAAGTTGGAGAAAACAGTCACATATACATATATATAGTGCATTTATATAAGAATGCAATCTAAATAACAGTTTTGGAGGTGCTTAAGCCAAACAATCTCCCCAAAAATATTCCATTATAAAATAATATTTAAATCAAAACTAACAATAAATTTTAAAAAAATATATATACGCTAATTATAAAATAATATTTAAATTAAAATTAAGCATATTTAGCAAATTTCTTTTAATTTATAAAAACCATTATGTTTAATCATTGATATTGAAAATGTCAAAGTTCAAACATTTAAATATCAGCTTGGCTGATAGTCCAAAACACGAATCAAGTTCATAATCTATAATCATGTATTTAAAAGATTAAATATTCAATTTTCAAATTTTCATAAATTAGTTTGAATCAAATGGGAAATTGAACTGAATTCAAAACACAAAATTGGATCATTAAACACGGAGAAATTCGTTAGATTAGGGTTTTGAATGAATGACAGTATTATCTGTAAAATCGATTAAACATATATGTGCACAGACATATATATATATATATATATATATGTATATTCTATAATTGTGCTTAGAACTTAAAGGTCACATTATTATACTTTGGATTATCAGTCTGAATAATGACATCATCATCTGCTCTGAAAACTAGAAACAGATCAGATTCGAAATTGAAAATCGCTGATTATGGAAATTAATGATTAAATTTAAATAGTTTCAACACGGGCAAACACTTTGGTTAATCGATCTACATTTGCACCGATGATATCATTTACTCAAATAAAATGAAATTTATGAAATTCTCAAATATTATTTTCGATTTTCTGTTCCTCAAAATAACTTGCTGCCTTTTCGAACAACTCCAATTTGACATTCAGCAATTATTACTGGCTTGAAATAATAACAAATTACTTCTGATTTTGTTTCATTTCTAAAATAGAGTTTTTGAAAAACCCTAAAAATTGATCTATTTTTTGAGTTTGTATTTAATACTCCTCATTCTAAATGCATTATTTGATATTCTATTTGGAATCTCTTTGAAATGATATTAAAGATTTTATAAAATTACAAATTTAGAATAGAAAGAACAAACTATAATGCTATATATCTGCCTGCATATAGATAAATATGAACAATTTGTGTATATGGCAAAAAAGATAATAAAATATTCTTTGCTGTCACAGATCGCACTAAAACACACACAGATAGCATATAGTATATATATATATATATATATATGTGTGTGTGTGCGTGTGTGTGGCGCATATAACCAATTGTTGGTTGGGGCATTTTGGAGCTAGCGACTCAGGAACGGATCAGAGGGTCTGAGCAGGGAGGGGGGCAAAGCAGTGCGCAAAGGCGGCTTCTGCGTAAACTGCAAAAAAAAAAGAATAATAAAAATAAATAAAATAAAAAGAAAAATGAGGGGAAAAAAAGCAACAAGCAAAAAGAGAAAAACTCATTTAAAAAGTGCAGTCCAGGCAGAGACGGGGCGGCAGGTCAGCTGCAAACAGCGACAGCAGCTGAGGCTGAGGCTGAGACTGAGGCTGAGGCTGAGGCGAACGAGCGTTGGTAGGCAATGGGTTAGGGCGATGTTAATGTCAGCGTCGGCGGGGGGGCGCAGCGTGTGAAATGTGATTTGACGACTGCGCCGACGACGACGATGGCAACGGCAACAGCAACAGCAACGACTGCGACAGCGGCAGCGGCGACAACCAGCGACGACAGTATGTCTGGCGTAGCATGAACTGGCGACATTCTGTCTGTGCCGATCGAGTGCGCTGTTGCCGCACTTCATCGCAGCAGAGCACTCAGCACGCTATGCTGTGAGCGCTATGAGCATGAGCACAACTACAACCATGCATATATATGTATGGCTGTGTCTGTGTGTCCGTGTGTGTATGTGTGTATGCCAGCAGTACCTGTGTCGCTATCTCTCTCTCTTTGAGCGAATGAATGAACGAAAGACCCACACTCCAATACACACACACACACACACACACGCACACTCAGCAAGCGAGCGCAGACAGAGCGACGACGATAAATGAATTTGGAATGAATGCTTGGCTCGCGAGCAGCGCCAGTGAGCGAAGAATTCATTCTGTGTTCATTCTCACACATACCAACACCTACACGCATATGCACACACACTTACACACACACACACAGACGTGGTAGGCAACTACTTTTGGCGCTTGTTCATGTTGTCGTCGCTGCCCACGTTCGCTGTCGCTATTGCTGTTGCTGTTGCTGCTGCTGTTGTTGCCTGACTCTGTCCCACTCGCTCACCTCAACGTTTGTCACTTGTTCTGCGCCCGCTCCCATAAGCATCTGTATGTATTTGTGTTTGTTTGTATGTATACATAATATTTATGTAGGTGTGCGTGTGTGTAATGTGTGCTGCCCCACACCAAAGAGGCAGATACGAAACGTGTGAATACAAAAATAAATTAAATAACATTAGCTTGAGGTACACCTTGCCGGATCGCCACTGTATGCGGGACAGCAGCTCCCTGCGCCGGCGTCGCGGCCAACGTAGACGTTGAGGCGCCGATAGTATCAGCCATTCAAAAGCTCTTGCCCACATATTGAACGTGGCAAAAGCTTGCCCTTCAAAAGCTCACTTCTAATAGGAGGATCATCATATACATATACATCGAGGATGATTATCATCAAAAAAAAGCTCAACATTGAAAGCTTTCCAAGGCAACGGCGCACGATTCATTTCATTACGAACGCAGCACACCTCCCCCTCCCCATCATCTGCACACAACCCAGCAAAAGCCCGCTCCGCTGCTTACCGTGCGCGCAGCAGCTATTTACAACGGAATTTCACACCAGAGGTGTTCGCTTATTTTAACGCGAAATGCGCATAGCATCATCAGGGGACCCAAAAGAAGAAAGAACCAACAAAATGAAAAACACAAAAAAAAAAAAACAAAACAAAACAATATACAGTGGTTATCCGCTAATTGAAACGCAAATAAAATAGGGTTCAATAAACGCTTATGTATATATAGAAATCAGAAATTGTCTAAATATTAAATGTAAATTAGAATATTTATTTGTATTATATTTTTTATTTCTATATAGGTTGCACTGTTCGAGTGACCACTGTAAATGCATACATTCAAATAGGCATGTATGTGTGTGTGTGTGTGTGTGTAAAAAAACTATTGTGGCGTGGGGCAGGCAGCAAATTGCGCAAGCCAGATTGTTAGGTAGAGGGGAGGGGGC
The DNA here is from genome assembly GCF_018153295.1 of Drosophila grimshawi. Lineage (NCBI taxonomy): Eukaryota > Metazoa > Arthropoda > Insecta > Diptera > Drosophilidae > Drosophila > Drosophila grimshawi. Next base: position 8,882,256 of record NW_025063692.1, on the reverse strand, counting down.
AGGGGCAGGGGGTTGCACTGAAAGCACAGAGTTTCCTGTGTGCGGCGCATAGCCCCACACAACCTGTTGTAGATCGGTCAGCGCATGGACATTGCCAGGGTTGCATGTGCGCCGCCATGTGCGATACTGCGACCGACTGGTTTTTCTTCTTCTTCTTCTCTGTATTGCTGTTGTCGTTGTTGTTGTTGTTGTTGGCGCCAGGGCTGCTATGGAAAATTAGTTAAGCTTCAGCTCTGGCTGAACTGGCTGCCGCACTGTCTGCCGTCGTCTCCCCAATTGAAAATCGACAACAGCGCGCAGCGTTGCAGGCGGAGGCGGCAGCAAAAGCATTAGCAACAGAACCGGCACACACACACACACACACACATACACACACACACACATCGATATTTACTGTGTGGCGCTGAGGGGCAGCTGGCGACGGCAGCGGGGGCAGACAGACGAGTTATTTGCCGCGGTGTAAAAAAAACCTGTTTGTTTAAACAACAATCTTGTACTAAAAATACATGCGCCTCACACACACACACACACACACACACACACAAAGACACACGCACGCACACAAAGCGAGCAGCAGCAGAAGCAGCAGCAGCAGCGCAAGAGAGCGCGAGCGAGAGCAAATTCGAGAGAGTAATTTTGAACTCTCTCACAGCAGAAAACTGTGTGGCGCTTTAGCAGCAGCAGCAGCAGCAGAAGCAGCAGCAATTGTAGGCTGCCAGTGTGTCTGCCAGTGCGCCAGTCGTTGTCGCTCGCCCCTCTTCCCGATTCCCCCCCTTTTCCAATCCACTTGCCATGCCCGTCGCCGCCCCGCTGTGCTGACTGTGTAAACCGCAGCAAAAGCAGCAGCAGCAGCAACAGCAGCAGCAGCAGCAGCGCCATTGCAGTTTACCCGTTTGCTTGCACGTAGGCGTCCGCTGGTCTGGTCTCAATGTGTGCGTGTGTCTGTGTGTGTGTGTGTGTGTGTGTGTGTGTGTGTGTTGGCGTTGGAGGGCCCCGTTCCCGGGTTGGCAGCTTCTAAACCGACAGTTGTTGTTGCTTTTGTTTTACGTTATTTATGCGCGTTTCGTTCAGTTTCGTTCGATTCATTTCGTTTCAGAAATTGACTTAAATTGACGACGATGGCAACGGTGGCAACGCCGTGTATATCACCCCTTCCCTCCCCTCTTATGCAGCCAGCTAAAGAATGCTGGGACTGCGACGCAGACGCAGACGCAGACAACGACTGCGAAAGAGACGGCGGCGTTTGCTAACTAGCAAAGCGGTGGCAGATCGAAACCGAACAACACCTGAAGCTCACTCGATGAGTGTGTGTGTGTGTGTGTGTATTGTGGGTACCTGCATATGGGGAACTGGGAACTGGGAACTGAGAGACTGAAAGCTGAAGCTTCGCATGAGCAGCAGCCGCGCCATTTATCTATCCGCTGAGGCGAAGGGAAACCGCAGCGCGCCACCAGGCACAAGCGCATCGAGCACACACACACATAGGCACACTCACCCCCCGCGTCGCTGCGCGCGCAGAAATACCCTGTTGCCCACACACACACACACACATATATATATACATATATAGATATATATATATATGTATATGTTTTTGTATGGGCAACAGCATTTTTATGCGCCTGCAGCTTCGGCGGCCGAATGTCTGCCTCTGTCTCTGTTGGCCCCTATGCTCCTGCCCTTGCTGCACTCCGGTTCCCCCTTTGCACATCGTCTCAAGACTGACCACGTTCCTTCTTTAAGGCAGGCCGCTTTCTTTTCCAAGAAGAACTATCCATTAGGCGCCTGAGATCGCCAAGCGAACATCAGCCATCAGCAGCAGCACCAGCATCAGCAGCAGTCGCAGCAGCAGAGGGCCCAAGACCGCAGTTCCAGTCTTACCTGGAATTCGCCAAGATCGTGCTGTAAATGAAACGATCGCCAAATGATCCTTTTGGCTCTCAACTATGCTCTGGACTCTGGTCTCTCCACATTGTGGCTGTGGCTGTGGCTGCGGCTTCGGCTGTGGCTGTGGCTGTGGCTGCGGCTGTGGCTTTGGCGTCTTTGAGGCTTGCCTTCAGTTTTGGGGCAGCTCGGTTTTCAAAAATAATTATGTTGCGGAAATTTCCAGGCATTGAAGGTAACGATCTTTGTTGTTGCTGTTGTTGTTGTTGTTTTGTTGTTTTTGTTTCTGTTTCAAGCTCCATAAATTGGAACGTCATTTTTGAAAACATATCTTCTCCATTTTTTGTTGCAACCCTTCCGCAGAAATCATTCAACATTCAATACATATATATTTCTGTTCACATTCAATCAAATAGGACTTTCATCTGCATGGCTGATTGCATTCAACTGTTGTCTATATAATTATATATATATACATTTTAGATTTGAGAATGAAACTGAATCAGTTGAGATGTGATGTGTTTTTTGCAATCTTTGACACTTGCCTTATCAGTTTCAAAAACTGATGAATCGAAAGCCAAAGCAGCAACAGCTAAATATGTGATTCATTTGGAGGTGGAGGCGAAGATCAAAGGTATCCAAAGGCGACTAATCGATTCCATCGATTAGCCAAAGAATAGTTAATTGACTAATGTGCTTTCACCTTTCGTTTGAATAATTATGTAACCAGAAGAAATTGAAAGAAGAACAAACCAACAAAAAAAAAAACAACTTCAACTTCGAGTAGCAATTAAAGTGGGAGTCTAACATTTTCATTGTGAATCTGACGAATCTGTTGAATCTGTTGAATCTGACGAATCTGTTGAATCTGACGAATCTGTTGAATCTGTTGAATCCCTGTAAATGTTTGCTCGAATACGATGCGATCAGTTGGGAGTCAGTCGATGATAACACCTTCGACTGCTGATTGGCCGATCGATCGATCGATTGTTGATCATCGCACACTTTACGCTGGAACCCTCGGAAACAAAGCCACCGATTTCAATTGGAGCTCAGCGTTATCTCAAAAGATGACTGAGGCGGAGCGGGGGGTGGCTGTGGAAGGGTTTTGTCTCCACATTCAACTAACTAGCTTTTCTTTGTTCTGTGTAAATGTGTCTTGAAGATTGTGATATATTATATATATATATATATATATATATATATATATTATTGATTAGCATCACTAGCCGCGTTCGTCTGTGCGTCTGTCTATTTCTATTTAATATCTTGTGTGTACATCGTAGTCCGGCATGATCAGATTACTATATCATATAGTTGTCATAGGAACAATCCATCGAAAGATGAGTTCTTCTTTGAACAACTTGTCTTGTCTAATAAGTTAACCAAAACAAACTCAATAATCATGCGTGTTATACTTTTAACATATAAATAAGATCGGATTACTATATCATATATATATAGCATAGGAACAATCGGTCGACAGAGGAACAACTCTTTGGTCTACCCAGTTATCGTAACCAAACCCATAAGTTATGCGTATTATTTGCTTCTGTTGATCGAACAACAAATCATCGATAAAGGATTATATTACATAACTGTTGTATTGCTATTATATTGCTACTATATAGCTGTGATAGGAACGATCAGTCGACAGAGGAGTTATTGTCTGACAAATGATTTTGTTTAATGTGTTATTCCAACTAAACTCATCAGTTAAATGTTTTATCATAACATTTGAGAAAAAGATTATGTTGCTCAAACTAGCATATACCATATAGTTCATATCGGAATCATCGCTCGGTTTTTTTCTATTTTAATTTGATTGAAATTTTATATCTTCGACCGGCCTAAAATTGCTGTTCTTATTTGAGTTTTGTGTGAGTCAATTTGGATAAAACAATAACAATTACAATGCCAACAAGTATTATATATACATGTGGTATATATGGTGTACATATGTGGTATATGTATATATATATATATATATATATATATGATTCTTTGTGTGTTGTGTGATCGTAAGCTGAAAACGTGATTAAGCCACGTGCAGGCCTCGGGGGAGGCAAAGAAACGCCAACAAAACCAGATACGCATTCAATGGCCAAGTGGGCTTCATAATATAGTTTGTTATAGCCATGTTACATGCTTCCAACTGATTACCAAGCCACGATAACTATATATGTATATATATATACAATATATATGTCTGTATATAAGTCATTAATTTTGAACAACCTTTTGGAGTAAGCTGAAATTAATCTTCAAATATTGTGTATGCAATTCAAATGTAAAATAATCAATAAATTAAATTATGTTTCATCTCTATAAACAGAATAGTTAATATAGAAATCCAATATTATATATTATCATCAGACATTTCTTTTAGGTCGATAGATCCATGTGCCCAATATAAATAAAAGAAGTTGAAAGAACATTTAAATTGCAAATTGGCAACACCTTCCAACCGGAAGTGTTTAAATGATTGTGTAACCACTGTACAAAATCTACACCTACACACACACACACATACATACTGAAAATGGATCAGCCAAAAGGAATGTGAACACATATAAATATATATATATATATATATATATGTATATGTATTCCAAGTTGACAAGATAAAGATACGAGTGAGTTTGCCTTAGTTATGTATATATAAATATATGTATATATATGCATATATTTTGATGACAATCTCTGGTGAAATATCGTTGTACTTTAGAATTTAATAATAGTGTTGATCGCATGCCATTTAGCACTCTCTTTGTTTGATGTTATCGCCTGATAAGCGCCCCCAAATACCCATCGAAAGTTGATCCAAGTTTTGTTCTAAATGTACACTGCCGCTACTACTACACTTTTACAATATATACATATATATATATATATATATATTATTATATATATATCTATAATATGTATGTATTACCAGACCACACCTTTGTCACATTAGTTATGCCAATATGCGATTTGGCTATTTGGTAATTCAATTAAAGCACAAGTCCCCAAACACATACATATATATAAAAATAATAAATATCTTATAAATATTTCTTACCTTTTTATTTAATTTTAATTTGAAATTTTATTCGTAATTTAAATAAATATTTCCGACTGACTCAATAAATAAATAAATATATATAAATATATATAAATATATATCTAAATATTTATGTATATTTCACTTATGTCAATTGCATAATCTTTTGACCGAGTTCCTGGAATTTTAATTGAACTGGAAGTTATATTTTTTTAAAGTTTTTGTTTAATTTGCTTGGTCAACAACACTTGAATGGATGAATGCAAGAATATAACTTTTAGTTCATCTGAATTTATTTTGTTGTTCAAGTATAAAACTTCAAAGCTATTTTGCTATTTTCGCATATTTTAAATTGATCAACTTCCTTTCATTTTGAGTACTTACTTTGCATTACAAAAGCCTCAAATTTGCTATTCATCAACTCTGCAAAATGTTGAATGCCTAATCAAAGCTATTAATTATTAGTATTGGCTGCCGCTTAATATGAAGTCCAAGGAATTGAAATTATATAATATAATTTGGCACATCAAATAAATAAGTGGAACACAAAAGATGCGCTTTTTTTTTGTTGGATAATATAAGTTAGTATATATATATCGATTACTGCAATTATACAGATGCCTATAATTATAGTAATCGATATCGACTTAACGATTTTAATCGCTTCGCTTTGCATTGACTTAGTTTTAGTTGAATTTAGTTTGGATTGCGCGTGCGCAACTCCCAATTGCTGTCTCCGGGTGTTGCTCCTGCCCCGTGACCCGTGCCCCTGTCCACCGTTCCTGCTCGGCACTCGACATGTGCAGAGCCGACTCTCGTCTTATATGTTTGTATTTGTATATAGTCTGTATCTGTATATATATCTATATACATATATATATATATATATATATATACATAGTTTTGATGTTTGCGCCTGTGTTTGTCTGTGTGGGCTTCGGCTTATGCTCCGCATTCAAAGGCAGACAGCACGGCGTCGGCGCTGTCCCAACTCCACTCCCCTCCAGCCAACCCCCTCCGCCTTCCTCACCGGTTCCCCCCCCCTGCGTCTGCTCGCCGCCTCCTTTCGCTTGGTGCGCTCCCCTTTGGCTGCCCACACAATCCACGACAGCGCGATCGCACCGCGCCCTTTGTGCTCCAAAGACGACTACACACACACACACACAGACACACACACAGACACACCTCCCGTTTACCCCTTGTCCAGCGACACACAAATGATTTTAAGTTTTTTTTTTTTATTTTTTTGTTGTTGTATTTTTCAACTTTTTAATCAATTCATGTGTCTGTCTCTGTCTCTGTCTCTGCGTGTGCGTGTGTGTGTGTGTGTGTGGATCTATTGTGTGTATAGGTTTTCGATTTTTACGTTACCTTTACCTTTTTACATTCAATTTTTATCTCTTTGCCTGCGTCTTTTCCGCTTTTTACTTGAATGTGTTTTTTATTGTTGTTGTTGTTGTTGTTGTGTTTTTTTTTTCGTTTTCTTCTTTTTGATAAATCGATTTAGAAGCCGACGGGGCCACAAAAGTGGAATTCTTTTGATTTTATTTTAAACACAAACATGCAGCGCTGCCTGTGTATTTGTTGCTTTTGTTGTTTTATTTTATTTCATTTTTTTTTTCGAAGTTTTCGTTCTTTTTCAACTTTGGTTGTTGTTGTTGTTGCTGTTACTCGTTGTGCGCATATTGTTTTTTTTTTGTTATTTGTTACTTGGAAATGCAATTCAAAAACATTTTCATGTTGCAGGCAACGGCGTTTTGGGCGCTCGACGTCGCCAGACAACTCGTCGTTGCTTCTTTTTTTGGGGCGTGTTGGGATGCCAGCAACAGCAACAACAACAAAAGTCTAAGGAACGACGTGGGAATCTATGCATGCCGTCCATTGTCCACTGTCCTCAGTCTTCAGTCCTCTCTTTTGCCTGGAAGCCTCTCTTAGCTGCCGTCTCCCTCTCGCACACACACACACACACACTAAGAGCGCTCATTATTGCTCGCTCGTTCTCGCCTTAGCCTGAACATGGCAGAGTAGCAGAGATCTATCATCGGGCATCATCAGAGTCGCCGTCGCCGTCGCCTTCGTCGTCGTCGTCGTCGTCGTCGTCGCCTTCTGCTTTGACTAGGTGACTCAATGCTTTTTTATCTGAATTGTTGCTGCTGCTGCTGCTGCTGCTGCTGCTGCTGCCGATGCTGCCTTTGACGTGCGTCTTTCTGCTCTTTCTTTCTTTCTTCTTCTTCTTCGGCTTTGCTTTTTTTTTTACATTTTTTGCTCTTGCGCCCTCGCTTCATCTACTGTTGAATATCGCACGCGCAAATGACAACAACAATAGCAACAACAACAACTTTCCATAGACACAAAACACATTTTTTATTTATGAATTTGCATACACACGCAGTCCATCCACAACAACAGCAACAATAAAAAGCCGCAGCACCAACGACACACACACACACTCGCACTCACACACACACACACACATGCATATTTGTTTCATTCATGAATTCCAGTTGACGACGACAACAGCGACGACGATCACAGCGACAGAAGCAGAAGCAGCAGCAGCAGAAACAGCAGCCGAAGCAGCAGCAGCAGAAACAGCAGCCGAAGCAGCAGCAGCAGAAACAGCAGCCGAAGCAGCAGTCGCGCAGATTTTTTTTTTTTGTCTCTGTGCGTTTATCGTTTATACAATTTTCGTTTGTCATTTGCAACAAGTGCGGCCCACTGTTGTTGTTGTTGTTGTCGTTTCTATGAATGCTGTGTGTGTTCTATGCCCTTTTGTCTTTGAGCTTAGTCAGGTGGTATCGTCAGCGATAGCAGCAGCGACGAATGTGTAAAATGCACCCACAGCCCACAAACAACTGCATACAAACATACACACACACACACACACACACGCACACACATACATTCATGCATACATATCAGCAGCAACCACAGAATATGCATACATACATATACTCACATACACCTATACGTACAAAAAATGCATTGCTCTTTCGCTCAGCCAGCAGCAGCAGCAGCAGCGGCACATGATGGAATAACATGTTATTCCATCATGAGCCAGCACAGCACATTACACATTCAACAGTTGATTCTCGATTGTGTACGTAATGCACACATGCACAAAATGCACACACACACATGCATGCATGCGGTTAGCAGCATAAGCGAAGAGCGCGAGAATCAGAGAGGCAATGACAGGCATGGCGTGCATTTTCTCCTTTTCGTGTTCCCCCCTTACATACACATACACACACACACATAAACACGGTTAGCGCTCAACAAGTTCAAGTGACGATTTGACGCAGACGTCGCAGCGTCGAGACGACAGAGCAAAAGCAAAAGCAAAAGCACCAAACAACATGTCGGCCGGGCCGAGCCCTAGTGCCAGAATGTCTGGCAGCCACGACTCACACACACAGCACACACACACACACACACACACACACTTGCACTGTGTATGCACTCTGCGCCATGCATGAGTGTGTGTCTGTGTGTGTATCGTTTTAAACTGGCAGAGCTAGCGAAATTGTAGCGCATGTTGGCAGAGGCCGCAACGTGGTTCGCAGTCGCTGTCGCTACAGTGGGGCAGTCATATTAGTTATGCTCATGAAATCAAAATAATTTTACTAAGAACTTTTTATTTTCTTTAAAAGCTTCAACAAATAAATATAAAATTATTGTTTAACAGAGTATTTTTTTTTGATTTCTTGTTTTTTCTGTTTTAATTTTAAAACATCAAATTAGACTTTTTGCTTGTTAATATCGGATATAGATGTTTCTTCTTAAAAGTATTTTAATAATTTTTGAATTATATTTACATTGATATATTATTATATTTATGTGTCAGTTGTAATATATATTATAATTTAATTGAAAAAATTAAAAAATATTGAATTTTTTAAATAATATATGTACTGTTTATTTATATATACTTTCAATTTATGCGGAGTTCGAGAGAGTTTGTCAGTTAGTCAGCCTGTAAGGCAGGCGGATCGGACTCGAACTCGAAATCGGTATCGGGCCTGGGCCGTGCCCGGGGGCAGAGCCAGCAATCGTCGTTCGACAATTCCGTCCCCTTCTGTCCAATACGTCCGACGGCGTCGGTTGTCGGTCGTCGGCCGTCGGTCGTAGCTGAAAATCAACTCTACACCAGCGCACAAAAGCGCCGCGGTCGCAACAAGCACAACAACCATGATGGAATAATATATTTATATTTATATTAATATATATATACATATGCATGTACATACATACACACACACACACACACACACACATACATTATACCACAAGAAGTACTCTCGCACACACACACACACACACACAGATATAGGCTACATGCATGCATAATACAGGAGCGCAGACACCTCGCCGACGATTGTCGTCAGTTTGTCTGCAGTGCTCAGCGCTGTTGCTGCTGCTGCAACAATAATAATAACAACAACAACAACAACAACAGCAACAACAACAACAACTGGTTTAGTCTGGCGACGGCTCTGGGGCCCGCCAAGTGTCTGACTCGTTCACACTCACACACAGATGCACGCACACTTGCTGCGCTGCTGCTGATGAGCTATTAGAACGCACACACAGATACCCACAAGCAAGCAGACAGAGCGTCGACTGCACTCACACTCTCAGACTGAGAGGCGCGCGCGAGTTATACTGTTGTTGTTGTTGTTGTTGTTGTTGTTGTTGTTGGTGCTGGTGTGGGGGGTGGTGGTGTTGTTGTTCATCATTTCGATCTCGCTTATGCCTGTAAGTGTGTGCGTGTGTGTGTGTGTGTGTGAGCGACAGCGACGGCTGCGGCTGCAGCGACGACAGTCAACGACGACCCAGCCAGTCTAGAACGTAGAACGCAGCAGGCAGAACAATTGTGTTTTGGATTCCTTACCGTACGGTTGCGGAACGCGTCGCGTAGTCAGCAACAGAAATAAAAAGAAAAAAAAGAAAGATATTTTTTCTCTCTGTGCGTTTTTTGTGTGCAAATGAATTCAAACTACAACTAAAAAAAAAATAAAACAAAAAACAAAATTGCAATATATATTTATATATTTATATATTTTTTTTGTGTTGTGTTCTCCGGTGTTTCATTTAAACTTTTACAACTGAGCAACTAAGGCTGAATAACACAACAGAAAACAGAAAACAGAAAATCAACAACAAATCAACAACAGCAGCAACAACAGCGACGAAAAAGAAACATTTTTTTTTTTTATATACAACGAACGTGTTTTTTGTTGTTGTTGTTGCGCTGCTCACTTGTTTCCAGTGCCAGCGCTGCCAGATCGCGAGTTATGAAAGCGCAAGCGTCGCCAGCGACGCACGCAAGCAGCAACAACAACACCAGCAGCAACAGCAGCAGCAGCAGCAACAAGAGCAACAGCAACAGCAACTAATGCTCATGTACAAGTAAATCAAATATTTATGTATATATTATAAATACGATATTTTTGATATACATATATACAACAAAAACAAAAACAAAAAAACAAAAAAACAAAAACATAAATATAAAAAAACAAAAACGTTATACATAAAAAACTTAAAACTCAAAATGGATAACAACGAACAAAGTTCAATTAACAACAACAACAGCAACAGCAGCAGCTTTAATCAGGAGCAGCACAAGCTGCCCGCTGCAACAGCAACTGTTGCCGAGCGTAACGGCAACAACAACAGCAACAGCAGCGGCAACAACAACAGCAGCAACACCACCAACAACAACAACAACAGCAGCAGCGCTTGCAGCCCCAAAATGGGATCACGTCGCATTTTTACGCCGCAATTTAAGTTGCAGGTGCTGGAGTCGTATCGCAACGACAATGATTGCAAGGGCAATCAGCGTGCCACAGCCCGCAAATATAATATTCATCGCCGCCAGATACAAAAGTGGCTGCAATGCGAGCCAAATTTGCGTTCCTCCGTTGCCAACAATCAGCATCAGCAGCAACAGCAGCAGCAGCAGCAGCAGCAACATCAGCAGCAACATCAGCAGCAACATCAGCATCAGCAGCAACAGCAGCAACAGTTGCTGGCGCAACAGCAAGCAACGTTAATTGTGCCACAACAGAAGCCGCATCAGTTTCATCAGTTGCCACATCCTTTGGCTCATCATGTGCATCATCATCATCATCATCATAATGCTGCTGCTGCCGCCTCGATGGCAGCAGCTGTTGCTGCCGCAGCGCGGCATCATTTGCTGGCAAACGGCTTTGCGCCGCATCCACATCCACATCATCATTTTGCAGCTGCAACAGCAACGGCAACAGCAACAGCGGGACCACAGCCACCACCAATAGCACCACCGCAGCAGCAGCAGCAACCATTGCCATTGCCCCATAGCAATGGGAATGCAGCGACAACAGTTGCAGTTGCTACCGCAGCCTCAACTGCAACGGCAACAGTTGCCACGGCCAGCAGCAGCAGCAGCACCAACAACAACAACACGCTATCGGCAGCCAAAATTGCGGCCGTCGTTGCAGCCATTGCCAGCAACAACAACAACAACAACAACAACGGCAGCAACAGCAGCAGCAACCATTGCAGCAAGAATTGCAGCAGCAACAACAGCCACACAGCGTTGCCATATTGTTCAAACACAACACAAGTGCCAAATGCAGTGCCCATGCCCAGCAGCAACTGTTGCTCCTCGACCATCAGCAGCAGTTGCAGCCACAGCAACAGCAACAACAGCCAGCACATTCCGTCATCGGCACCGCAGCAACAGTTGCCGCTGGCCTATGCATATCAGCTGCCCGCCGCCTATCTGCCCGCCACACCCATGGATCTATCGCTCAGCAGCGCAGCGCGACGCCAGCGCGAGCAGCAACAGCAGCAGCAACAGCAACAACAGTTGCAGCAGCAACATTTGCAGTTGGAACAGCAGCAGCAGCAGCAGCAGCAACAATTGCAGCTTGGCTGTCGCAAGCGTGCCGCCCATGATTTGTGGGTGGTGGGCATGCCGCCAGCGGATAAACTGAGCAAGCTGGAGGCCATCAAATGCGAGCCGAGCGACAATGAGCTGGAGGACGATGTGGACATCGATGTGGAGGCCGAAGCGGAAGCGGAAGCGGAGGCAGCAACTGTTGCTGATCGCAAACTGCCCGCCAAACAGGTGAAACTCTTCAAACCCTATCTGCTGGACGAGGCAGCCAAGCAGCCGGAGGAGGAGCAACAGCAGCAGCAGCAACAGCAGCAGCAGCAACAGGAGCAACAGGAGCAGGAGCATGAGCAACTGGAGGATGAGGAGCAATTGCAGCTGGAACTGCGGGTGGAGGACGAGCGGGCTGCCGATGCGGATGATGAGGAGCATGCAACGCTGAATGGTGCCAGCACCAGCAGCAGCAGCAGCAGCAAGAAGAAGAAGCGCGTGTCGCTGAAGCAACAACGAGAGTCCATCATCTGGAGCAATCATCCATTTGCGAGCGGCAGCAACTGCGGCAGCAACAGCAGCAGCAGCAACAGCAACAATTGCTTTCAATCGCCGCCGCCGCCGCTGCTGATGTCGTATGCAACGCTGCCGCCGTTTCCCGCCGGGAGTCCTCAGCAACAGTTTCAAAATGGCGCCAGCAACAGCAACAGTTGCAGCAACAGTTGTAGCAGCAACAGCAGCAGCAGCAGCAAACCAGCCACGCCCACAATTAACGTGCTCAGCCCATTCTCGGCGCCGGCGCTATCGCCCATCGGCTTCTGCTGCCCCAAAGGATCGCCTGTGTCCGGCTACGAGAGCAGCTCCTCCACGTACAGCGACAGCGCCAGCATCAGCGCCAGCTCCAGCTCCACACACGGCTACAGTCTCAATCTGCAGCTGCATGCCGCCGCCTACAACGACAATTTGATGCAACAGCAGCAGCAACAGCAGCAGCAGCAGCAGCAACAGCAGCAGCAACAGGCGCAACAGCAACAACAGCTGCTGCAGCGCTGGCTGGATCAGGAGGCGCTGGCACGTCTAACCTCAGCTGCTGCTGCTGCTGCAGCGGGCACAACGGCAAATGTTGCTGGCGCAACGGCAGCAAGCACGCCCAGCAATAGCCCAAGGGCAGCGCCCATAACGCTGCTCGCCTAAGCAGCAACACAGCAACAGCAGCGGCAACAGTTGCTGGCGTGCACAGCAGCAGCAGCAGCAGCAGCAAACAGCAACAACCACAATCAAACCCACCTAGCAAGGAATGGGGGGCGTGGCCTTGGGCCTGGTCCTTGGCCTTGTAAGTTTATCAAATATATATATATAAATATCAAGTCTAAAATCAACATTTTTTTTGTATTTTTTTTTTTATTTGCATCTGCTTTAATTGTTACATTTAATTTTTGATATAATTAATTATTTAATTTGAGCGCAAGCAAATACTTCCAAAAACATATCAGCAACCTTCCCACAAATACACACACACACACACACACACACACACACTCACACATACATAGACATAAGTAATTGTCATAATTATATAAAGAAAAGCTTAAATTTAACTTTAATTAGTTTTAGTTACATTTTAAAATTACATTTAGCTTATCGACCCTATTTTTTTTTTTTTATATAAATTCTAGGAACAAATTAGCTTAAGGCAACAGCAATTATATTTAGTTGACACTTTTTTTTTATTAATTATAATTATGTTTAATTATTTTATTAATTTTTTTTGCGATTTTACTCTGTGTAACATTTTCTCTTTCATTTTTTTATTTTATTTTATTATTTTTTTTTGGTTTATTTGTTTGTGTAAATAACTAATTTAATGGTGTACAAAAGAAGCGAGAAATATTCAAGCAGAAAATTCAATCAACAAAAGAATTTTCACGCTAAATGACAAACAAACAGACAAATAAAAAATTTTTAAAAATATATATAAAATAATAAAAAAAAAAACAAATACGTAAAAGGAGTCAAAAGCGTTGGCTTTCGCACGCCGAAGATGAAAATACCCTTGCAGTTAGGAAATAAATTTCACAGATCTTCCGATGACAGCTATATATGATAGAGTTGTCCGATTTTAAACATATATGTTTTTTTTTTTTTTTTGGCAGACATTTCCTACAACTAATCAGGAGTGCTATGAATGTCTATAAGTGTTACATGATAGTTGGAAAACAAAACTCAAATAAAAAAACACGAAAAACTGCAACTGAAAATAAATTTACAAAAAAAAAAAAATCAAGAAAAAAAGAAAAAAAACAAAATACAAATGAAATTCAGAAGATTGTAAGAGAAAGCTTTAAAAACAAAAACAACCAACAAATACACACACACACACACACACACACACACACATACACATGAATTTTGTTGTCATGGCTAAAAAAGAAGAAGAAGAAGAAGCAAAAAGCAAAATATATATGTATAAGGAAGGAAAACTGGGCGTGGCCAGCCCACTCTATTGAGTTAACAAACGGGCACTAATCAAATGTGTAATTCTTTTTATATAGCTGATAAATTTATATATATATATATATATACATATTATAAACTAATATTAAACAAATTATATAAATATATAGACATATATATATATTTTTTTTTGGGAAATTGAAAATTCTTGTGATATGAAAAAACAAAATTTAATAAACTGTTAAAAACTGCTGATGCATATAAAGAATTATAAACCGATTTATATACATATATATATAGATATACATATATAGTATATTTACAAAAATCAACAAGAACAAGAACAACAACAACAACAACAAATATATCTATATACAATATACATATATACAATATATTTATATACAAGAGATGTTTTTTTTTCGTGCAAACGATTTGCAAGCAAACCTTTATAGATATATATATATATATATATATATATAGTTATATATATGCTCATCAATATATGCATATATATATATATATATATGTATGTATATATACAACAGTATTTTTATATATTGAAACAAAAAACAAAAAAAATTACAAATAATTAAAAAACAAACAAAAAAACAAAACAAAATACAAAAACTGAACAAGAAATAAAAAATTATTCAATTAACAAAAAACATTAAAAATTGATCGGCGTTTTCTTTTTATTAATTTTTCATTTTTCACGTTTTTTTTATTATTGTTGTACGTTGGTGTTGGTGTTAATTCCAATTGCGTGCCCAAAACCAATTCCGCCATTTTGTTGGCCAGCGTTTAGCGTATATTTTACAGTTTACAGTGTAGAGCAGCAGCAGCAGCAGCAGCAGCAGACGTCGTTAATCATTTGGCACTTGTACAACAAGTCAACAGCTCCGCTAGCTTGGCCCTTATGCAATTGCCAATTGGCAATTGGCAGTTGCCAATCGGCTGATCACAGATCACGCTACTCAACTCAGGTATTATGTGATTATGTGATCAGATCAAACAGCTCTCCTCTGTGCAACGACTGCACATTTCTCTCTTACACAATGCGCCCACAAATATCTATATAGTATTCCGATATTTATCACTTTCTTTTGCAGCATTAAAGCCCACAAATCTCGCTGACTTTGGTTGCGATTACTCGTTAAATAACAAAAATGGGCTTTCACATCTTATAATTATGATCCGATCCGATATGATCCGCCCGCCTCAGGTATATCTACTGCCTCTCAAGTTTTAATTCGATAACTACAACTTCAACTAAGGGACTATATCAGTTCGACTAGTGATTATGATCAAGAATATATATACCTTATGGGATTTTCTGCGGCGTTTCTTAACCGATTTGAGTGCAATTGGATAATCAATATCATATTAAGGAATATACATTATCGATTATAAATACATCTATTTAAGACTGTGTTAATTGTGGCTATCGGAAATCGATTTGTATCGATATACGCATAACGCAACAATTAATCGATGGCATTAAATAAATTTAATCAGAGTATGACTGACGAGAATATATGTTTATATATACTTCATTGAGTCGGAGATGGCATCATTTAATTGTTACATATTTTTGCTAAACTTGATAACCATTTTCAATGGGTTTCTCTTTATTGTTATCGGATTAAGCTCTGCAAATATAGTAGGTGGTTTCCTACTCGTAATACTTGTAGCTCTGGTTGACTGTGACTGATGATTATTCTTATTATAGGAGGAAGGAAGCATCTCTGTACCCATTGGGAACATATCTATATACATATAATCCTGATCAGTTGAGTCGAGTGCTGATCACCGAATTTTAGAGGAACAGTTGGAAACCTTTCACTGTCTTTAACTTTTCCTAGATACAAAACTAACAAAATAATAAAATATATGTTCGACGCCTGAAAAGCTGTAAATCTAACAAATTGTCAAACAATATTACTTAATAAATAAAAAAATTAAAAATATTAAAATCAATCAAAACCCATTTGGGCTTTACTTTTGGCATAATTGAATTTTTTAATTTTGGGAACAAGGCTTAAGCTTTTACTATACCAATTTATCTGGTGTTTTATTTATTTAATAAATAAATGAATATATATATATTTTTTAATGAATATTATGAGGCATTGTTAACTGACTGAAAATGAAATGAGCATATTCAATATTCTTCCGCTTATTTCTCGAAATGTAGCAAAAGCTTTATGGATTTCTCAATGATGGATCTTTGCGCGTTGGTCTTGTGATCTTGTGATCATTGTGATCATTGTGTGTGTCATTTTGGCCAGCTCATCACATGGCTTATGTGTGTGTGTCTGTGTGTGTGTGTGTGTGTGTTTAGTTTTCCTTTTGGTTGACTGTGTCGCGTTTCGTTTCGTTTCGTTTCGCTTCGGTTTTGGTTTTGTCTCCCAGTTCTGGTCAATTCGCATAGCATATTTTTGTATTTTATTCTTTGTTTTATTTTTTTGTTGCTGTTTTTTTTTTTTTTTTTTGTCATTTTCGGTTATCGCAACGCTTTGTGCTATGACTAAGCCGCTAAATTCTATAATGCTTGTATTTTTAAAACGTTTAAAAATAAAGTGCTCTCGTTTGCCAATGTGTGCGCCAATCAGGAGCCAGAGCCACCGACGCCGCTGACGTTGCTGCCGGCGGCTGCTGCTGTTGCTGTTGCTGCTGCTGTTGCTGCTGCTGTTTCCGCTGCTGCCGAGACGTAAACGTAAACGTCAACTGGCGGCAGCGACGGCCCGTCAGTCATTGTACAACGTTGATATTTTTGCATAGCCCCTCTGCATCTGTGTGTGTGTGTGTGTTGTGGTTGCTGCCAAAGAATTTAACGCTGTGCTGCGACGTGCAAGAAGTTGGCCAAAAAAGACCAAGCGAATGCCCTACGATCGTCAGCAGGCGATGCATTCCACGCACACACACACACACACACACACACACACATATATATATATATATATCCTATTTGCCACTGAGAAGTGCTGACTCATTTGAATAGTGTGTGTCCAACTGGAAGACAACTTTGTCGCCAGTGTTAAACTATTTGATTTGATTTGCGATTACTTTATATATATATATATATAATCTGTTAATAATCTGAAGAAAGCAAAAAAAAGGAAGAAAAATTGAGCAATCAGAATAAGACTCAACTGGCAGATAAATTTGCAATATTAGTTGCTACTAACAATATTAATAATAATTTAAATATTTATGCGTATAATGTATACTAGCTATGCATATATATATATATATGTATAATATATATACTATAACTATGCTAATAGCTGTGCCTGCGGACACTATTAAATGGTTGCAGGGCAGCAGTGAACATTAAACACAAACACACGCAACACCTGTGTATCAAATCTGGGTTGCATCCAAATTTAATGCACTTTATACACCCCACACATTGACACACACACATGACACACACACACCTGACACACACACACTGACACACACACACACTGACACACACACACACACACATCCCCCCAGCAACCCTCTGTCGCCAACTGCGGCATTGCACATGTGCCTCATTTTTGTTTGTGGGGCATTCAACGAATTTCTTTGATATTTTTCTTGTTGCTGTCCGAAATTTCTTGTGACTTTTGTAATGCCACGTGACAAACATTTGCGCTAGCAAGCCCCCCCCGCCAGCAGAATGACAAACGCCTCCCGCACCACCGACACCACCGACACCACTCAGCTGGTGCGCCTGCTGATCATGTGCACCATTTGCGAGCTTTGATTTCATGAATTTTCATCAAATGCAGCCAAAATACAAAGTTAACAAAGCGGCTGGTCTCGGCAAGGGGGGGGGGGGGGGAGGGTTGGTGGCCAGGGGGCAGTGGGTGGTGTATGTGTTTGAGTGTTGGTGGTTGGGGGTCTGTCTCTGTGTATTGCTGCATAACACACCTGAGTGCATTTGGCAAGGGCATTGCAATATGTATGCACATATTTAAATACGAATTTAATAAAATTCATTTATATTATTTTTGTCTATTTTTATATGCTGATGGTTCCCGTAATTATTTCGAATGGATATCAAACAAATGGGATGCCAATAACTAACTGTCGTCGTGAAAGAAGTCTCCAGTTAATGTATAATTATATATTGAATAACGAATTAAATTTGGAACCAATTCGTAGCCTCAATGGGAAACAGATCAAAAGTGATAATCGTCGATCGTCAAAATATGCGCAACTTGAGTGAAATAATCAATAAGATATCTGTGTGGACTATGGGAACTCATAGAAATCCCCTCTTATCACTGAGGAACAGTGATTAGTGGAGCAAACACATTAATACATATATATATATATGTATATTTATATATATGCGTTCAGTAAATCAAGAACTGATCGATAATCTTCAATGGAGAAATATTTCGTTATCGTGTGCGACAAGATGTGATTAGTGAATCAATGTGTTATTTATTTAAGAAATGAAGAAAATTATAAATAGAAAAATAAAATATTTTCTATTAACTAGATGTCTCTATGTGTGTATGTATTTTAGGCAGCGATAATCAGAAATCATTTCATCAAGTAATAACCATTAGGGAAGAACAGACTTGGAATACTCACCGATACAATATATTATATATATATATATATATATATATACATATGTATATATGTATAATCATAATCGTATTAATCATGCTTAAGTGTTGTTCCCTTATTGCTTAAGTTCAGCGAGCTCACAGATATTTTTTCACTAAATAATGGAATATAAAAACCAAAAAAACAAAAAATAAAAACAGAATCAAAATTAGTTGAAATATTGTGTAAGGTCCGCCATTATCTTGACAGCGGATAAAAATCGCGAGTGTTATAATCAATGAACCCGAACGAAAATGTACGATTCTGGTGTTCTTTTAATTCTTTGAATACCCTGTAAACAGAGGCAAATGAGCAAAACGAGATGGGTATATTCAGGCTGTATCTAGTACAGAATGCTGATCAGCTTTTATTTGCCCAACAAAATTGATCGCATTGGAATAACTATAACGAATTTAACAAGTTGAACTCAAATATTGTGTAAGTCAAAAATATTGAACATTTTTACAAATATTAAAACTGTCTATATTATCAATTAGTTGCTAAAAATGAAAAATATTTGCTTATGGGAAAAAGCAAACAGCAAAAAATTAGTACTTGTTTCAAGCCAAAGTATTTCATAGCTTTTTAGCTTGTGACAGATAGAAAATGTTATAATTGAAATGATGTTATATGAAAACGATGATTATTGTCTCAAAGTAATAACAGAAGTGAACTTTTTGGTTGGTATACACATATATATATATATATATATAGATCAGCTTAAGGTATATAATATTCGTCACTTTCCTTTGCAGCTTGTCATTTTTCTGTGGAAATTGATAACCGTTGAGTGCACGATTTGTGCCACGATATATATATGTATATATATATATGTGTGTGTGTGTGTGTGTAGAGCTCCTGGGGCCGGTCCGAACTTGGGGGCTGTTGTTGTGTCGGGGGAGGGGCTACTTGGTTACTTATAAATAGCACGGCGCAAACTGCTGTGGAAAAAGTAAAATGCGAGAATAAATAGTACAAATTGAAATGATCGATGAATTGACGTGCAAATCTATTTGCGTTGCGTACACATCTATATCTATATCTATATAGTATAAATGCTAGATCA
This sequence comes from Drosophila grimshawi, assembly GCF_018153295.1. Lineage (NCBI taxonomy): Eukaryota > Metazoa > Arthropoda > Insecta > Diptera > Drosophilidae > Drosophila > Drosophila grimshawi. The sequence goes on along the minus strand of NW_025063692.1, from coordinate 8,862,318 downwards.
AAGCTATATATATATATATATTATTGCATAAATATGCTACATAAATGTTGTATGTATGTTGTACATTGAAATTAAATCATAAATTAGATGCTATAGTTGGTTGTTTGTCTTTGTAAATCGATCCGTTTGAAGATCGGCCCTGGGTTAAAGCCATAAAACGCTCGCTGGTAACGCACTCTCCATTTGTCGACAAGTATGAATATGGGTGTGAGTGTGTGTGTGAGTGTGTGTGTGAGTGCGAGTGTGAGTGCGAGTTATTCGTTTTTATAGTCGACCGATAAATGCAGAAAGTTGTCGGGATAACTCAAATGCTCGGACATCCATTGCAGTTGCGTCTCCTCGTGCAACTCGATGCCATGCGTGCGAAAGCCAACTGAAAACGAGAGAGAGAGAGAGAGAGAAAGAGAGAGAGAGAAAGAGACAGAAAGAGAGAGACAGAAAGGGAGAGAGAGAGAGTTGAATGATGAATAATTAGTGCTGAAATTGATTCAAGATTCAAGTCTTAGACCAGCAAATGTAAAATCTATTTGATAATATAGTAATCGATTGGCTTGCCTTAATTAATTTATCGATGACTGCCGATCAGTGATCGAAAAGTTGTAAAATTGACTTATCACACAATTGGCACCCAATTGCCATAATCAGCGGCTATTTATAGCCCATATGCGAGTATTTTGTGCCATCTGATTGCCATATAAATCAAAGTTAACATTATCGGGCCACGGGCCAAAGACTTTTGTTAAGCAAAAAAAAATAAAAATAAAAAATAAAAAAAACACAATAATCTGAAGTGGGCCGATCATTGGGTTGAATTTCGTCATTTATAATTATAGCTAGGTATATTGTAATTATAGATTAATCGCCAAACATATAATAACAACACACACAGCTTGTGCTGTGAATGGAGGATCAGGGTTCAACTCCCTGCAAGACTAGAATAAATCACTGTGATTAGTGAGATCTTCTTGGGAATCACACTATATATTCGCCTAGTTGGATAGTTAAAGGCAACGAGTTCAAATATCAATTTCAACAATTGATCAATATTTTTATGTGGATATAACTTTTCTACTTTTTTTGTTTTATTAAAAAAAATGAGTGAGTATAAAATAGTTTATTCGTTCATTTATGAATTTATATTTATAGGGTATACTTTTCAGTTGCATCGATTTTGAATACATGTGTATTATGCCCTTTACTTGGCTACAGGGTATGCGGAGCACACATGAATGTACAGCGAAGCAAGTAAGTAGCACACACACAATTCATATCGCCACATATATATATATATTTATATATATTATATATATATATATATATATAGTATAGTGTAGCTGTGATAATGCCTGATTACATACAGTGGGAAACAGCTGTGTGTGAGTGTCTGGCTGTGTGTGTGCGTGTCTGGCTGTGTGTGTGTGTCTGGCTGTGTGTGAGTGTCTGGCTGTGTGTGTGAGTGTCTGGCTGTGTGTGTGTGTGTGAGTGTGACCAGAGATAAGATTTGTGCAACGAGAGCGAGTTCAAATAGAATGCATTCGTATTAAGTGCACGACGATGTTCAACGATACGAATCCATTTGATGCGATTTAATAAGTTCGCGCCCACCCGCCGATTGCCCCCGATGGCAATATGCCTGTGATCCATGCATAATGATGATATATGGGCTATAACGCATTACACACATTATATATACGCATATATATACATACATATATATATATATATATATATATATATGTGTGTGTGTGTGTGTAGAATTGCAATGGATTGGAAAATGTGTGTCAAGTGAGGTTTGACTCTAAGATCGGAGGCAGCAGCGCAAGTCGTCTCTGGCAAATCACACTAGCTAAACTTATATCATTATAAAAGAAAGAGCAAAGGACGACTAAAGCGAGAACAATAACAAAAATGGAACAAAAACAATATTCAATTATCGCATCTAAACTATTACGATCATAATGCGGTTAATTCAAAGCAAGTGCCAAAGATTTATATACTCGTACTCGTATAGACGACTTTATGCGTACAATATTTAAGTGGAAATTGAAAGTAAAGCTGAGCCCAGCTGAGAGTTGCTTAAGAGTCATAAGTGATATCAAATTGGATACATTTCAATAAGTGGACACACTTTGAAAACATATTAAGCGTATAGCTTTTATGATGCCAGCGACACGTGATTAGCAACAGCAACAGCAGCAACAGCAACAGCAGCGATGGCAATAAAAAGCGCACATTAACAACAAAAAACAAACATTAATAATAATAATAATAAAGAAATGAAAAAGAAAAAGAAAAAAAAAAACCAAGAATAATAATAAATAAAATGCGACGAGAACGTTGAAGCGCCCCCAATGCAGAGAATGGCGCCAAACAGTCTTATGAGCGACAACAACAACAACTACAACAACAACAATTGAGTCAGAAGTGATTGAGCGACAAGGCGACAACACGCGTTGTTGTTGTTGCTGCTGTTGTTGCTGCTGCTGCTGCTGCTGTTGTTGCTGTTGCTGTTCATTGCCCGTTCCTCGATTCAGTTGGAGGCGCATAGCTCATGCCTAAAAATAAACCATTGCAGCGCGAATGTTGTACGTATCTGATAAGAAAGCCAATCATCATAATAATTTCATAGATTGCGCACTATAAAACCATAAAATCCAACTATAACGCTTTGCTCTACCAAAACCACCGCCAGCCGTAATTCTTAGACTTCTCACACATTGTCTACTTCAATGTGTAGAAATGTATAAGCATTTATGATATATATATATACTGATCACTCTATATATATATATATATATGTATATATATTATGCATCATCCTATCTCTCTCTCATTCTCTCTTACTAGTTTCGTAGCGTTTTGTTGCAGACATGTTCGATATATGCCCAAAGCATTGATTCATTTGTAATTTGAAGTTGCAGGCTTTCTTCTTATCTTTATTCGGGGATCTAGTTTCGTAATCCCCCATATCGTACAGCAGTTCCGGTATGCATATATATATATATATATATATATATATGTATCGATTGCAGATTTTCATTTTGCAGTTCAGTGACGCCATTAAAAAACTGCTAATCAATTGCTTTTTTGCTTTGTGCCATGGTTTGTCACTTGTTATTGTTTTTTTTTTTTTTTGCTGTTTATTTTTTCAATTTTTTTATATATTTTTTTTCCTTTTGTTACCGTACAAGTTCTCCTACGCCATTAAAATCCAATACGTTGCAATCCGTTTGTTTTGTTGGCGCAACAATGTTACCAACAACAATCAACAAAAAACAAAAAAAAATAAATAAAAAATGCGAAAAGCAAAACTGAAATTAACAAGAAAATAGATATTTGAGCGCTGTCAATCTGCAAATACCCTAATAAAATGTTATAAATTGCTGTCAAATGTTGGAGTCTTGTTACAACATGTTTTTAGCTCTGCGAAATATTGGATAAACAATGAATACATTAAATATCTCAATAATAAAAAGTGTTTTGTTCATGGCAACCATAAATTATGATTCATTATGGAAACATAAAAAAAAGGGAAAAGAAAACAAACAAAAAAAAAACATAAATAGAATTGTGCAATTATTGAATAATATTTCAGTTGAAAGCTTTTGCTTTTTTATTCTTGTTAGGCGTTATTAGTTTGGTCAGCAATCGAAGATACCCTCCCAAAAATGGCATAAAAAACGTTGAGTGGACAACTTATGTTTTTGGCAGATTCCACCAAAAAAAGGCACATAAACAAAACGTAGCACAGGAAGTGAGAGGAGCACTGCTGACAGATACGGAAAATATGCGATGCGATCAACTTGATTCGAAGCACAAATCGGATGTTCCCCGATGTTGCCCGCTCTGCCAATGTAAACACTTCAAACAGTTCTGTGCAAAATTCCCAAAGAGAAAAAGCTTCAAAACGAGAACACGATAAAGTTGAGCTTAACAGCGAGTGAGCGAGAGAGAGAGAGAGAGTGCTGACGGTGAGCTTTCCAGCTTTGTGTGCGTGCGTGTGTGTGTGTGTGTGTGTGTGAGTCGTTCCATTGCCTACATTGGAAGCGACGTCAAGATTTTTAAGCGGATTGCGTTGAGATAAATGCATTCAAAGGACCAACTTGTTGCTTGCTTCTTTCTTTTTATTATTTTATTTTTTTTTGCAGCTGCCGCATAGCCCACCCAAAATGCCAGGGCGTGGCACAAACAATTGTCAAACACACACACACGCACACACTTGTAAAAAGAGAGACGTGCGGGGAGGGGAAGGAGAGGTTCGTCCTGATTGCATTGTTGCATTGTTTGTCTGATTGACGAAATGCAAACGAAAATGTGTCGAAATGGAACTAAGCAAATGCAAAGGTGGCAAATGCAACACAGCCAAATGCAACAAAAGAGAGGCAGCAGCAGCCGAAACTGCTGACCATAAAAGATATGGTGCAGCAGCAGTCGCAGCAGCAGCAGCAGCGACAAGGCAAAGTGATAAATACACACAAGCGATCGCTGTGCGAGGTGCGATTTCCGACCATCCAAGCTGCTGGCGGTGGTGGCGATGCAGGTGGAGGTGGAGGTGGAGGTGTAAATACAAATAAGCGGAGGTGATATCTCAGAACTTCCTTTTCACACATTCGAGAGCAGCCTACACAAATACAAATGCACGCACGTACGCAGAGAGCGCAAGCAAATACACACACACACACGCATAGAAAGCGGGAGAGAGAGAGAGAGAGAGAGAGCGCGCGCGAGAGTGAGAGAGCGCGTGCATGTGCAGATGCATGTATGTGTGTGTGTATGTGTGTGTGTATGTGTGTATGTATGTCTGTATGGCTGAGCATTCAAAAAGCCAAAACGCCGCCGACGCTGACGCTGCTTTCCGGTGAACGCCAGATCCGCAGTCACAGCCGGCGGCAAATCATGAAAGCGCCTGTGCTACGGGCTCCCCCCCCACACACACACACACACTCCCGCCATCCTACGTCTCCCAACCCACCGCATTGCACGATAAAAAAAAAATAACAGAAAAACGAAAAACCAAAGCAAAGCAAAGCAACAACAAGTAAGCGTGCTTCAATCGAGAGGCAGCTCGACTAAGGTGTACCCTGTACCCGCTGTTCTCTCTTTGTGCGTGGGATTTTTGAGACAAGTTTTGCATTTATTATCCGATAATTATATGAATGCAAAAAAGAAAAAGAAAACGAAAATAACAAAGAATAAAATTGATTTGAGACTAAACAAAAATGTCCTATATATATATGTATGAGCAGTATGCCCCTGTTGTTATGTGCGCAAGCACGGGGTGTACTTCAAAAAGGAGACAGCAGTAGCAGAGGCAGTGGCCAAAAGCAGCGCAGTCGAAAAGAAATGCGTTTTCTTTATTTTTGACGCGTCTTAGATTCTTCGGGCCGCCTTTAGCCGCTGCTGCTGTTCTCTTGTTGTTGTTGCTTGCTTGTTTTGCTGTTTGCTTCTGCTTGGTGTTGTTGTTGTTGTTGCTTACTTGGTTTTTTTGATTTCTCGGAATGGCATCTACTTTGAACCGCCACGACGACTGCATTGTATATTTGAAATTCATTTCAATTTAAATACAAATTTTCTATGAAAATGCACGCATTACAAATACACACACATCCACAGTATACGTTCAAGTGCCCCCATCTACACTCTACACTCTACCCCTTCCCCGCCCATTTCAATCGGCAGACAGTTGACCACGTTTTGAATGTGATTTGTGGGTGTTTCATGGCGGATGCGGATGCAAACGGCAGCGGTGCAACTTTTTCTTTCTTCTTTTTTTTTTTTTTTACACAAAACTGCAATTGGCAAGCAGCGGCTGGCTGGCAGCTGGAAAGGGCCAAAGGCGTTGCAGGGGGGATGGAGTGGGGCGGGCTGAAATGGTAGCTGAACGGATCATCTTTACCAGCAGTGTAATAGATGCAGTGTACAAAGTAAAACCCAACTATAAACAACTCATGCTTGGCCAACACAACACAACACAAAACAAAAAAAAAAAAAAAAAAAACGAGGGGAACAAATCGGTTTGCGGGGGTTTGGGGGCGGGGTGCACACTCATAAACATATCCATCGAATGCTTTTCGGTTAATGGTTGCATGGCATGAGCTATAGCTGCACACATACGCAACATGCAACATGCAGCGTGTCTGTGTGTGTCTGTGTGTTTGCAAGCGGTTTTATATTCATCTTCAATTGCCGCGAATTCGATGAAATTTTGCATAAACTTAAAGCATTTTTCTTAATTTTTTATTTTTGGTTTAAGATGTGACTAGTTTGAGTATATGGAAATAGCACTGTATATAATCCATTACATAAATCAGTATATATATTTTCTGGCTTTTACGCTAGTCATCGCTTTTAATTTGAAATCAATTATTAGGCAACTTTATTTTTAATAATAAGTTATCACAAAAAACCACATTGATGAAAATTGCATTATTAATTATAGATAAATTTTCTTGTTCATTTAATTTATTTATGGGATTGAATATTAAAATAAAAAGAAAATAATTTGAGTTTTCTTCAAAGTTCTCAACTCAAGTATGAAATAACATATTTTAAATAATATTAAAGGATTTTTAAAAAGAGAGTTTATGGAAAAAACTTAATTGATAAAGAAAAATAAATGAATAATTAAACAAATTTGAAACAATTATTTCCATAATTAATAATTGTTGTTCTGTATGCTGGAGGAAAACTGATAAATCGATTCTAACTGAAATCCTTAACTCAAAGTTGACCAACAACTGAAACTGAACTGGTGTTAGTTTTGTAAGCTGATGTGGCATTATCTATGCTCTCTATATATATATGAGTCATATGATTATCTTATCTGTTGTCATGCCTTAAATTTTATATCTTAATCTGAAAATGATTGAAAATCGTGAATTGTGTTGAAAGCCACAAAAATTTCGCATATTCCGTTTTGAGACAAAAAATAATTATGAACTTTGTCTTGTTAGGAATTCGTTTTTCGGCATTTTTATTTTTTATTTGACACAGTTTATATAATAAATTAAATATAATATTATATAAATTAAATAGAATACTACGAAATTTACAGCTTGTCACTAAATGAATAAAAAGAAAACAGATGCTGCGCAAAATTTGATGACACAAATTTAGTGGTTTAATGTTAAATGAATTAAGTATTAAATAATAAATGAAAACCTAATCATATTCGAAGCAACTATTATTATTAATTATTCATTACTGGCCTACGCAAGCCAAGAGTTTTAGTGATTTTTTCTAACGTGAGCAAGAATTAACTTAATGTTTAAGCCCGCACAGCTAACTGATCCATTGGCCCACTTAAGCTAGACTTAAGCTAAGCTAAAGCAATTGCATAAAGGTCTAGTTGTGTGTGTGTGTGTGTGTAGATGTGTGTGTGTGTGTGTGTAGATGTGTGTGTGTAGGTGCGTATTTCATCAAGGACAACAGGAGATTGTAATGCAACTGTCACGTTGGATGACCTTTGGGAAAATACGTGTTACAGCCGATTTTTGGCATCCATGGGCCAAAAAGGATCGGTTTTTGTCTGTGTGTGTGTGTGTTTCAAACAAAAATCTCTCACCTTTCAAATGGGAAATTCCGCTACGCCCAACGTTGTTGGGCGATGCATGCAAATAAAAATTTCACACCTTGAACCGGGGAAATACCAACCTGACGCTGTTGCAGATGTGAAGGTAGTTCGTAGCATCAAGCATAAGGCCGAGGACGGGCCACAGGACAACACAAGGATACAGTGGATGGGACTGACATGACTATGAGTGTGAGTGGAGAGCGCCGAGAGACGGGCAAATCTCTTTGTAGTCAATGCTTCTCAATGAAAGAGAATTGAACAAATGTTGCCAGTTGAGCGAACGTAAAAGAGACAGACAGAGACAGAGACAGAGAGAGAGAGAGAGAGAGAGAGAGAGAGAAAGAGGGAGAGATGGCAAATGAATTCTAGAGATGTACACGAAGCACATAATTCGTAAATCCCAGCCGCAGGTATTTAGTTCCGCCTTTTGTCTAGCGATGGAATTCCCAATGCTATTATTGCACCTAAGCCACTGCGACACGACAACGGCTAACACACACACACACACAGACACACATAGACACAGCAATGCACACCTACACACAGCTAGAACTAGCTATGCGCCTTCTCGCTCGCACTTGCGCCTGTCGCCGGCGCCGCAGGTCAGTTGGAATCCAGCAGCGACTTGCAACGTTCGCTTGCCACGAAAATCCACACGCACACTCTTTTCATACACACACGCACACACACACACACACACACACACACACAGACACTTGGCGTTGCATTGCATTTTGTTTTGTCTATGCGGCTGAATGGCCCGAAAAACACTTGGCCAAAAAGTCTAACAGGCAACCTGCACAGTTCCCGGCTGCTTTTAGCCCCGGGGACTGCCTAAGGGCTATTGTTCAATAATTTTTCGTTTCTTTTTTGTTGTTGTTGTTTTGTTTTTCTTTTTCTCTTTGTTGTTTTTGTTTTCTGGTTCTTCGTTTTGTGCTCGTTGCTGAGCCCAAGCGACATTGATGAATTGAAGAATGATTGGCAGAGCCGCAGGGTCATAGGACGTTAGCGTCGACGCTGACTGCGACGGCGACTGCAGCAGCGTTTTGTGCACTTCAATAGAATAAAACAACAACAACAACAAAACGAAATAAGTCAGCGAGCCGACAATGTTGTTGTTTTCGGCCCAGACTGACTGGCACCTTTTTGCCCGCTTTTCTAATGAATGCCTCTCAGAGCGAGACAGACACACCGACTGCCTGTCTGTCTATCTGTGTGTGTGTGTGCGAGAGCGAGAGAGAGAGAGAGAGAGAGGGAATGTTGGCTTGTAAGGATTTTAGCCGCTATAAGAATGCCAATGTCGATTGCCCAAAATAATTGTGAGTGGCTGCGGCTAATTGATAGCCGGCAAATCCCTCAGCGAGCGTTACTAATGCCCATACATATGGTATATGTACTTATATACATATACATATATATATACAATATATATATGGTAGTCAACTCACCCGCTTTGCGCACAGGTGTCGATAATTCGGCCATCAGATCGGCCAGATTCTTCTTTTGTCCGCTCTGGCTCAGCGGCGTTATTAGCTTCTGCATGTAGGTGAAATCCTATTGGGAGCGTATCAAAAATGAAGTACAATTAAACGGCAACATCATTTAAATGCCACAGCAAGCAACAGCTGTTGCAAGGATCTTTCGATTAAATGTTCCGCGTGTTGCATGCCACCGGCTTTAATGGCACTCTCATTTAGATATGCTTCTAATTGGGCATTTGAGTGCCAACTGTATATAAATCGGATAAACTGTTTGATCTATGAAAACTTAGCTCGATTTTTGCTTAAATTTCGTTCAAGTTTTATTTCAGAGTTGCCACAAATTGCCTACTGATTTAACGAGCTTAAAAATTGACTTATTGAATTAAACTATTGCCTTTACTAACATTAATTTTGATTGCTAAGAAAGAGTTACTAGACTAGATATAAGTCGGCAAATCATAACTCAATTTGAAATACCTTCAATTATACCTAATAAAAGCAAATTAGATTGTGTAGCTAGAGTTGTCAACTTATGACAAAATTAGGAATGCAGCGTTAACTTTTTATATTATATTTATAGCTACGCTTATCTTATTTCTGATCAATATAAGTTTGTAGTTGAGGAAGAATATGATTGCATCTGCTTAAGCATTAATATAATAAGCATTTCAGTGTATTTGCTTTATTTCTGCTGGATTTCTAAAAACTCTCTAAAAAAGAAATGCTTCACTAATAGAAGCTAATATTCACGGCGGTTAATTTCTAAATGTCTGCTTTATATTCTTAATAAAAACCTTTAATTGACAAGTAAACATTAAAATGGGGTTTTCCAATAATTAAAGGATAATAATAACTGAATTCCCGATTTGAATCCTATACTTTACTTTACTGTAGACAATAGGAATAAATAACATAAGCCTGTGTGTAAATTGGAATGCAAAATATTTGCCAATAAGTGAGTTGAATACGTTTTAGACCTATTACTGCTAGATGTTTGATCAATTTTGCAGTTCGTGCCAACTTACATCATCGTAGTAGAAACGAATTGGAATGTTTTTGAATGATTCCTGATCGCTGTAGGGCTCCATGAGGCGCCTGTTGACCGCCCAGAATTGATCGAACTTGTCATTGATCAGGCCCAGCCAGAGCTGATTGTGATCCTTCTTTTGCATGGCAGAGATGACCAAGCCACGATGCTTGAGCACATCGGCTTCCTTCAGGCAGGACAGGTAATGCGATTCCAGCAGCTCTCTAAAAATTAATCAATCACTATGCATTAGTTATGGGATTATAAATCAATATTTTATCTTTGGTATACTTTGTGTTTAATTTGACTAGCTTCTCCTCGGGAAATTTGGAAAAGTGTATGGTAATGCTCCACGGTGTGCTGTCCTCATCCGGATGCAGTAGATCATAGAGCACACCTGTGCACAGCAAAACCCAAACAAAAAGCACACATAAAATATACATGAATATGCAATTGGAACTGAGACACCCATGCGCCCATCCATTCTGCGGCTCACCCACCAATTGGATAGTGTAGACGCAGCGGCGTTCCATTGAAATCGAACCACGCGGCGCCATCCTGATGCTCGGCGGCTATGTAGCGGGTGAAATACTTTCGCACCTGAGAACAAAATTCAATTTTTGCAGAGATAAACAAAGTGTCTTCTTTATTTGTTCAATTTTACCTTGTCAGTGACCAGCGGTAAATAGCTGAGACGAGAGACCATCAGATAGAACGGCTCGGGCCTAATGCCGACTATTTCCTCGCTGTCGGCTTGAAAGCAAATGCCAATCTGACCCTCCCATATCATGCGCAGCACCTCCCGATCATGTGCCATTGTTTATTTATTTATATTTTGCACAAATATACTTTTGCAGGTTTCGTGTGTTATTGTTCTTGCCATTCACCGTGAGAACCTAAAAGTGCGTTGGCAGCGCCATTGTATAGGCATATCTTTATATCGTTGTCGCCTGTCACCAGTCAGAATCGACAAGCAAGAAGAGCTGTGGTGGGTTATTGTTGGCCACAAAGAAAATTCATGATTTGAAATAATAATCAAATAAGATGCAATAAATATATATCTATTTATAATAGATTTCAGCCATTGCGATACGCAAATAGAATGCGATTGTAATCGATGCTTTCAAGTTGCAATACTATCGTTATCGATCGATAGCGCCCGTCCTCGCTATCGTGTGTGATAGCTCGATTACGATTGCAGCATAGCAAATGCAGCTCTGGAAGCGCATAAATAAATAAAGTTGCTCGAATTTTAGGCCTGCGGTTGCGTTTAGTTTTATTGCGCTTAAATGTAAATATGAAGTGTGCATCTCCAGTTGCATATGCCGAGCAATACGAATCAATAAATATACACATATATGAAAACTGATGAGATCGCGCTTGTTTTGGCCAACTGAATAAAACGCAAAACGAGAAGCATCGGCAACAACAGGCCTCAACAGAATGGATGTTGAAATACCTGTTTTGGCTGGATATCTTAATGTTCCAACTCAAACTGGATTTTCGCTTAATCGTATCTCGAAAAAGGTAAGAGCCTTCCAAAGATCAATCTCTTGCATTATTTCACATTTAACAAAACACAATGTGCACACAGTGCAATGCCAAACCAAATTGTTAAGTTCAATTTTATAAATATATATATATTATGTCAAATGCGTATTAAAACAGGACATTTGCCATGTGCATGTCCACTTTTGTCTGTGTGTGTATATAGTTGTGCTATTGCATGTGTGTGTGTGTGTATAAAGTTGTGCCATTGTATATATGTGTGTGTGTGGGCTATGTGTGCATGTATGTGTGTTCGTCTAGATATCTCCATCTGCATACTTGTTGCATACAAATGAGTAGCATAAGGTGGGAGAAAGAGAGAAACATGCCAAACGGCGAGCCGAACATATTTTCGATTTGCGTGTGCGCGCCTGACACACACACACACAAGCAAACACGTGCATGTGTATATGTATGTGTATGCTCGCGATGACGGCTGTTTTGGGGACTCATCCATATTTGTTGCTGCTGTTGTTGTTGTCTCTATATAAATACATACATAAATGTATGTAGACACATGTGTAGATACATTATTCACATGTGTCAGGAAATATTCTCTGAGGATTGGGGCCGGGCCCTGTGACAATATATGCAATGCATGTATGTGTGTGTATAACTGTGTGTGTGTGTGTGTGTGTGTATTGTTGTTGTTGTTGAGGTGGTGTTGCTGTTGGTGTATCGTTATGTAAGTAACGCTCGAAATTTCATTGGAAATTTGATTAGCACAACATTAAAACTCAATTCGAGAATGGCTAGTTCGAGCAACAACTTCGAGATGTACTCAAAAAGTTTGCTGGATATATAAATCAATATAATATGCATGCTTTATATTCATATTTCAATATTTTAAATCTTTAAATACACCTTCGGGATGGAGTCAAAACGTTCGTTGAGTTTAGTTTCCTATTTCCAGTTGATGTACAAATACAAAAGAAATAGTTATTTTCTACAATATATTAGAGAAAATTATGATCAAATTATATTATAGATATGATAAGAAAGATATGCGTTTTACTTAACCATAGCATAAACATAGATTCTAAACTTCAAAATACATTTTTTATTTATTTTTATTTTGTTTTTTTTTTTTGTAGAAATCATGCAGTCGTTTCTGTCTCTTGTTCAAGGCCAGTCGCCATGGCATTGCACGCCTGGAGATCTGCGAGAATAAAGATGACAAGAATCCAAAGATCTTTACGCTGGAGAATTGCGTAAAGATCACACAGGAACCGCCGCCAGCGAATCTCATACAAATTGTCAAACGCAACTTGCAGCTCACCTTGAATACCAACAGTGATGATGAGCTCAGACTTGAGTACGCACTGCAAACGGTCGCCTTTTGCGACAACAGCGGCCTCCATGCCGCACACAGTGCCATCGAGGAGGATAATGATCTATACTGCAGCTCATTTGTAAGTTACACAAAGTCAGAGAGAGACAGAGAGAGAGAAATATAAAAATATATTAGTTGTACTTTAAGCATAGGTCAAGCAGTGTTTCCCATTTACTATTTGTAAACTTTACTTTTAATCAAATGCATTCTTTCTAACGACAGGCAATTTGATCGTTCACTTACTGCATGTTAAGACCATCACGTATTAATTGGCATATTCGAAGCGTGTGCGTTTCCCGAGGGTTTCTAGAACGATAAATGGCAAATAGCGTTCATCGGCTCAGCTGTAAAATTGCTGGCAATTGTTATCCAGCCAGTTGAAGCGTATTGATTGTATATAGAATAGTTGGATTGAAATTGCAGTGACCTTTATAATAATAGCGCACATTGTCTTTATCAACTGTGGCAAGAGCACGATCAAGGTGCAACTTGTTGGACAATCAGATTGACATATGCCTGCCTCTATATTCTATATATGCTTTTGTTAACTTGTTTAAAGCTATCAAGTATAATTCTGATTTTCGATGAAAATTGTGAATATTGATTATATGCTCAACATTCAAAGTGAGCAATCATTACAAAATGCGTTTGATCAGCTGGTTTGCTAGTAAATTCACTTCGATTTCCGTATTAACCGTCAGATTATCAAATTGCAGCAAAAAGAAACTTTTGACAAATTCGTCCAGCTCGACAAACTTCCGACTCGCCACATAAGCTGGGCATTATTATCTTCCCATCGAAGGAACTGTCTTTTAGCTGCTGTCCAACGAAGCACTGAAGCCTGAAGCACCTTCCAATCATGGCCAGCCAGCATGGAATCGCAAGGGAAGTGTTGCTGTGAATCCAATGCACAATCGGGATTCCCAGTGGGGCACCAGTTCTGTGAGCAGCTCAACCAATTTAATCCCTTGCGAGACTGGGCTGTCTTCAAATGCTTCATTAACAATGGATTCATTAGCTTGGGATTGGTGAAACGTTCTTTTTTGGACTGGCGCGTTTTCAACTATCAAAGAAGCTCTGTAAATGAGCCCAGCCTGTTGTGTTCCTCCTGCTTGTGTCTGTCCAACCTTTACTGCTTCCTTTTTTGTCACTTTTCACTCAATTGAGTACACATGACAAGCATTTGGAAGTGGACTCTAGAAGGGAATCTCTTGGCTGTAAATCGGGAGTGGTTATCACTGCAAAAGTTGATCTTTGTTCAGCCATCATCGTCAGGTTTATCAAGTCGCTGCAAATATGCTTTTTGTTGATGGCTATGTCAATAAACTGTGCGATTGAATAACATTTATATGTAGGCATTATTCATCGACTCGAAACCCAATATTCAATATGATTTAACACTTGATATTCCCCAAACCAGTTGGACAAACAAAAATGTGGAAACAATCAGACAAACAAACCCCCAAAAAAACAACGCCATTTAATCAAAATACTGCGTAATTGTTGCAACAGCTGCTGCTGCTGCTGCTGTTGCTGATACTTGATACACACATAAATTAAATTTGATATTTTGTTTCATTGATAGGACGGACTGTTTATAATAACGCTGATACCGTCGGAGGCGTCCATCAGATGCAACATTGAGCCGCGCACATATATGCTGCAGATGACGCCAACGGAGCTGCAATTGAAATCGGAGGATCTGAAAGTGACGATTGCCATGTGGCCGTATCGATTTATACGCAAATATGGCTATCGCGATGGCAAATTCCAGTTCGAGGCGGGACGCAAGTGTACAACGGGGGAGGGTGTTTTTACGCTGGATCACACCAATCCGCAGGAGGTATTTCGCTGCATGTCCGCCAAAATGAAGTCGATGAAGAAGCTCATCAGCGGCGACAGTCTCAGCAGCATCGAATGCGGCGAGAATCAGTTCAGTGCCGCCGCCGGCATGGAGCCCGGATCGCGCAGTCCGTTGCCACCATCGCCGTCGAGCAATGTGCACAGCGGCGAGTTCGAGATTAATTCGACGCAAAGCTGTATATCGCTGCGCGGCTTCATCAGCTCCAATGATTCGCTGAATAACTTCTCCAGCAACGGGAATAGCGGTATCAGCTTATCGGTGCCATCCGTGCAACAGCAGCAGGCCGCTGGCAAACACATTCCGAACAAGCCGCCGCGCAAGCTGCCCGCACCGCTTGACCCTCAAACTCAATGTGATAAATACAAGAATCTTGTGAAATATGAACCGGTTGCCATAACGACATCATCGCCCTCGGATGCCAACAGCAAGAACAGTGGCTCGGCTGTGATCCTCAAGCCCGCCTCCCCAGATCCATTGCGCAACAGCAACAGCGTTGCTGGCAGCGGCTGTAGTAGTCCACCCGATTTGCCGCTGCGCAATGAGAGTTGCGGCAAGCTGACAATGGAACGAGATTACGAGTCCATTGAGAACATAACCGATGCGTGGAAGACGCGCGGCGTGGGCGATGTGCGCCACTGTGAGCGCATACCCTCCACCCACAGCTGTGACGCTGACAGTTTTGTGCGCCAGCGTTCGCAATCGAAACGCAAGGATCTGACTCTGGCCAACAGCAGCAACACAAGTAGCAGCATAAGTGGCAGCGCCAGCGGCAGCGGAAGTGGCAACATTATCAACTCTACGTGCACCGCCAGCAGCAGCAGCAGCAGCAACACGCCCAAAATAATCGACATTGATATTGGGGAGGGAGTCGGTGTTCTGGTCTCACCGGATGCCAGCTATGATCGCTTGGACTTTCTGTCGCCGAACAATAAAACGTCCAGCGGCTACAAGACAATTGTGAATGTGACGCTGCCAGCGAATCGAATGCGTTGCAGTCCGCCGCCGCCGAATGAGTATGAACTGATTGCTAGTCCCGATACCGAAAGTTTTCGCAAGGCCGATGACAGTCATCTTGGCTACGGTGTCCTGCGCAAATCCAACAACAACAACAACAACACCACTGCCACCAGCAACAACAACAACAATAATAATAATATTATTAACAATAACAACATCAATACATTGCCCGCCATAAATAATAACAACAATAACAACAGCAGCAGCAGCAGTAACAATATTGCAGCGGGCATCTGTGTCACGCCCCCAACGAACAAGAGCAGCGATGCCGCCCTCGATCATCGCAATTACAACGGTCTCAACTACACCATTGTCAGCAAGCCCAAGCGCGTCTGAGAGCAGCACAGAAAGCGAGAGAGCGAGAGAGCGCATGAGAGAGAGAAAGAGAGAGAGAGAACACAGACAAATACATAGATAGTTAGACAGAGAAAGAGAGAGAGCGAGAGAAAGAGAGAGAGAGAGAGAGGGGGGAGCAACAATTTTGGAGTCGTTATCTCATTTAAAAAACGCACAATTCGAATATATAAGCGAACAAAAATTTTGTATCAAATAGAAAGAGACACAAATAGACAGACAGACAAAGAGAGACAGATAGAGAGAGAGAAGGAGAGATAGAGGCAATCAATTTCAGAGCTCTCGTTGCTTGTAGCACATGCTTACATCAGGTTTCATACAATATTATAACACTCTGAAGAATTATACATTTTCACAATAGCAAATACAAATTAAGCATTCCTTAAGCATTTTATACTAGAAACTATTGAATATGCATACACAGATATATATATACGATATATATATTGATTATCTCAGCTGGAACGAATGTGCCGTCAAAAAAAGATTTGTCTTTACAAAATACCATCTAATTTTAAGCTTTCGAATCGAATTTTTGCATAGCATATTTTGTATTGGTTTTAATACATATATATTCATTCAATTCATTTTGTCCGCTGATTAATATTTTTCGACTTTTTTTTTGTTTGTTTTTTTTTTTTTAATATTTGACAGTAGACAATTAAATTGATTTGATGAATAGAAATGTTTGTGTAACAATTTGTCTTTATATAGATCAGTGTGACTGTATATTATTTTAATGCTCATTGCTCATTTATTATAATGATTTGAAATGAAATCATTATGATCTAAGCCATATCCGTTTGTCTGTTTCTATGTAAGATCTAGTCTAGAATTGATGGAAATGAACAAATTCTCGGTTCATTCTTGATTGAAACAAACAATATATCAACTAAGCTGCCATATACAAAAATCTCCGTCTTGTTTAAAAGTATCACAAATGCAATTTTGATTATAAGTAAGAACAACAAATTTGCCTACAAAATCCTTATATTCCCTGGATAAACTAAACATGTACTCAACGTTTTTTTTTTTGTTTATTGTTAACCTTTTTGAATGTGAAGTGTTTTCATGATGTTATATGATTTTAGTATGAGAACGACATATATAGAAGGAAGCATATTGATTTCAGTTAGCAATCGCAGGTAATGAAAGAGCCAACTCTCTCAGCAGCAGCAGCAGCAGCAGCAGCAGCAGCAGCAGCAGCAGTAACAACAAGAACAATAACAACATTTTTACTTGCTTGTACATAAAACAATACGTTTGCAGTAGTTAATGCCGATGCTTATGGCTTATACACATCGTGTCAATGTTCGTCTAAACAAAAAAACAGTGGGAAGATGTCAGAGAGGGGGGAGTGGGAGGGAGAGAAGGAGGAGGAGGAGGAGGGGGGGGGGGGGTGATCTGTGGCGCCATCATTGTGTGTCGTTGTAAACGGCATTTGGTATTGATTGAGCATATACCAAAAATTGTGGCGATTTTTTCATTGTACTTTTATTATTATTATTTTTTACTTGCAACTACAGAATATTTTTATTTTTATGTTTATATATATATATATATATTTTTTTTTTTTATTGTCGACCCTTTTAAATGTGTAAATAAAGCAAACGAAAAATTATAATAAAAAATAAAAAAAACTATCAAAACATAATCGATGAATTTTGGTTTTTGTGTGAAATAACACAAAAATATATTTAGAATTAATCTCTGACTATATTGATTTGATTTCCATTATATACTTTTTAGATTGTTATAGTTATCTGTGGATATTTGTATATCAGATCTGGTTACTTATTGCTATATCTTTTCTGTGCAGCCGAGCAAAGGAGGCGTTGACGCTTGTCAATGACTGTGTTTGTTGATTTGTTGTTATTATTTTTGTGGCATTCAGATTTAAGAAATCATTTGAGAGAGCAACGAGAAATTATTTGAAGAACTTTTGGAAAATGTTACTGAAACGTTTGCAAGGATTTCAATGGCGCCCATTGATGCGCCTCTATTCATCTGAGCTTGTCCACAAGGTGAGTGCTATATATATCACAATGTATATATATAATAAAAAAAAAAAAAAAATAGGACTCGTTTATAGAGAATCTGCGCAAGAACTTCAAGGAGGATGAGCTTAGTGGTGTTGTGGTGCCGACGTTTAAGAAGGCCATGCTCTATCCCGATGATATAGCAATTAAGGATATATCTGGTGAATTTACATACTTTCAGCTCTTCATCACCGCCAAAAAATTGGCCATACAAATCTCAAATTTTTGTGGCAAGTACTTAAAGCAATATCTAAGCTGGAATCAATTTGATGATGTTCTTGTTTTGTTGTTTTGTTTACAGGCAGCGCCTCGCAAATGAATGTGATATTCTTGTGCTCGAACAATGCACTGTGGATAGTTATGCAGTGGGCGTGCTGGATCTCTGGCCAGGTGGCTGTGCCGCTCGAGCCGAATCATGCGATCGATGAATTGCTTGGCCAGGCCACCGATTGCAAGGCTCATCTGGTGATTGGCACACCCGACAGCGAGACAATCACCCAGGAACTGGCACAGAAACTCCAATCGGCCAGCATTGTGGTCGATCACAGCTTTGTGCCCACCAAGGAGAGCATCTCCTCGACGGCCATGTATGCCAGACAGTTGGTTGGCCGCGACAACGATCTCATACCAGAGAGTATGCTGCCCAATGACTACTATAACAATGCACCAGCAATGCTGCTCTATACGCCCAGCTCATCGTATTGTCGGAATGGTGTGATTCTCACCTATCGCAATATTGAGGCGCAGATGGATTGCCTGACAGCCAGCTGGCAGTTGAATGCCAGCGACAGCATGCTGCCCATCATCTCGATGAATCGCATGCATGCAGCAATTGGTGCACTGCTTGGTGTCGGTGGCAACATAGTGTTGCATCAGAAATTTGAAAGCCATATTGCTTGGCGCTCACTGCTGGACATTAATAGTCCCTCCAAGCAGCGTGTGAACATCTTTCTGGCCATGCCCATTGTGTTCAAGCGTCTGATTACCGAATACGAAAAGATGTTTGCCCAGGACTCGCGCATGGTGGAGTACATCATCAATCATTGCAAGCATAAAATACGTTTGATGGCCACCGGTTTTGGCCTGCTACCGGAGACGGTCTTTTATCGCTGGCGCGATTTGACTGGACATAATATCTACGAGTATTATGGCCTGCTGGAGACGGGTCTGGTGCTGGGCCCCGTGCTCGGTAAGCAGACCTTGTCCGACAATGCTAACTATTATCCGGGCACATTGGGTGCACCGCTTGTGGGCGTCACGGCGCGTCTGGTTAATAGCCAGGGTGAGCAGCTGGTCAGCTCGACGAGCTCGAAATCCGAAGCGAAATCATCGGTGGACCCTGTGCTGCCCGGCTCCGTTGTGGGCGAACTGGAAATAGCCGGTGTTCATCTCTATCCGCTGCGGGTATCCACCAATCAGCCGCTGTTGGAGCAAACAACGAATCAGTTCATCAAAACCGGCGATATTTGCGCCTATCAAAGCGGTTGCTTCCACTTCCTCAGCAAATCGACGGATGTTTTCAATGTTGGCGGCTATAAAATCTATGGGTCGGAGATCAAGAAGGCCCTTATCTCGCATCCCGGCATCAATGATGTTGCCGTCCTCGGCATACCCAATAAACTGTGGGGTCATCGCTTGGGCGTCATTTGCATACTGTCGCCCGATTCGAAGATCGATGTGGAGACGATCAAGACATATTGCTATAGCCAACTGCCGTCGCATAAGCGACCCACAATATTCAAGACCATCGTTGCCAAGTAATAAGCAAACAATTTATCGATCTGTCAGTCAAGTAATCAATTTATCTAATTATAAATTGATTGATAGATCGTTCATCCAAAAATTTTTGTGTTTATCGTTCTAGCAAAAAAGACAACAGCAAAGAATTATTCTTTGATGGACTTGTTGATTGTAATCAATTGGAAAATTGAGTTCAATGTGCCAACATATAAGTTTGATTAAATTTTGGGATATATGTGTGTATTTAATTGAAAACTTTTCTTATCTTTCTCTTATCTTTGTCAGCTTGAGTCATGATCAGTGACGAATTCCCTTTCTGGTTCATTTAATGTGGTTCTGGAAGAGCAAACAAGAGCAATGCAATTTTTAGCAATACTCGTTAGTGGACAGATACATAATTAAACACTTGATTTTATATGCTCATCTTTATTACACCCTTGCATGAATTAGATGCAAGTATTAGGAAATGCTAGAGATTAAGAATGTTCATAGTTGTAGTCCACATCTTCGAAGGCGGTGCACAGAGCCGGATGATCAACATTTTGTCCACGCTTACATTCTTCCGCCGCTTCCTCACAGGCCGTATAGACGGGCCGGCCATAAAAGTTGGTGGTGGCATAGTTGCAGGCTACTATGTACATGTGGAAATCATCTTGCTCAAACGAGGACATGGCACAGCCGAGGCCGATAGAGCGCTCCTGGACAACCGCCGTAAAATGGCCAATAACGCTATTGATGCATTCAATTAGTTACTGCGATATTATTGTACTGTATATGAATACACTTACGGTCCGTCATAGTTTTCGGGATACTCTGCCAACTGCTCTTCGGTGACATACTGCCCCTCATTGGCCCATTCCTGGACAACTTCACGCAGAACGTCATGCAGATCCGGTGGATCCATTCCCGAGTACCCAGACATATAGAGATTCTGTCCGGAGTTCTTGAATTCCTCGGTGTTACGGCATTCATCGTGCTTCAATATGCACTGCCTCACATTAAACTCGGCCACTTCGGCGAGCTCGGGAATCCATCTCATAGTTGCCATGCGGCACGCTTTCACTGGCAACAAGCCATTCCCGCTGGCCCATTCTTGGCGCACATCATTGTGTGCGTCCCTAAGAACAATCTGCGCGTCCCTATCCAGTTCGATCAACTCGGCATCCGCCGGACAATCGTCCCCCCAGTCCTGCAAGTCTGAATTGTGAGAGATGAAGAGTGCAAAATCAGTTGGCACCACTTACCCCATCGTTGTCGCAACCGATGTGTTCCTCGCCGGCGTCACAGAGCTCGGGATCACAATAGTCCGTTGCCTGACTGCCCGCCAGCAGACAGAGTACAACAATTGCCTGGATCATCATCACCATCATCCAACAGTTGTAGCTGCGAAGTTGACTGAATTTGCTGTTGACCATAATGGAACTGCTTGTGTTTCAGTCGTTGACTGTGCTCCTTATAGCCCTCACTCACATGGCTAAGAAACGTGATCATTAACAAAAAAAGTCGTAAAATCCGAGTAGGTTGATAAGCTTAATAGCGTTGGCAGTTTGAACGCAGCTTTAACTTAATTGAAATAACCGAACTTCAAATAAGCCATGATAAACAAGTGGCAGCGTTGCACTCGAGCATAGCCGACTGCAGCATACTCAGTTGCCAGTTGGAGTTATGCCAGCTGAGTTGGCCAAATAACCATCTTGTGGGAAAAGCTAGGTGGGAAATTGTTTATTTATCCTTTTAATCTTGGGCGGCAGCTGCTAGCAAACCACCTTCCAAGTTTAGTAACTTAACTCGTGGATTGATCCGGAAGGAGAAGGTGTCTTTGAAGATCAACTGACTTGGGGGCAATCTTGCCCGTCGACATTAGTCCGGTTGCAAAAGTTTCTACCAGTTGGGGAGCTACCACGGAGAATGGTCTCAAATTCCACCTCCATGGGATACAAAAAGTGGATGAAATCGATTGAGTTTCCTGCTAATGTTAAAAATGTAAATTATTTATAAACGTGAACAAAATATAAATACATTTCTAGAAAATTTCTCAAGTTAACAAGTAAGAATGCTGCAGTCGAGGCAGCTCGACTACGGGATACCATGAACCCATTTGTTAAATATATTACTCTAGTTTTTATGGCCATCTTTTCCCTTAACAAGCTTTGCACATTTAATCTAACCAGATGTGAAATGGCTTTCATTTTTTATGGCTAGCACGGGTACTGAAAAAAAAACAATTAAGTCCAACCAAAATCACCAGTTTGCCATTAGTGGGTGGGTAGTCGTTGGCCTCTATTACTATCGGAAATCGATATGTGACGATATTTGTGAAATGAAATAAGCTGGATCTGCACGAGGTATACGAGAACAGCCAAACTTAAAGTCTCTAGCTATATTAGTCAGACGCACAGACGGACTCGACTCGGAATATATATACTTTATGGGGACGGAAATTCTTCCTTCTGCGCATTTTCTAATGTGTTCAGGGAATAAAAATATTATCTATCTTTTTAATGAAAGTTAAAACATAAAGCAATCGCTTATCATCTCAGATTAATGAGTTTTCTTCGGTAGCACAAGTGAATATGAAAAATCTGAAAAGATCGGCTGGAAATATCTTAAAGTTAAGCGAAACCAAGAAAATGTCTGAAATATGCAATTTGTTTTCTTGAAACGAAATAACGTGTCTGAGTTGTTTTCTTAGGATTACGAGAAGTTTCGATTATTTACTGGTTAGTTAAAACTCCTCCATTGGAACTATTTTTATAGCTAGTTTCTTTTTAATTAGATCCAAACAGAGTTTGCTTAGCTTATTTATATTTCTTTTTATATCGAAATTCCAAAATTTATAGCATGTTTGTTGGACTGGGAATGGAGCCGTCAATCACTTGCTTGAGGACGTTAGGCTATCTGGAACCCATCAATCCGTCCCGAGATCTCACAATATTGGATTGGGATGACAATGTGGAGATGTCGCTACTGCTGGTGATTGGATCTGTGATCTTAATGCAGCTGCTGCTCCTCATTTATGTTGTCCTCAGCACCGTGCAACCTTGCGTCATCTACCGGCAGCAGCGCAACGAGAGCAACCGTCGACGGTACCGCAACTTCATCGTACACCGCCTGCTGGCACAGCTCGATCAAGCCCTGATGCGGCGCCCAGACGCTGGCGAGGAGCTCAACTCGTGTATTGAGGCCAAACAGAGGGCCGAGTCAGCGATTCGTTTGTTCTGGTGCGATGCCGCAAAGGTGCTCTATCCCGAACATGAATTGGACTCATTGACAGCCAGTGATATGTATTTCGTCCTCCTGGACGAGGAGGCGGAACTGAATTCCGCTGGCTATGCCAGCGTCGATTTTAATGTAACGGCTTCATTCCTGGAGAGCCTAATGTATCCAGAGCGTGCCAACACTTGCCGTACAAATCAAATAAAATCGTAAAACACTCACCAAGCTCTGTTCTTGTCTAAGCCAAAAGAAGCTCGCTGCCTGGCAATCGAGTTAGGTAAATAAATTCAAATAACATTTAGATTTATATTCCAACAATTCGAACATTACACTCGCACACAAAACCAGCTAGAAACATTACATTAAATAAGAATACATTTACAAATATTTGTTTATATATAACACATTAGCACGCTGTCAATATGGATGCATGGCCTCGCATACCTTCTGCTATGTACAATTAATGACGAACAGCAAAAAAAAAAATATCCCCAATGCATTTTGTTGGTTCACTTCTTGAAGCAGATCTTGAGGATGCGTATGACTGGCGCCTCAAACAGTGCCGAGATGACAAATGCCGAGCAGAAAGAGACAACAGCATTGCCCAGAAATGTGGTCAATATCATGGGATTGTTCAGATGCACGGTGCCGCTCATATGCGATGAGCAGATGAACATGATGATCGGATGGATGAGATAGGCGCAATATGTGAGACGCGATAGAGGCCACCATACCCTATACGACAATATCGCATTGACGGTGGGCGCCATTCCCCAAAAGCAGGACAGCACAATCCAGATGAGGCCGCATCCAAAGGCCGTGTGTCCAACGCCCACATAGAAGGCGGTATTCAAGACGCTCAGCTCCCCCGGCCACACGCCAAAGATGACAACGAACAAAATGCCCAGGCTGCAGGTCCACAGACTAAGATTGAGCCGTCTTGAGATTTGTGGCGGCGTCTTAAACTTGTACAACGCATAGCCAGAAAACATGCCTGTGTGTAACAAAGAGGAGGCAGCATGCAGTGAGTGCGTTTATTTGGAGTAGATATTGTTGCACAACTTACCCACTATGTAGGGGCCGACACGCTGCCAGGGTTTGTCGTAGAGAAAGTCAAAGGACTCGAAGGGCAGCGCCACCTTATGGGTATACTGATGCTGCAGCGATATGATGCCTGCAATGCTCCACGAGCTGACCAGGAACACAATCAGCGTCACTGCCACAATCCTGAAGTATCTGAAATGTGAACAACAATGTATATAAGGCAAGATAGAAACAGAAAAGAAAATCTTATGGAGAAGATACGTAAACCTTTCGCTATAAGAACTCAGTTCAAAGTTCTCCTCTTGAGATTATAATTTTGCTGTGTTGCAGGAGACCCTGCAATGTGGCTAAGGACTCATTACTAAGCGACACTCTGCCCAAAATTGGAGAATCCCGCAATTTGAGAGTTTTCCCTTAAATTCCCAATCGATTTGCAACTTTAGGCAAGGTTGGTTTGTGAGCATGCAGCAAAAAGTCAGCTCTAATAATAATATATGACTGACTTACTTTCTGGATAATGCGAGTAAAACTGTTGACATGACATAGAACTGCATATCGTTGGCCATATACCAGCTCCACATCATGCACATCTCGTGCTGCGGAAAGAAGTTGTTGATGTAGAGTATGTTGCGCCACCAATAGATGCGGCAAGTGTTGTGCTCGATCTTGGGCGGGTGAAAGAACGGAGAATCCAGAAGAGGTAGACGGGCGTGAGGCGTAGATAGCGATAGAATAGCATCATGAGCGTGTCCAGGATGCTGCGCCTAATGAAGCCACTGGGTGCCGCCTGAAGTTTGCGCTCCTGCTTCACATACAGCAGGGTGACCAGCAGGCCGCTGATAAAGAAGAACGAGTCCACGGAGAAGGTGGCATTGCCAATGATCTGATACCAAAACGAACGTTCCGTAATCACGCGCTCAAACTAGATGATGACGATGATGAAGAGTGAGAACCAAATAAAGATGATGAACTTGCTTAGTAGAAGTATTTAGATTAATATCAACCTTATTCTCGCCTATGGCAAACATTTGCAGATACGTGTGCACCATCATGGTCCAGAGCACGGAGAAGACGCGCAGCCCATGCAAACAGGATGTGTGCGACTGGAAGTGGGAACGAGATGATATGATGCATATAGAGATTGTAACTGGGCGTAAGTCAGACTTACCTCCTTGGTCTTGTCTATGTTCAATATGGCCTTGGCATTTGTTTGCAGGGCAAAGCACAGCAACAGCTGCTGATGCAAAGCTGCAACGAAAGTTGACAATATATATTTTCGTAACTAACATTTTTGACTGGATTCTCAATGTGTATCACCTATTGGCTGCTCGGCCTCGTAGGTGCCTGGCACACCCGTACAGCTGCCCGTCTCCACCTGGTAGTCCGTCATCTCAGTCTTTTCTGGTTGCCTGCCCACTGAGGTGGATGCTGTGGTGTCTCCAATCACTGCCTCTGCTGGATTAGCAGCGGCATCTGTATGCCGCATCTGTTGCCTGTTGCCATTCATATCGACTTGTGCATCCAGTGTGGTATCTGTGCTCACAATGCCATTGCTGCCCAACGGACGCATTTGGAATAGCTCAAACGGTTTGCCATAGTAGGCGTTCTCGTAATCTCCACCCTTGTTGGACGCATCGCATTTGGCGCTTATCGCTGGTATTGGTGCCGCAATCAGCCGACGATCATCGATCTTCATCTGGTAATATGTGGCCACTATCATCACCAGCAGCAGCGTTAGCAGAAAGCTTCTACAAAGTTGAGTTAAGTTTTGAATTTTCAATTTGAAGACAGCTGGTTTACTGTGGACTCACATGAATATCTGGAACTTGAGCTGACGCCAGTGGCTGTAGAGGCCGGGAACGGTGCGAACACGCAGTACTCGCAACGCCGGCTGCTGGACATTGGACCCATTATGTGCTCCCAGCATAGTCAGCATGCGGGCATAGGGATCGAGGGACAGTATGGACTGGACATCGTGTGCCGAGCATGACTTGGGCAGACATTCGCCCAGGCTCAAGGCTTGCTGCTGTGTGTGTGTGTGTGTGTGTAAGCGAAGGTGAATGTTAGAATGTTACTGTCTGTCCGAGGTGTCTAACATCATACCGATCGATTGAGACGCGGCAAGTGGAGACTGATGTCTGCCACATAGAACTCCAGCTCGAAGTGTTTTCGGTCCACATTGGACTGCTGCCGGTTGAGCTCCAAGCAAAAGGACAGCTGTCCCAGCCACTTGTCATTGCCAAACAGCAACTGGCCCCGATATCGTCCCGATGCATCGTACGCTGTAATCCGAAAACAGTTAAGACAGGGACTTGAATAGTTCCCAGATGATAGGCAGAAGTCCGCTAAGGTTAGTGTTGTTTCTGTTTCTAGAAACACTATTAAATATACTCTTATGAATTGTGGCTAGTCCCCTGAGCTTTCCAACTTCTCCAATACACATCAGTGATCAGATCACTAATGGATCATGCAATGAATGTAAATAAGCTGTAGGAAATGCGTTTACAGAGCCAGAAAGACCACTCACTGATCAATTCAAGATGAATAAATATATGTTGAATTTTGAGAAACTATTTCAAGGTTGTGCATCGCTTTACAAAAAGAAATGCAAATATATATTCTTAAATTTCTCCTACTTATTGAGTGGAAAACTGTGTCCCAAAAGATATTGAAATGCCAGAAAGTCTGTGAACGATCATTAATAGTTGCATCAAATAACTTTTACAATCAGAAACAACTAAGTGAATAGTGAAAAACCCTCGAGATCGTTTGTGGTTTGTTAAAGAGTCTTAAGATGGAAGAGTCCACTCGCACATCATTGCATCCTAATGAATTCCACTGACCTTTCTGTGCCCACTCGTAACTGGAGTGGAGTGCGGTTAAATATGCCTGCATCTCGAGTCCGCAACCAGTGCGAACATTTGTGCGTATCTCGGAGATTTGCCAATAGAAATGATCGTACAGATTGGTCATAATTTGAAAATAGTTGGCCGTGCCATAGAGACTGTCGGCCATGGTGCTTCCGGTGGCATTTCCGGTGACATTGCTGCCCAGATATCGACTGATGCTATTGATGGTGCTGCCCAGGGTCTTTAGCTGCATATCATCATCGATCTGTTTGAGCAGCTCGCGACCCTTTTTGATGGACGGCTTATTTCGGAGTATCTTCAATATGTGTGTGCCGGATGTGCTTGTTGTGGTTGGTGTTGTGGTTGTAGTTTCCACTGCTGCTGCTGCTACTGCTGCTGCCGCTGTTGTTGTTGTTGTTGTAGTTGTAGTTGTTGTTGTTGTTTTAGTTGGTGTGGTGGGCTGTGTGGAGCTGGACTCGGGCAACTCGGATATATTCACATCGACTGTGTCATTGTCGTCGGGATTTAAGGGCATGTAACTGAGTCCAGGTGCATTGCCATTGCTGAGGACGTGCTGCTCCTCACTGCTGAGATCACCCTTCTTGATGACCTCATGCTCCAGATCCTCAAGGTCGCCCAGGTTGAAATCAAATGTGACCGGATGCAGTTCGTATTCCTTGAGCGTATGCGGTTGCTTCACATACTCAATGCTGGGCAGCACTTTCTCCAGCGGCAAATAGGGTTTCTTCTTCAGCGGCTTCAACGGCAGCACCTCGTGTGTGTTGAGTGTTAATGGTGGCACCGTCTCGTCCTCAGTCTCATCGTCCCCGTTGACCTCATGCAATACGGTGACGTTATCCCTGCTCGTGAAACGATGCACAGCAGCAAAGACACCGCGTCTCGCTGTGGAGGCCAGCGCATTGACATCATCCAAACTAGTTGCCGTTTCAGTAATTTTGGTTTGATTTGTTGCGTTCTCAGCGACAGCGCCTTGGCTGGTGAGGCTCAGGATCAGGAGCACGAAACCGAACACAAGTCCAACCCATAGCCTCGATGACCTTGACATAGTGTCGCTGGAGGCTGGGCGTCTTCAACAACTGCTGCTGCTTCTCCTCGTAGCACCTTGGCTCTTGGACGGACTCCTCGTTGTCGTGCCGGGACTATCGCTTGAGTGTTCAGCAATTCGGACGGAACTCTCTCTCTCTCTAATCGCTTGCCTGCATTTTGCTTATCATTTAATACTTGGGATCTGCGTCAGTTTGCGATTCTCACTTCTTGCTGACATCGTGTCCTGGCCTCTTAGCTTTAGCTCATTTGAGCATTGGACGGACGTATATCCTACATATTATTATTATATTATTGAATGTAATTTCATCATTGCTTAATCTTAAAAACACTATAATGATGCCACCCCCATTCCCATTCCCCTAGTGCACATAAAGTTTATGATCAGATTTTGTTGTGGTTGTTGCTGTTGTTGCTGTTGTTTGTACATTAATGGCTTTAATTGTTTCTAGGCGGTCGCAGGTTGCTGCGGATTGCCACAGCCTGGCGCAGCTGCTGTGAAAGCAAGCAACAAGAGAAAAATTACAAAATTTCCTGGTTAAACTTGTTAAACTTGTTGTTGTGACCAGCGACCGCTGCCAAGCCGAATGCCGAATGCTGATAGCTGGAAAATGCTGCTGCATCGATTGAGCCTTTCTTACATAACTTCCGCATCGCGCCATCAATTCGCATTCGGCTTTGATGATGATCTTCGCCACTGCACTGCACTGCACTCGCAGTTTTCACCTTATTATGCAATTTCTATATTATGATCTCAATCGATCGTTCATGCGCCCCAAATACACGCTTTGGACATGCCAATAATTGATGGAGTGTAAATTGAGGTGACTCCACCTCAGTCGTTAGTCCATTATCTCTCTCGCTCTGATGATGATAATGATTTGGGATCCGAATTGGAATTTGTATTTGGAGTGAAGGTTATTTCAAACTAATTAATCATCTGTGAGATAGTTAAAATCTGGCCTACATTTAATCCATTTCGATACGGACATTTTCGTATCCCATTTCATCTGTTATCCTTCTGTATTTATGTCAATAGACAAGTGTTATCAATTAAATGATGTTTTCCAATTGAGATTATTCAAAAAGCTTATAACTTGAATTGGGGTACTAGCATAGATATAAGTTTCTTAAGTACAGAACATAACCCATAAATTAGTCCTAGTTTTGTCCAACAAAATATATCAATTTTGTTTGTTTTACTGGACACAATAAATCAAACTTTTACAGGTTTTATCTGTAAAGTCAAACGAAGCTTAATAGCTTTTATACTTAATCAGCACCAATAAAAATAATTAATCTTATGTGTAAAACTCTATATTTTTGTATGCTGTAAAAGTTTTCTTTTATTTGAAGTTTACATCTGCCCCATCCATTGTCACTTGAAGCTGTTAACCACTTTAAATTCCCTCTGTTAAGTCAACAATGAAGAAAGGAAAACCAACTCTAAACAAAGTATTATTTCATAATTTTAAGTTGATTGCTTGATGAAGCTTATCTTGCAGAGATTATCCTCTCCTCTATGCTGGTCACCAAAAACAAAATACATTTCAGATTGTGTCTTTAGACCTAAGCATCTATAGGGTAAGCCAAAAGCCTGTCCATCTGAAGTGTGTTTTTATTCGCAGCAGCCAACTTGAGCCGGAAATTACTCGAATAATAAACTGGGTGACTTGGCTTATTGTAGACCGTGTGAAATGACTGACTGGAAGTTAAGATTTAATGGAGCCATTGATTGCTCAATTCACACACAGTGCCATTAGCATGTCAGTGTCGTTGGGCAAATTGCCCATTCACTGGCCACAATGCACCAGCGTCCACTGAAGATGTGGGTGGTATTTGGCCATCGAATGTGGTGCAACATATTGCAATTCAATTGTTTGGCAATCGTAGTAGCAGCAACAACAGCAATATGTACAATATAACAACAATAGAGCCACGCAATGTTGGACACAGGTTGGGTGGTCTTTGGGGAGGGAGGTGGTGCGATATGTGCGCATTGGGTGGTAATTGGAGTGGTAAACAATAACAAAAAACCGAGTAATGAACAACAAAGTAACACTTGAAAAAAAAAGAGGTACACAACTGCTAGTTGGACGACAACGTCCACCTTGTTTTTTATGGTATGGTTTTGTTTATATATGTGGATATGTTTTTTTTTTTTTTTTTTTTTTTAGGACTTTAAGATGACGACCGATGCTCAACCGAAGCGATGAAAGTAAAAACCGCAACTGATCAGGCGCCGCAAAAGCTGGCAGCGTTGCAAGCGAACGGACGGCCACAAAACCATAGCCGAGGTTGCTCGCGAACCAAGCCGAGCCTTGGCTGAGCTCAGCTCAGCTGAGTTGAGCTGAGTTGAGTTGAGCTGTGCAAATACACGCAGTCGTGCATATGCAGAAGGGACGATGCGGGCGGGGGTGCAAGACAGGTGGTGGCAGAGACGCAAATGCAGTTGCAAGTGCAAAAGTCCGCCTTTGTGTAACTCTGGCTATGCGTATAACTGTGTGTGTGTGTGTGTGCGAGGCGAGTGTGAGTGTGTGGAAATGCACAATAAAGCAAACAAGCAAAAGTCATAATGTGCACTAAAAACCAGGCGAATGCAATTGCCATGGAGGCCATAAGCTGCTCCAAAGCTGGCTTTTTCTGCCAGCTATCCCAAATGAAAACGAAATGTATGGATGCAGTTTCTTATTGGTAAAGAGACATGCCGGAGGGGTTGGGGACGTGGTAGGCATAAGAGCGTGATAGACGCGCTGCAGACTCCAAACAAACTAACAACAACAACAACGAACGAAAAAAAGGCATGAACTGAGCGCACTGACTAGCCAGCCAGCCAGCCAGCCAGCCAGCCAGCTAACTCCAGGTGAAACGAGCCATTGCCATTCGCTGCAGCCCCGGCCACCCCGGCATGCCTCCCGCACGCCTGTTGGTCAACTGGCAGAACTAGCTGGTGTGTTCGACAAAAAGAAAAACATGTCGCAATTCAACAAAAATGGTAACAAATATATCATGAATTTTGTACGAATCAAACAGAAACAAAAAGAGTTCAGTGGCAGCCCCACAAGAAACACAAGAAACAAAAACTTTCAACAGGCACACCCTCTTAAGTTCACTGCATGAATGGTAATTGTTTAAAAATAAAATATTATTTATATGTGTATAAATTTAATTTATTCGAAATTAGTCGAAAATGTGAGCAACAGGAAAATTTTAGTTGGTTTTGATTTACAATTCGAGCGAATGTCTCAGCCGGGTTTTACCAGGTTTCCAGGTGCCAGGTTTGCTTCGTCATTGTTTCGTCAAAAAAGAAAAACCCCGAATGTATTAAATAATCGAATTTATGTCAGTTTATACTTTCATTATAAGATATGCCAATGTTTATATTTTGCTTAATTAAGACATGCGATATTCTTTAAAGAAATAAGATTTATTAGATGTCTAAAATAGAATATTATAAGAAGAGTTTTCCTCAAGAAGCGAAAGATGCAATTCATTCTAATGCATTCCATTCAAATACACTAGTATTTGTCAAACTCGAACCTGTATATGCAGAAATTATTATTATATGTTTCAATAGTGATCCATGATAATCATTGTTGTGTTTTCGTAACCCCAACCTCAGTTTCAGCTCTGTTAATGAAATCGAAAGAGTTGCATATAATTTGCGAATGCGTTACAAGTTTTTGTCATGCCATAACTCAAAGATACAAAATATGGTTATTATGCTTAACGCCTCAGACTAGTGTGCCAGAAGATGTTGTTGCATGAACGAGTTGAGCCTTGAACATTGGCGGGTTTAGACAGTGTCGCAAAACTTGTTCAAGTCTTTACATAAGCAAGTGAATCGAATGTGCTTTGGACTTGGCTACGCTATCGATACAGATACACTTACAGGTACACATTTTGCCATGGTCATTTATATCTGCAATGGATGACTAATTGCTGTGTCCTCGAAATACGCTTAGATTAGAGTTCAAGTCGGTTCAGAATAGGACCACCTCCCTGTCCCCCCCGTCAGATATTTAAGGCCACACGCAAAGCTGCATCGAGTAGCCAATAATATAATATTTAAAGAAAGCGACTTGTTTGTCTGTTTGTGGGAAAAACAATCGCGGCAGGCACTGCTTCCACCTGAAATGGGCGGTATCATTTAAAAACAAAAGGGGGCGAAAGCAATTGCGGCCAATACCTTTGTTAAGTAGAGCTACAGCCCTACTGGTCACGCCTCTGCTTCGTGTGGCACGAGCCATCAACCAGGCTGCAAATGTTTGCAATACTCTGTATCCAATGCGATAAACGAGTATATTGCGTATGAGAAATATCCGTGTGGCGCCGGATCAACTTTCCAAACGAACTCAAACTTGGAGTATGGAGAGAAAAGAGTCCAGAATTATCTCACTGAAACAAGATATATATTTTTATTTATTTGATTTTTACTTATTTATATTACTTCATTTCATGTAAATTAAATACGATCAATGCTTTTAATCGTAAATTCACTTTTTAAAAGATCGGAGGGTCTAATATGTATATTG
The DNA here is from genome assembly GCF_018153295.1 of Drosophila grimshawi. Classification (NCBI taxonomy): domain Eukaryota; kingdom Metazoa; phylum Arthropoda; class Insecta; order Diptera; family Drosophilidae; genus Drosophila; species Drosophila grimshawi. Next base: position 8,829,633 of record NW_025063692.1, on the reverse strand, counting down.
TAATTTAATAATAATTAATTAATTTTGTTTTTAAAATCTTTTTTTTTTTATAATCAATCTTAGACTCTCTAATCGAACAGTTAACGAGCGAAAGACATTTCTGCAGAGAGAGTATTGCGCAGTCGAGTTGCAGTTGCTTTTCTTGTAATATATATTTTGTGGCAAGCGTCTCCGTTCCAATGACGGGGCACAACGGGCGTCGAGGCAAGCGAAACTTGCTACCAGTGCCTAGTGATAGTCGTCCGTCGTCATGAAATGAAGTGAGTGTGTGTTCGAGTGTGTGTACTGTGTATTGGCTAACCGGCAGTGTGATGCAATTTGGCAGACATTCAGCGATTACGATAGCCAGCGTGGTGGTAGCCAGCTAGCCAGCTAGCCAGCTAGTCAGTTAGCCAGTTAGCCAGGCGCTGATGGCGGGAACAATGCTTTCGCATATTGAATGTTTTTTTTTTTAGAGTGTTGGCTTCATTGCCGATTGCCCCAATGCGCGCGCAGACGACACGACGAATTCCACTGGGTCGACATGGACAGCACAGTTGGTAAGAGCTGATTGCGGTTTCACCTGCGAGGGCTGCGTTGTCTCCCAAATCTACTCGTACATCACATGCAACATGTAACAGAATTTCGCAATGTTTTTGTGTGGCATTTATTGAGTTTTGTTCGCATTGGCCGATCATGAAATGATTCAGTTTGCCTATTTTCAATTCAGCACTGATTTCTTTCCAAATACTGCATACTTATGATCTTTTGAGCTTTGTGTTGCATACTTCCAGGCAGGCAGGTTTTAACTCATTTGCATTTTCTATTTGCTGCTGTGCGCTTTTCAGAGTTTTGCTTTGATTGCCTGCCGATCAAAAGCTTTTTTAAAAGCAGTCTAACTTAATTTGATGTCGATATTAGCATATTAGCAATCCTATATACTGGGTTTGATCCGAATATCTTTGTAACGCTCTTCATAAGTTGGCTAAATTCAAGAGTATTCTAGTATTCGAGAGAGTGTTAACTTAATTTATTTCAATTTAAATCATGATCAAAAAGCCATTGCTTTTGAAAACCGCATAACTTTCGACAAAGTTATGGCTGTGGAAAGTTTGGATCATTTATGGTTTTTTAGGATACTTTTTATATGAAGTGTGCATTGAAATTTAGTAGTAATATTATTCTACGCATCAAGCCATGCCCAAAACGGAAAGCATTTGAACATTTGAGCAGCTTTGACAAAATTACGACTGTGAAAAGTTGCGATCCATCCAAATCAAATGTAAGCCTTAAAAGTAGCCTCAAGGGAACTCAAAAATTATAAGGCAAATGATAAGAAAGTTGAAGCAAAAGAGCTAAAATAAGCAGCGGAAAGCAAAAGCAACTCAATGCTTATTTAGTTGTTGCTGCTGCAAATGCAGATCACAAATTTTGATGTCACTTTTACTCGACGTCAATGCATTGGCTATATATACTGTATATATACATATATGTATTTATATATGTATTTAATTTGTCGCTTTTGACGCACTGAAACGCTCTCCAAATGTGCGTCGCGTTTTAACAAGTATAAAAGGCTTAACAGTTTTCTAATAAGTTTTATTTCTTGTATTTTTATTTGTGGTCTAATGTGTAAAGTGAAAAAATTAATATGTTGTCGCTGCAATGAAATAAGATCTTGATGGTGGGTAAGCTCTCTTTTATGTTTTGCCTGTTGTTGCGCAACTTGGTGCTTTTCTTATATATGTACACATATATATTATTATATATATATATATTTTTTTTTTTATTTGTAAAGTGTAAAGAGAAAGATATTGATCTATTGTTGCTGCTGACAACGGTGAGTGCATTATTTGAAATTTTCTCTTGATTCAATTTTATATTTGCGCACAGACACAGAAATATTCGAAATGAAAATGGACGTGCTTATTACATTGTACTTGTTCAAAATGACTGAATGAGTGGGTATCATAAAATCATATGCAATTGCTTTGAACTCAGTAATTGTACTAGTTGTAATTCTCACACAAATTGAATACTTCATCTCTTTGGGCGAAGACTCTAACGGCTTCAAGCAGTGCCCAATTGCGGATATTTTTCCGGTAGCTCAAATTGAAAATTAAAATTAAATGTGCTGGCTAATTTCGGGCACTCCACACACAAAAAAAAAAATGCTGCGAAAATGCTAGCAAATTCACAGTGCTGCCGGCTGTGCGGCTGTGTGTGTGTGTGTGTGTGTGTTGGGTGTGCCTCTGGCTGTGGCCACATTTTGTCGACTTTGTCGAACAGCGGGTGAAGGCGAATTATGATCGCTTTAGCGCCTAACGACTAACGGTACATGCTCCATTAGGAATGTGGCAAGAACAATCATCATCAGGCCAAAACGTACGCAAAACTACTTACAAATCATCCGAGCAAAGTCCGGAAGGGCGGTGCGGGACTTTTGGGGATATACGAGTGCTCGCAAATGAACTGCAAAAAATAATCAAGCATCTTAATGACAAGAATTTTTGATTCCATCACGTTGAAATTGCGGCAGTAGAAGTCCAAAAGAAACAATGCCAAGTCATTATTGCTATACTTAGGGTTAGCGGGTCAATGCCCAATGCGGCTAATAACCCTTTAGTATAAGCTCTGAGAGTTCTCCAACTTTCCCTCTCCTTTTGGCAACAGTACTACTATTTACTATTAAGTACCAGCTGGCAAAAAAATGAGCATTAAAGCGATATTAAGAAATTATTAATTTGCTTAGTGTGGAACACTGGAACATAGGCAAAAACAAAGCTCAACTGACAAGGGGATACTTTAGAGACGGGTCAGAACATCGCCGAGCCATACAAGTCAAAAGTGATCAGATTTTCAAAAAAAAAACCAATGAAACTGTTGGAAAATCCCTATCCAACTCGAGTTGACTCGAACAGAGCATTCTAAATTTGTGGTAATAATTAAATTCTCTCTTTGCTTTGGCAACTAAAGCTTTACAAATACCTTTAAAAATGTAGGTGGGCCAACCAATATAGGTGTATGTATCCACATCCGAGTTAATAACGGCGACTCGAATCTTTAGGAAACCGTATGGAACGATGCAATCGTGGGCAGCGATCATGTCCAGCTATTGTCTGTCCGCACAATGGTCATTTGCATTTTGGCCAAGCTGGCGCAGGGCCCAAGCCAACAACAAACAAGAATTTGTGCATAAGATTGGTCTTGATGGAAAAGGTCAATTCGTCAATGGGAAAAGAGTTGGAGAAGAAATTTGTTGCCTCTTGCTTTTATGGTAACATAACGGTTCTATTCTCGTTCCTTGACCAGAAATTCTCATGAGTTCTTCTTCTTCTTCACGTTCGTTTTGTGTATTTCTTCCTCCACTGGCTTGTTAAAGAGCCATCAGCAGACACAGCTACAATTTGTAGCTGTGGATTGTCCCTACGGTTCTTTGGGAACTGACATCTACAATTAGCCATCTACAAGTGAAAACGATGCGAAGATGATTGTTTGCGACACAGGTGTTTCTTCCACACACACACACACTCATACACACACAGAGACACACACACACACACAGAGACACACATATAAACACAGTGCTTAACTGTCATTTTGTGTTTAGTTAGTTCCGGTCAGTGGTTAAACAGCCTTATCGAATGGGCACCTGTTGTATTGCAATACTCTTGCACTCGTCACTTTGACTTTGACTTGAAATGCGTAACGCATTGCGAACATATCCTTATTTTTAATAATAATAACTTATATTCCTGATCAGCATCATTCCTAAGCGAGGCTTGAAGCTTAAACTTTGCTGCAGTCAGTATATATTTTGAAGCCGATCGGACGGGTTCACTTTATCACATCGGCCGATAGATGGTTTCTTGTGTGAAGAAAGTTTTTGTTTTGTAAGATATCTGGTTCAAATTCACTCAATATACGCGTATTTTATTTAAATGTCGTCAGTTTATCAGACTTTTCTATCAATGTTTCTTCCTTCTTAATTCTAATCAACATTATAAAAATAAGTTAATAAAGTTATTATTTAGATTCTATTTTGGCAATGATTCTATACTGAAAAGTCTCCAAGTTTATTTCGTCTTTGACACAGCAAAATGAATTTTTTGTGTTCTTGTTAAATTGGTTTTAAAAAGTTTCTGTCATTGCCTAATTAGTTCTGCCATTATAATTAAGTTTGCCTTGGCTATAAGACTTGACCAATCTGATTTTTTTTTTATATTACATTGTTACTCCAAATATGGGTATTTTTCTAACTACTACTACCTTAACTTTTACTTTCTCTTTAAGTACTTAAATGTAGCTTAAGCCACATAGCAAATTACGTCTGCAGAATCATTTCTGTGTTCTTTTAACCCACATTTTTTTTTGTAATTTTTTTTATTTTTTTTTTTTTTTTAGGAATTTTAAGCATTTAATTTCCCAAGAGCTGATTTCATTTTCAACAAAAAGCTTGTAATTTGCACTGATTGCTCTCGGTGGCCAACTGCCCCCATCATTTTGGGGCAATCGGCATAGATCTCTTTAGGCGACTAACGATCCACATGGCTCTGTGCACACATCGTGTGTACGATGGCTTATTTTTTTTTGTATGCTCTTTGTTGTGGGAATCGATGATTTTGATTGAGAATGTGGGCAAACTGGAGATTAATATCGCTCCTACAGCGTTTTATGCAATTTGTGGGTCATTAGAACAACTGAATTTTCTAAACGCTCTTTAATTTATATAATTATGTCCCGGTCCAAGCATTTTGACGTTTTAAACATGCCAAAACGGGAAGCCACAACAGCACAAGGTTCCACTTCAGTTACAGCTTCAGCTTCAGCTTCAGTTATCAGTTGGGAATGTACACAAAATGCAACCCAGGGCTGTGTGTTGTGATCTCAATCTTAAAAATTACTCTTTTGCTTTCCCTGGATTTGTTTGGTCTTGTTTGTATTTATATATTTGCTTCGTTAAAGTTGAAATTGATTTAATTGAATGAAATAGACTTGAATTTTGGTAAAAGTCCGGCAAACATATATAAATAAAATGACTATAAAAATAACTGGTTAAAATGATATTTATAGCCGTAATTGTAAGCTGATTATAATATTCGGTGTTGATTGAGAGAGCAAAGCACGTTCAAAATGAAACTGTGAGTGTTATTTTTTATAAATTCATCAACTTTTCAAAGAAATTTGTGAACTTAAAAAGGTAAATGTTTGATCAGTTTTTATCAAAAGCTTTAACCGGCAATCAAATTAAATATATAAAGTTAAAGGAGACTTTATATTCCAAAGTAAGTAAGGGGAAAATGTCGTAAAAATAATAGTTTCACATATGAAGTATAAATTTCATTGAGTTATGCTTGCTTGGAACGTTGGGTGGAGTTTCTAATTGAACTAGTTAACAAAGTCGTAGTTTTGAGTGAGCCAGAATTTCATAGCAATTTATTTAATGGGTATTGACATGCACGTACCATGTACTTACATATATGTAAGTACATGAATGTACATATGGAAAAGTGGTGGAAGGTAAACAGAAGCATTAATTTAATTAACAAGCCGCCCTAATCAGCGATCCCTAGATTTTCGATGCTCCGTTGTGGGCTTTTGGAATTGTCTGTTTGTTGATTTTTTGTGTATTTTTTTTTGTTTGTATTTTGTTTTTTTTTTTTTTTTGGTTGGTTGTTGGTTTTGAGTTCTGGTTGTGTGGTGCCAGCACGCCATTTATCTTTGACCTTTTTATTTGTATTTTTTTTTTTTTTTGGTGTGTGTGTTTTGGTATTGTGGCTAAATGGGTCATTCGTCAAGGTAACTTTCATTTAGACTGGAAAACTCAGCGAACGTGGAGCACTTAATCATAATTTCATTCTCTCGCTTTGCTACGTTTTGTTCTTGTCATTGTTTGCCGTTTTCTACGGGCGGTTAAAACGATGAATTCACTAACAAGCCTGCCCTAGGAGAAACGGTACGCGCCTAACTAATTGGATCGCAGCTTCAACCTCTCTTGATGGGGAGGGTGGCATGGTGGGGGAAATGGTTTTTTCATTTTGTTTGGTGGTATCAACTGTCAACTGGGCGTCCAAGCGTGCTCCATCTTATCAAAGGATGTGAGGCTGCCAACTAACAACGGTAAATTGAGCTGGCAACTACTCGGCCAGCGGCCCATTAGCCAGCCAAAATGCCCAAGAGGGTCAATGCTAATTTCAACCTTTTGACAACTCAACCAGCTTAGGCCCCAACTTAACTCAACTCGAAACAACAAAAACAAAAAAACCAGCTTAGATCAGCTCAGCAAACTGTGATGAGTGAGAAAATTGCGCTTGGAGGTCGTTTTCGAGTCGAGCTGGGTTTTGCCGCAGGCCATTCATTCTTGGCCTGCGAATCACTTTCCTGGCTTTAAGATTGTAATTTGAATTGAACTTTCATGCTGGTCAAAGCAAAGCAAAGCGATGCGACGCGACGCGACGAGACGCGACGCTTCTCAACGTCTCATCCCCCATTCATCGAGAGAGTCCATCAGCGGCAGCTCTAATGAGCCTGCCTTGCCACATCCGTCAGCCACAGTAATGGTGCTGCTGCTGCTGCTGTTGCTGCTGCTGCTGCTGCTGGTGGTGGTGGTGGTTGTGGTCTTGTTGTGTCGCTGTTTTGGTTGTGAATGCTTTGCTAGCCGCATATTATTAAAACTGCAATTCCGGCCACTCTTGCATTTCCCCAATTCATTTCAATCACTTATTTTTAATGATTTGGCAAAAGCCAAAAATAACTAAACTAGAGAGGAAAAAAAAATTATAAGAAAATTAAATGTATTTGCAAAATGATTTCACTTAATTAGTGCGTTGGAAAGTCGCCACGGCTACTTCAAAGGCATCCATAATAAACTGATCGTACATATTATACAAATTGTGGCAGCCTATATGTATATATATATATATATACATATATATGATTTATGTGTTTTTCAGCAGCTATCATTTGATGTTTCACACTAAAATGCAGATAATATAATAATTAAAATAAATAATAATAATGATAATATTGTATTGAATACAGGCTCAAGTGATCTGTTGTGATACAATTTTGCTATGTTCTAATTTATCTAATTTAAGTTAATTGACTATGTCAAACTTTAAAGTTACACAATCTGCAAAAATTCTTCGTTCAAAGAGGCAAGCCAAAAACTAACTCGTAAAATTCATAAAAATCTAAAACATTGAGCAACTATATTTTCGTTGCCTCTCACTTGCCTTTCCTATTTATCTCTGTTGACTATAAGAATCGTTTCTATAGGTATTCTGATGTGCTCTTGGAAGAAGCTGCAAGGTGCAAGTGTGTGCGCAAATTGCTGGCCATCGATAAAGCTGTGATGGCTGAAGGCATCTTTAGGTGCGTGGGCTGATCCCTGCTCCCTCTTTTGAGCTCTTCTTGATGCAGTGATTCAGCAGTTGAGGCGTTTGTTTGTTGATTGTTGTTGGCGGCTTTCGTCGCGCCGCCAACGCCTGTTCAAGCCAAGGCCCAACCAACATGTTAATCATTTTGCGCGTCAAGCGCTGTCAAATAGCTCAGCTGCCAGTTCGCCCAGACACTCGCTGAGAGAGAGAGAGATATATATATATAGAAGCAGGCTCAAGACCAAGACCAAGACCAAGACCAAACCCAAATCCAGCTACAGCTGGAGCTCAGTGCGCCGCGGGCGCTTGTTACAAATTTTGATGGACGTCTTGAGCTCGGAATTGATTGGCTTTAATGGTAATGGCAAATGCCGGAGCCCCTAGCCAGAGGAAGATGGCTGCCCTAATGGAAATGGAAATGGAAATACGTATGGATGGGGTGCAAGTGTTCCCAGCATCTGACAGCATCCAAAACTATCAAGTACATTTTGGATGGGCAGACAATTTGCCTCACAGTAGTCCAGCAAACATCACTGTTGATGATGATGATGATGGCAATGGAGATGGAGCCGGAGTTGATGTTGATTGAGCCAGGGATCATTCCTTTTGGGCCAAGTTCAAGGCCAAGTTCAAAAGTGTTGGCACTCTGACAAGCTCAACTCAAATGGCACTGCCTTAAAAAACAAAAAAAAAATAAACGAATAAAATAATGAAACTAAGAGGGTCAGAAACGACAGCCAGAACAAGTGTTGCCACTCACAATCAAAACTAACAATACAACGAATGCATGCAGTTAACGACTGCCACATACTCTGCTTGTGCATTCAGCGGACTATAAATATAATTTTGAATGCAGACCTATTTGTATGTAACGTTGTCACATTTCAAGAGATATATTAGAAGTAGTAAGCGTGACTGAATTACTTTGAAGAAGTTGACCAATTCTTCATTTAATCTGTTTGGATACACATCTTAATCACTTCTACTACTTATAAATTACATTTGATTACAGATACTTCGAGTAGTTTCTACTGGAATTTCATATTTTTTAGAGCAATTTTTGAAGATCTTCTGTCCTGAACCATTTACCGAAATGGTCTTCCGACGCCTCCTTAGAAATAGATCTAAGGAATTTACAGAATTTCAAATCTGATTTATTTTAATCATTTATATTTAATTTTTCGGACTGGATTTGTAAAAATATGAGCTTAATATAGACGACATGTATATATTATGGGAAAGACATTAAAATAACGATTTTTGAGCCTCATCGCCCAGTTGGAGTGTTGACGGGTTGACAATGCCAACCATATATACCTTAGCTCTGAACGCGAACAGAATAGCAGCAGATTATAACTAAAGTTGTATATGTATAAATATATATATATGTTTATATATATATGCATGCTTATATATTTATGATGACTGCGCTCAACTGACTTTGATGAAGGATGTCCAAATGCCACAAAATGCAATTTCTTTTGTTTGCCATTGTTGTTGTTGGCATAACGAGCATTTTTATGGGTCGACATGGTCAGGGTTTCTCTCTCTCCTACATGCTAGTCAGAGATGTAGCTGCCGCCGTTGTCTTGTGATGTCGTCAATGTCCATTTCCTGGGCCACTCACAGAGACCGCAATCTGTTGCGTTTAGCTATGTCTTGGGCCAGGTTTCTACGATTTGTGTATGTATGTGTGTGTGTGTGTGTGTGTGTGTGCCGTTTTGTGTGTGTGTGCGTGAATGTTTCTGCATAATTTGCAAAATTATGGGAATCGAAATTCAAGTACGCCAGAGACGCGGCCGTCTGCAAATGCCAGTTAACCAGTGAAGCCGCAACGTCACATTGTCTATGCCATTTCCCTACACCCCCCCCCCCGCCCAAACCCCACACCCCCATGATGCCATCCCGCCCCTCAACCCCGTTCAAACCCCGTACCCCCTTTTGTCACCTGACCTGCAGGCGCAATGGCTATGTCTAGTGACTCCTACTCTAGGGTAAACACGATTGCCCAGCCAACTTGATCTGCGGTTTTCGACTTTCACAAACGGCCAACTGGCAACTGGTTAAAGAATTTACTTGCAACGCAGTTAGTTGCTGGCAATGACAATGAGCCACTCAGAATGCTCATGATGATGATGATGTTGTTGTTGTTGTTGCTGTTGTTGCTGTTGTTGTTGCGATTTTATGCTTCATTAGGCCAAAAATTATATAGTGGCATCAAAAGCCTCACTGCCAGCTAAGTGACAGACAAGCAACAGCCACTCTGCAGCTAAACTGGCAACTAAATGAGCCAAGCAACAGCAACACAATGTTCCCCCCACGTGGGGTGGACAGGGGCAGGGGCCACAATTGAAAAAGGGTGAGTGGAAAACGTGGGACGCGGGAAGGTTACTGGAAAAATTCAACGAATAAACGGGTCGCTGCTGCACTAAACTGGGCGCTGGTGGTATAATGCTCAGATTTTACTTTGCCAATTTCGCCAATTCCATTAGCAACCGCAACAACAACATCTTTATCATCATCTTCATGATCAGCAGCCGACCAAACATCCATTTTGCAATTTCTTCCTATAGTTTTAAGTTTTAAAATTGATGAGCTTGCTGATGGAATCTGCCCAGGCGCTGTCCAGGTGTTAACGCCGCATATAACAACAAATTAATCAAAAAAAAAAAAGCAAGGAAACTTGATGGGTTTTTTTTATTTTTATTTTATTTACTAAAGGAGTGTAGAAAGTGATAAATACCTCAATTAACTTGAGGAATTCGTTAATGATTAGCAAAATCAACGATTCGGTTCCATTAAGATTCGGTTTTAACATAGCTGAAATATAATTGTGGGAGGATATAAATCACAGAGACAGAACACTTAACATCTATAAAATAGCAGGAGTATTTGTCAAGGAAATGCTGTTTTGGTTATAAAAAGATGCATATTTTTATGCTTTTTTTCAACCGCTGCGAATCGAATGTTTATTTTCAAATGTTTGGTAATCTATCATTCACATGTTTAAGTTACCATTTGGAGAATGTGTTGAATGCCTTTTGCTACCACAAGTGCATTTCTCCCATAAATCAATGTGTCAGTTCTGAACGAATGTGTAGGAATGGAAGCGTTTGTTAAATTGTCACTCACATGTTAACGTTGTCAATTTGAGAATGTATTGAATGACGTTAATTCCACAGGCATGTACATATTCTACTATAAATGAATGTGTGGAAATGTTTGATGCTCGTAAGCTATTTTTTTTTTTTTTTTTTTGGATTTGTCATTCACATGTTAACGATTAACATAGATTAAAATTGGCATTGATGTTGACCAGTGGAATTCAGCTATTAACTTCTAGCAAATTATGTCTGATTTGTCAGTGAATTGATATACATATAAAATATGAAATTTGCAAAATTTCTTATCTGTTTAAAGAGCAAGTTTATTTCTAGGGTATGAAGGTGTCGTATTGAGTTGAGGTTGCACTTAAATGTTTCGCCATCGGCTATTGTGGCCCGCAGAGTATCTTGGAATGTTTTGGCATCGGCTTGGACCACCGCACGCACCCGCATCACGACCATCGAGTCCATCCACATAGCTGCTGGCTGGGACTGGACTTGAGCCGGGACTGTGTTAATCTATGTAGATCTTTGAGAACATTCACGCGTATTCTGCTGGCGTGTCTAGTCGATAGAGCTGCTCAAGATTCGATCGTTTGCAAATGAAGCCAGAAAAAAAAGAAGTCTTGTAACTATGAATACAGACACTAAAAGCATCGGGAGTGCAGTCTGAGCGACTGACTGAGCGAATGACTGACTGACTGACTAACTGACTGATGAACAGATTGATGCACTGATTCAAGTGTGAGCAGAATTGTAGTTGGAATCGCAATGCTCACCGCCTGTCAGCGAATATCAGCGAAGCGACAAATGAGCAAAAGAGACTAGAAATGCGGACGAGCAAATATGCTGCAGATCAACTTGGATGGAAATAGGCTAAGAGATGGGCTGCCATGCCATTCGATGGGATGGGATGGGATGGGATGGGATGGGATTGGATAAAATGGTATGGGAACCGCAGCACGTCTGACACTAAGCATACCTCCTGCTGTTGCTGCCCACTTGCCCACCTGCCGGCCTTCTCGTTCTTTCTCCATCTTTTGTATTGGAATCTATTGCGAAAATGGAACTGCAGTTCGTTGTATGTGCAACTCAAGTGGCACCAGCTACGTCCACGCTCGAGAGTCCAACATGATTTCCAAAGCACCAGCCAAGTGTACATAGCTGCCTTCAAGTACTTCATGTACTTATCGCACATATTTCAATCTTATTTTTATATCCGCGTTTAGCAGACCTGTGACCAATGCACCAATGCAAATTATTGAGAAGTTCATCAAACTTGCTACGACTTCACATTTAGTTCCAAAAGGGCAGCAGGGGAAATGAATACACATATTTTCAACAATTTTGTGAATACGAAAATATACAAATCTTCAGCATTCATTTTATATTTATTTAATTTGTGGAAAATCATGATTTCTAGTTTTGCATAATATTTGAGACTTGTGATTATTATTTATGATTAGTTTTTGTTATTATTATGATTTATGAAAGAAATTGTTTATTAGAATACAAGTGAGCATTGCCTTAAAAAATGATGGGAATAAAGGTAAAGAGTTCACCTATTTACAGTTATTTATTTTAGCTATCAGTGCTGGCCGCTCATAATGATAAGATAGTCTTAAGTGCTTGTGGTATTAACTATTTGCCATGTCGTTATGTTATGTGCATATATGTATATTCATTCATATGTAGGTCGCGGGCTTGCGTGACTTGAGGTTCTGGTGCATAATATGAAGTCGGTATGAGTCTCATCATGAATGATGCACGAGTGAAGCAGTTAACGGTTCACCGAGCACTCACATAAAACTGCTCCAACTGGCAAGTTGCAAAGTAGTAAAACCTGTGACTTGGTTTGTTGCATAAGGAAACATTTACCTCCAACTAACTAACTAACTATTTAGAATGATTTCATCAGAGATGGGCAACAAATTGGCGCATCAACAACACAATCACAATTCGTTCGTCATGCCTGCCCCATCTCTCTCTCTCTTTCTCTCTCTCTCTCTCTCTCTCACTCAGTCGCTCTATCTCTCTCTCTCTCTCTATCGCTCGCTCGCTGAGTACTAGTGCGATCTTTGTCTATGGCCTGGGCTTATGTCATTTGATTGTCGTTGTGCTCCATTTCTGTCACGCTTGAAGACTGCAATTGAGCCAATTGACTCCTCCAACTGTAGTTGCGGTTGAAGATGCTAAAGTCTAGAGTCTTGGTGTCTGCAGTGGGGGCGTGTGAAGAGTGCGGCCCATTAGAAGTGAGCTTGGAAAACAAAGCACAACGAGCTGCACCGAACTATACGGAATAAGTACAATATCAAAATGAGAGCAACGACAAACGGCGACAACAATGGCGCGGGAGGCGCTCCAGGAAAATGACTAATTATGCAGCAGGCAGAGACTGGCAGAGGCAGGCAGGCCATTGCCATGGGCGGTGCGGATTGGGGCAAGCAGCTGATGGCGGAAGGCGGTGATGGCAAGCAACCACATTAGCGGCAACGGGGCGCGCTTTGAGTTGGTAGCGGTGAATGGTAATTGCGAACCGTTATAATGCGAGAGCGCGCGCATAATAAGAGCAAATGGAGACGGTCATGAAGTTGGCCAAGTAAAGCTGGAGCAGAGTGCTTAGTGGCGTAAATGGGGCTGAGGGGGTAGCAACTCGGGAGGCAGTCAGGTTGACTGTTGGCAGCCCTCACGCGCACATTTGCTCCAATTCCGTGAGGCAAATGTGACACTCGTTCACGCGTATTGAAGCTAAGACATCAGCAACAACAACAATAACAACAACAATAATCAACTAACACTCACTAAAAAACACACACACACAGCACATCGTTGGCTGTGTGTGTGTTTGTGTGTGTTTGTGTTGCATATTTGCCTACACTCATAAAAGAATTCGCATTGAAATTCAAATCGTTTTTCTTTTTTCGTTTCAAAATCCACAGCTCTGAAAATCTTTCTGCACAGGAAACGGAGTATACCAAAAACTAAAATAATAAAACTCTTGTCCTGCAGCCAGAAAAAATAAAAATCAACATTTTTTCTTTCTTTCTAGATATCATTTCTAAATATACTAAACAATTTCTTTCAAATAAAAAATCAATCAATCCTAAAAAAAAATTGTGTTTTTATTACAATATTTGAAATTGATTTCTTAAATGTATTTTCATTTTCAGCTGAAAAACCTGGTTTTTCGAAAGAGACAATCGACTTCTATAAAATAAGTTGAGTTTGGAGTATTTGGGTCATTTGGTTTTTCCTGAGTGTAGCCTCAAATCGGGCATTGATGTAATGACGGCGGCAACGTTGCTGACCCAGTTGCGTGTTAGCCGCAAACCTTTGCGCCGCGTTGTGCTGTGTGCTGCACATCCAGGCTGTGGACGACGCTGGAGCAGCGCGCATCTTTTGTTGCACATAACTGTGTCAGTGGTGGTGATGCCAAAGTGGTGTCGATTTCGCAGACAATGCCAAATGTTGCACTAGCATAGTTGCAGCAAATGCTGCGGCCGCTGTGGCAGTTGCTGCAAAAGGTGTCGCAGACATTTGCCATATTTGGTTACCATAGAACCAAGCAAGCAGGCAATCAGGCAACCGGGCAACCGGGCAGCCTGGCGTTGCAAGTGGACCACAGCCTGGCGGTGCCCCAAGCGGCACATTTTTGACTGCATTCGAATATGGACAAATTGCAGGAACTAACCCATTTCGATGACTTGACAATGCTTAATGGTTCTGAGTCCCTTATTGCACATAAGCAATCCCCTCCTCTAGCCCAGCAACTACATGATTGATGAAGCCGACCCTCTGCATATTGTTCTTATACCTAAGCACGTAACTCTTTTTTTGGGTATTACCAATTCGGGCAATGCAAATGTAACCTGTATTTAATTGCATTACATGTTTCTAATTCTCTTTCCACGATCTTGTGACTGAACAGTCAGTAGTCTACTTATAGTAATGGATCTAATCTTGGCTTGTTTTTGGGCTTGAATTGAATCTACTTCAATTCGTTAAGAATTAGATTCCAAACAATGCTTGGTAAGCGGCTTTATATGTAAGTGAGAGAAATAAGTCGATTGAAACTGATTTTAATTGTACTTTGATTCTATTATTCAATGTGACATTCTCAAAGTATTATCATAATTTGAAAATGAGTAAATAAATATCATCAATGCTCAGTAAGAGATGTGTGAGCTCGAAGAGCTACTTGTTGTTGCTTTTGTTCACATATTATAATTTGTTGAGTAGCACATTTAACATATCCAATAACAGTTTTAATGTTTGGCAAGTACTCGCTTAAACGATAGCTGGTACATATGAAGTAGTACTTGACTGTCTTCAGATTTAATCGGCTGAGCACTGGAATTGGTTCCAGAACCTTGCTTTGGGTAATACGAAGAGATGTGCGACTATAGCCACAGCCACAGCTTTGTTGCTCCGATTTAGTTTGTTAACTCTAACAGTTAATGAACACATACAAATCTAAACTTAAAGCAGAGTAAATGTTTGTGCAGATGTGGAATGTTCATCTTCATGCTTCGCAGCTAGATAAGTGTATTCGATGTCAATGTCTTTGCGATGGTTGTTATTGTTTTTGTTATTGTTCTTAATCACAGATCGCTTGGTTTCGAGTCAAGGCCTACGAAAATTGCTACAGAAGGTTTGCCATAGCTGATGGCAGTCTGCAGATACTTACAGCACTTCCAGTAAATAGTACTCTATACTTATATATGAGTTAGTTCTGGCACTGGGCTTGATGACATCATAAAATCAGTTGCAGATATTTTTGTATATTACTACTCCAACTAGGAGTACTAATAATTCTTACTCTTTTCATACGCTGAACCCGCTGACAAGGGGCAACCAAAGTTTAAAGATGTTGTACTTGGCAACAGTCAGAGATATCACATTTGGAATTTTAGTTCTTTAGTTAAACCCAAGCATTGTCTGCTCATCTACACCTATATATATCTATATATAAGAACGCATACAAACACACATTTAGTGGGTGTACTCAAATTTTGTATCGTGTTAATTTCAATATTTGTAAGAGTTGACTTGATTCTGGTTAAAGACCTGGGCTCAGAGTATTTTGTAGCCGAGCCCTTTTTTAGTAGAGTATTCTTACTTAATCTTTTTTTCTTCTTCTTCTTCTTCTTCTTCTTCGATTTGTTTGTTCTTTTTATGATTCCTAACTGAACAAAACGCATTTAACTGTCAATTGTCACAGCACGTTCCATGCATTTGCTCGCTTGGCTGCTGGTTCCGCTTCTACAGTTCATAAATCAAATGCCCGAAAGCCCCTACAAATGATGACTTTTATCTCCGACTGACTGCGTGCTACAGTAGCAGCACTTGTTGCAACAATATCAGTTGCAGTTGCAGTTGCAGTTGCAGTTGCAGTTGCAGTTACAATTGCTGTTACATTTTCGTCGTCTTAGCCGCTACATTTGACTGGCGCTTAGAACGGTTCCTATAGCCTGCTTCCTAGCAAATTGAGAAAATAATAAGACAAAATTGTTTATGGAGTTCGTGTCCGCGCTAACGGTGTCTTTCACTGACCGCTTGTCAGCCGCCAATTACCAGAAATCACTTTCTTCCCTCAAGAGGCAGATGATCTCGCTGTGGCTCACATCCCGACTCAAAGTTGGTCACAGGCTCAGGTTGTGCCCATTTTGTTCGGTGTTAGCAAAATGTTTGCAAATGTGTGAACATCGTGTAAGAATGGTGTCGATCTCAGGAAACGACTAACAGATACCCTATAGTTAGGGTGGAACTCTTCCTCTCGACTCACTCCCTATCCTAAATAGATTTGATCAATCGCTATGCATTTTTCACAAGATAAATTATACCCAAATTGGTGAAAATCAAGGCAATAGTTATCGAAACGCTGTTGAGAGGATTGGTTGCTTTGATTGGTTGCACACAGTTTTTGAAGCATTGTATAACATCTGTTTATACAGGGTATACAAATCAGAAACTAAGAAACGTGAGCCCCACAGCCATCAATCGACCTGTGGAATAAATCGATACGAAAAACGAATAAATTTTTTCACAGCCTTTTCGCCAGGTCCAAGTCAAAGTTGCCTGAGCCCGCCAACGGCGACAAATGCACTTAGAATCATTTTGAGGTTTTCTTTTTTCATCTATTACTTTTTATTTTCGTTATTACCGAAGAAGAAAGTTTTTCGCCAGGCCCCACAATGTTGGACATTTTCAGTTGGTTTTAGGGCTCTTGTTTTGTTTTGTATTTTTTGTATTATTATTATTTTTTTTTTGTTTAGCGTTTTGCTTCGTTTGGCTTTTGGTGTCTTCATCCACGTCTGGGTGTCTATTATTTTGTTGCCGTGTGTTTGGGATTTGGTCTTTTGTTCTAGCTGCTGTATGTGGAAAATGCTATCTAACGGCATCAGTTACACTACATAACTGTTCTCACTTTCTTGACTGCGCCGCCGCGTTAAATTTATTGTTGTTTTGTCTCTCTTGCCGCATATCCGGTGCCACAGATGGTGTCCGCAGCCATTACGATTACTTAGAGCGCATTACATGGCAAACAGCCAAAGAATTGAAACAACAAAAACACAACCAAAAATAGAGAGACTAGCAACAGCCAGCACCAGAAACAGAATCAAAAATAATACTTAAATTACAATTACAATTTGAATCATAAACAGAATTAGTTAATAGCAGAGAATCTCTTGGGATTCGAAATTCAAAGATAGCGCCACAGATTGCATATCTGTGCAGGGAGATGGGAGAAGGGCTACAAATCTCTTTCGGTTAGCTAACGGGGCATAATCGTCTGACTTAGTGGTTCTATTAGCTACTCCATTCGTTTACGCTGCATAATTTATAGCCCCACAAGCGGCTGATTGTGATTGCATCATTTGCATAATGTCTCGATTTGTATGACCTCGTTCCAGATTGAGGGCATTAAAGGGTATTCGGATTGCAGCTTGAAACTGCAACTAGTTTTCTATATATATGTATGTAGACATATCTGTTATAAATCATTGTTAATCAAATATGTAGGTAAAAATAAATCAAGTAAGTTAAAGAATGCTTAATAGATTGTTTTTCTTCCAAACTCTTTAGAAATTGTGAACGCCTGCTTGGCAATAATGTTTTTCTTTATATAAATATATATTTGTAGATTCGTTATTTCCATATCCATGACTTAGACACATTGGCTTTAACTAAAGATATCACAACTATTTTCTTCTAAACTAAGCGCAACAACCTGTTGCTTTGCAGAGCAGAGCAGCAAGTCCAATGCCGAAACCGAATCCGATCCGTATCCGATGTCATTTGTTTTCGGCTTACCACTTTCACCCGTCGAACCAGATTACGGGCCAAAGAGCTGCGGCTGTCTGCGTTTGTTTCTTGACGCATTTATTAGTCAGCTGGATACATCAAATAAATCAAATGCAAGGGGTATTCATAAATCGATTGACTATATTCAAATGCATAATCAACGATACATACTTTTCAGTTAATTTAAAAAGTATGCTAAGAATTTTCAATTAATATCTTTAGATTTTCCTGTTGAACAAGATTTATAGACGATTGTGGACGTATTATATATGGTAGAAAAGTGGTAATAAATTATAGCTAGAAATGCTATCGATCTCTGTAATCACCACACGATATGTCACCATATTTACTTAAAACACGTTACATTCTTGGGAATACCTGCATTAAAGAACATCTATATGCTTTTGTAGTACAAATGAAAGTACTTTGTATAATGTTTTCTATCTAGATGATAAAAAGTTGGGGTTAAATGTATATTTTTCGGTATACGACAGGCATTTATTCTGGCTCATTTCTGTTAAAAATGTTTGCAGAAACTCTTTTGACTTGCAACCACAAGCACAAGAGTCAATGATATGCTCAGATTTATGGGTTCCCACACAACACAAGAATAGACAATAAAAAACAAGACAATACAAGACCAGACAAGACACACACACACACAAACACACACACATTTAATTTGACTTGTGTAAATTGTTTCATTGGGGCCGGTGAGTGAAATCAACGACAGTGGTGACAACTGCCTCTGGACATACATTTGTCAAAAATTGTAATGAAAGTAAAACCCATTAGATTCAATGAGTGACGATGACCATGACAAGAAAGCAGACGTGCGACACGTGCAGACCCAAAACACCACAGCTTTACGAGTGTACTCTCTGCTGTGTGTTTAAACAATGCCCGAAAGAAAATAAAAATAAAAAAAAAAAAAAAACAATCTGGCCAGAAATGCGTCTAGTTAAGTTGGCTACTTGTGGCCGGTGCAGCGGCTAGACATTAAAATAAAATCAACTTAACACGAAAATTGTAAAAACGAAACGAAACGAAACGAAAGAAAGGCAATGTCTAAAAATAAAAGTCGGTCTACGTCTAAATAATAGAAACACAGAGCGACAATCTTCCGCCCAGTTTTAGTTTTATTTCCACTAAACTCAGCTCGGTTCGGTTCGGTTCGGTTCGGTTTGGTTCAGCTCAGTTCATTTGAGTTGAGTTGAGTTTGGTTCAGCTATGTTTGCCATCGACAGCGACGTCAAGATCGACGGAAGCGCTGTTGTGCCGACATTTGTGCCCTTTCTTTGAAGTGAAATTTTGCCTCAATGCCACAACGTCTACAATGCGCCACATGAAAAGCCAGCCAACGTGTTCAAGAGACATGGAGACCAAACTTTTCGCACAATGCACTGCGATGATTGAATACTCTTTCATTTAATGAATTTAAATAATATAACATATAAAATTAGAGGAAAATTAATATAAGCAATATATAATTAGAAAAATGCAATAACTTATAAATAAATACAAAAATAAAATAGAAAATGAATTAAGCGAAGGATCTGTAGTAATGATGAATAAATATAATACAATAAAAAGTAAGAAAAATGAAAATGTTATAATGGCACAAGAAGAACATAAATAGAATACTTAAAAAACACAGCTTAAGAAAGAATTTCCACTGTACAACAACAATAATATGACACTATGATTATGTAGAAAAACAGAATAATTCAAAGATGCACAGGTTGAAATGATTTGCAGCAGAGCGTTACAAGCTGAGTCGTCTAGCTAATCAGACGTCAAATGAGACTTTGGGAATTTAATAGAGATGACATTCAGTGGAGACGGGTTAGGGGACAAGCGGCGACATCGGCAACGACAACGAGGGTCGGACACGGGTAATGAAAAGTGCGTAGATCATTACTTGTTTTCCGCTTTTATCATATTCTATGCGTTTGTGCCCCGCTTCGTTGGAGGGGCAGCTGTGTGAACGTTGGAAGGCGGTTCGGTGAGGGCGGCAAGTTTGGCTATTGTATGCTTGTTGACTGCATCTTAAAACACAATTTATTTCGCGTTTAATTGCTATAATTGTGAAATTAATTTCGTTTTCATTTTCGGTGACCAGTGAAATCTTCTTTATTTTTCTTCTCTCTCTCTCAATATTCGGCTGGCTGTCGGCTCTTTGTGAAGTTGTATGATTGAGATCACCCAGGCAGACCAGCGTCTAACTGGTCAGCTGTTTAATAAGCCATGTACTTACAGATCTTTATATGTAACCATGCCATGCCCATGCCGCGAGAGAAACTAAACATGAAATGCATTTTATCAGTAGAAAACTCATTATTCTATGAAAGTAATTTTTTCTGATTTTTTTTTTTTAAATGATGTCATAAGAGTTCAAAAACTTAATAGGCTTTACTTAATCAATCAAATCATCTTGAGCAATATTAAGAAACCAATTTAATTAATCTGTTGTTGGTATGTCCAATAACAACAATCGGGAGCATTGTTTAATAGTATTTCCATACATTACTGATCATGGAGCATGATGGTAGCCACCTAGAGAGTTCCATGATTGCAGATAAGTCGGAAGAGTGATTTCCATGCTGGTTGCTCAATGACTAATAAATATATTTACTATTGAATTCTAAGTGATTATTTATTTATGTGTGTGACTTGTTGTATTTTGTTTTTTCTTTTTTTATATTGTATTGTAATTTCACTTTGATTTGCAGTTCTTATTCAACTGTCGTTAACCATCAAATATTACTTGGTATATATTTTCTAATAATTCGATCAATATATGCCCACATATCTCAATAACACAAACTTCCAATTAGCAATTTAGTATCTATTTTCAATATTTATTCGAGTTGACAGTAATGAGTTCAACTATCAGCGAGCACTTTACGTATAATCACTGAACTCAATCAAGAACTATTATTTGCATTGGCAAATAGAAAACGAAAAAGACTTGCAAAAACAACCAACGAACCGCTCAGTCAATATTAGCCGACTAAACATGGCCAAGAAAAGACAGTTAAGAGTGAGACAACAATCAAATGGCATAAAGTCTACTCCCAGCCACGAAACGAAAGAAGGCAAAAACCATCTATACAGTGATGCGAAAAATTTTACTAACCGAAAATTATGTGAGTAAATGGCGTGCGACGGTTGTTCGCAGAGGAAGAGTAAAGGGGAGCTGCTGTGGGATAGGCAGGCGTAGGGGTGGGGGACGGGACACAAGGGACACAAGAGACACAGAGACACAACGTGAGGCAGATTTGAGTTTCAAATTAAAAAGCTAATGAAAAGGTTATAAATGCCGTTATGCACACAAATACACACACACACACACAGGCAGACATGCACATATATGCTGGTAGAGAGCATAAGAGCCAGAAATGATGCCAATACAAATACGAGAAGGAATATAAATAGGAATGGCATTGGCAGAGACAGATGCAGAGGTAGAGTTGAGGCCGAGTTGGGTCTCTTCTAATTTCTAGCTTAAGAAGCCCAAACCAAAACCAAAACCGAACCAAACGAAACGAAATGAATCTGAATTCGACTCTGCAGTGGAATGCTAAACATGCAACAGCAGCAACAGCAGCAACAGCAGCAACAGCAGCAACAGCAACAGCAGCAGCAGCAGCCACAGCAGCCGCAACAGCAGAATCAGACAGGCCAAGAGCTTGTTTCAGCTAGTAGACGGCTTTGGATTTGGCCAAGTTCGCTTCACACGCTGACTAGCGATGCATCAAGCGGGCGAATTGATGCCGCCGATGATGAGGTGCCACTGCCAAAGCCAAAGCCAAAGCCACTACCAAAGTCAGTGTTAGTCCGTCCGCAAGCAGCAGCAGCAGCAGCAACGGCAGCAGCCAGGTATAATAAGTGTTGCCAGCTGCGACTGCGACGCCAGCTGTGGGTCTGCAAACGCTGAGATTATGCTAATAAGTTGGCGCTGGAGTTGCCAGCAAAACGGTATTGGTAACCAAAGTCATGGAACGCAAACGCCACAGCCTCAGCCTCAGCAGCTAGCAGTCAGCAACTCAAAGCGCTGCAAGCGGCGACATATATAACACAGAGAGAATAGAACACAGAATAGAAGAAGAACAGCAACAACAATAACAAAAACAACAACAACAACAAGAACAGCAACACCAGCTAGCAGCAGCCGGGCCAGCGACAGCTTGCACAACGGCAATGTTAGGGGCAACAGAGACAACAGTAAAAGCTAAAGCTGCATTCTAGGTCAGTGACTACCACTAGGAGCAATGTTGCTGGTGCTGCTGCTGCTGCTGCTGTTCAGTTGGTTATGGTGTTGGTCAACGTCTCTCATTCATTTATCAGCGGTCTTTGTTAGCAGGAGCAGGCCATGGAAATCGGTCAATTGTTGCCTGGTCAACTGTCAGTAAACTGCTTTTGGTTTTTCTACCATCTTATCTCTATACAATGTTTATTTCTTCTTCTTCTTCTTTTTGCTGTGGCATATTACGAGTATGTTGGCCTAAATGGGCATTTGGGAATTGCAATTGATATGATTTTACTAGCGGAACGTGGGAGTAAGTAGTTGTGCTGCAAGTGGTCCGGCCATTTGGTGCTGTACTTCGAATTGAGCCCAAGTGAGCAAATACGCCTACGCGAAATGACCTTCAGCTAAATATGCACTAAAGATATGCTGATCAGTTGGCCAGACTAGCTGAAAACACTGGTCAGCGCGACAATTTGAATTTGTCCAAAAACAACACCTAAAACGTAACTTTCTCGAAATTTCTTAAAAATGACGCCAACGCGCGCATTGGCTAAAAAACTGTAAACCATATGATATATGATATAAATAATAAACTATACTAAATAATAAAATAACTAATATTTCCACACATCTTTTGACAGTTGATGCCGGTACTAATGTACGTAATGTTATCCTTTAAAATAGGTCAGTCTGAGAAGATACTGACTGATATTTATATCTGCCAAATGTTTGTGGCAGATATTTTTGTACCTGTTTGTAATTTATGGGTTTAATCTCACGTAGCATTGTACGCAAACAAATAAATAAATATATATGAAATAAAATTTAATTGACAAAAAACTGTCAGCAAAGAGTCAACGTCTGTTTAGTTCATTCATGGAATTTGTATCTGTAACTTGAAATTTAGCTGTATCTATATCTGTATCTGTTGAGCTTTACAGTTCTTTTGCGCCGTTGTCATGATCGTTATTGTTGTTGGTGTTGTTGTTGTTGTCATCGCGCTTTTGTTGTTCAGCGAATGCTAATGTTAATGCTAATGATAATGATAATGGCCGCTCGCAAGCGATAATGATGGCCAACAGACAACACTCAACTGTCCACTAACTGGATAGACTAAAAGTCTAACAGACCACCTGACTGATGGATGGATGAACTCGGGGAGTGCGTCGCTCCTTATACATAGATAGATAAGCATTTGTGTAAATTGCAATTAAAATGAGTAACAATTCCGTGATTAACTTAATGCGAATTATTGCTAAATAAATACCAGTTGATCTTCATAGACCTCCCAAGAAATGAATTGGACACAAGAATAAAATGCTTGGCAGATGATCAATCAGTTGGCACAAATAACGAAAAGAAGAAAAATATAAATACTTTTAGCTTTCATCATTTTGGATGGACCACTTTTTGATATTAGCTTTATGAGGGACTGACTCATAATGCTAGCAAAACGCCCACAGTTCCAGCTCCCCTCTCTGTTTGCTGTCCGTTCTTATGGAAATTAATAAGCATTATTTTTGGCTGTGTGGATTTCAATCGATTCGATTTGGTTTCATAGGTGGGCGGGGTCGTGTAGCAGATCTGTGCTCTGTGGGTCTCTGGGTCGTGTATCACTTTCATATTGATAATCGCAATAAATCACAAAGTGGTTTTATTATTTTTATGGCATTTTGATTCGCATGTGCGTGGCCAGCAGCCGTTTACAGATCAAATAGAGTTCTTTCATTCGTTTTGACTGGTTTGCTTTTGCTGTTGTTGTTGTTGAAAAAATAATAATAAAATAACAGGCAACAGCAGAATTAGAAAAAAATGACAACAACAGCGACAGACAGCAAAAAGTTGACCCAGTAAAAGAAAAAGTTATTTTTTTTTTTAAGTTTTGCTGCCCCTTCCTCCACCGTTTATTTATTTTTTTCTTTTTTTGCACTCTTTTGCTTTGTTGTTGCTGGCGTTCAGCAAATTTGTTGGCCAAAAAACGTTGTATAGTTATTAATTCTTAACGGTTTTTACTTTCACGTTAGAACAATATGGCAAAAGGCGATAATTATTTCGAAAGATGCCGCAACCTCGAGCACCCGGCTCATCTCATCGCCTCGCCCCGCGTCGCGTTCGTTGCCTAAGTCTTTTGTTTGCCCTTCCGCTGGTCGCTTTAGTTGCCCTGCTATCCGCTGCCCGCTGTCCGCTGTCCGCCGTCCGTCATCCGATGTGGCCTGTCTAGCCCAAATATGTTATTTAGATATACTTATGTATGGCCAACTAACGGTCCCAAAATGACGAGCAAACTTTGCACTATTTGTAGAAGTTTAAAGTCATTTATGTTTCCTACGTTTTCAAATTCGTTTTTTGTATTTCTTTTTGTATTCAAAAACAAAAGCAAATAGAAAATTCAAAAGGCAAAAACGAAAAGCAAATATATACACATTAATGGAAACTAGAACATAATGCAAATTACACTGGACAATGGCCAAAGAGGTTACCTCGGCCCTGGCCACAAAGCGAGGTGAAACCTCGAGATCGAAGCCAACATGGGCAAACACTCTCTTTGTTTGATATACACACTCATATTGAAAGTAAATACTCATAAGTATTCATATTTAAGATCCAGATTTGCTACAAATACTGTGCCCAGTAATTAAGTTCCTTCTCTGTTCAGATCAACGATGTTCACTTAAGTTAAGGGATTGCAATTGAAGAACTAAATTGAAACTGCTAACAAATTGGCTGTTAATAACATAAATCATTTCAAATTCATAGAAATATTTAAGAAAACTGCCACCAAATGTAATATTATTTTTCAATAGGTTGGCTGCTTATTAAGATCACTCGTCAAACGAGACTAATATTGTTTAATGATCATGCTAAGTATATATAGCTAGCTGCAAAATTTGGGTCAGGCTGATAATGCCATCATCATTATTGTCCATAATAACAAGCAGCACATGACATGATCTTTAGAGATGATCATGCAATCATCCACAGGCGCATATTATTCTGTTTCTTCTGCATCTGCATCTTCTTCTTCTTTTACTGTGTCGTTTTTTTTTTTTTTATTTTTGTTTTAAGTGAAGCATTTTTCTGATATTCGTACAACTTTCACATGTGAATGCGACGTCTGACGACTGACATGATCATATGTGCCACTCTCCCACCAGCACCGCCCCCGTCAGGTGCCTGCCCCACCGCAATGGCGCCCCCTCTTTAATATGCAGTCCACCATAGCTCGGAAAGCTCTTTGAGTTAATGTCTCGAGCGATTCGTTTATTATGTTCTTCTTCTTTGCCTTCGTCATCTTCTACTCTTTTTCTCCTTGCAATTTCGCTGCTTTTTTCTAATGGCGGTTTTGCGGCTGTTGTTGTTGATTTTGTCTTCTTGCTGGCAAGTTACTGCCCAGGCTATAAATTTAATTTCAATGCAAAGTTACAGCTTAATTCTTATGCCCAGCAACGATGGACACGACCAAGACGTAGACGTAGACGAAGACGAAGACGTTCATCATCATTATCAGCAGCAGCAGCAGCAGCGAGAAAATGAGAATTCCAGCGGTGGGGAATCAACTGCCCTTCGGCTCTCTCTGCCTACACCAGCCTCTCCATCCTCCGCCATCCCCTGACGTTAGCTTGTTGCAAACATTTCACTTTTTTCGTGCCGCAAATGATGATCGATGTGCGCGTCGCATGTCGATGTCGCTGCGGCCAATGTTGAACGTCGCAACGTCGAATATTTCGTCTTCGTGTGGCTGCCAGCATTTTGAATTGGCAGAATGTAAATGCCCCCCAACCCCCTCCCCCCTCTCGCAAACACGCCCCATTTCAGCTGTCACAGACGGTGCCAAAAATTATTAAGATATATGCCAGAAATGTCTAGGAATTGTTGAAAAATTAATTAGTGACTAAATGGGCTCGCCTGCCAATCTTTTAAATTCAACTGCAACGCCAGGTTCAGGTCCAACTCCAACCACGATTACTGTCCTTAGCGGTCTACGGCAATCCTCGTTAATCAACAAACGGCTCTGTTCAGTGTGTTTCGCATCAATCAGTCAGCAAATCAGCATCACTGCTACCTAATAAATGACTACGCTGGAGTGTTGCAGCTGTCGCTGTCGCTGTCGACGTCGCCGTCGCCGTCGCATCTTGTTGGCTGCATCAGGGCACTAATTAGACGCGTTGTGGCGTTGATGTTTTGGGGCTGGCGAAGCGACACGACAAACGAATCGCTGCCTTGGCAACCAGACACCTTGAATCCTAAGCTCAACACAAAAAATGGAAGATGTCGAGGGCAAAGCTGACTGAAACGATTTGGCTTGAGAAAAATCCAAAAAATAAAAGACACACCCGCACTTTAGCAGCTCCTCCTCAACATCTAATGAGTTTCCAGCTACCGCTCTACTACTCCGCTCCAGTATCAAACACACAAAAATAAAGGAAAGGCAGAACATTTGTCCAGAGTGCAGCTAGCAGCGGTCTTCTGCTTTGAGCTATTGTGCGGGCTTCAATCCTGCAGCACAACAACATCATAAACAACAACATGATAAACATCCTCTGCTTAAAGTCGATACTTAATCGAACAATTGCTGTTAAACTATCTGGAAGGGTATATAAGGGGGGAAGGCGATTTACGACCGATACAGCTATTTTTCTTTGTCGGTTCAGTCTTCATAAAATTATAAGTTGGGAGCCATCTTTCGACTGGCAGTTGCTATGACAAGTGTCTGATATAGCGATCCGATCTGTAGGAATAATATGGATATACTTAATGTATTCAAGTTGAAGGACTGATGCCAAATATATATATCCATATCAATAAATCTCTCTCGATATAAATATGTATTAATACTCGGCTTTCCATACATACGTAAAACTTTTCGTTTCTTTCGCAGCAGCTTGTTTCACATCAGAAAGTTACTTCATATCTGACAGGCAGACGCAATTCTTGGCTCTGATACCTGCATATAGAGACAAGTGGAATGAGTATGGCTGCCGAGAGACCTGCCTGCCTGGCTGGCCATTATGAATACCATTTGGCTGTACACAAATTCTGGGCTTCGACTACTCGTGTTTAGAATCTGTTCGGATCATCGGGGATCGCTTCGACGACTTCCGGCCACTTTTTGGTCTATTGGTGGTGGTTTTTGTTGTTTTGCTGGCCAAATCGAAAACTTGTTGGTCGCATTGGAAAGTTAACGGTAAATGGCTGGTTGTGCCGTCTGTGATTAACTGGCATGTATGATAACAACTAATTAACGAGAAATCAAATCGAATCAACAGACAAAACAAACACAAAATAAACACACAAACACAAAACAAATAAATATGTACATACATATGTACATAGGTATGTTTGTTTGCCCAGGTAAGTGAAAGGTTATGCTCAGTGCAACGTTTTGTGGCAACGTTTCTGTTGGCCGGCACAGCTGACGGACAAGACCGGAACAGCGGCCACCTAAACCGAACCCAACTCAAGTTAAGTTATCTGAAAAAGTAAAAGCCGGCTTTGAAGCAGTTGAAAAAAAGACAGAACAAAACAGAACAAAACCACGCCAAAAGTGAGCAAAAAAGAAAGGTTGTCCCGTCTCAGAAATGACCAAAGCCGTGCTGCAAATATTTAGAACAAATCCCAACAAACAGAAACAACATCAAAAGCAACAACAAAATATCTATGGACAAAACCACTGTGTCAGCTGTGAGTTAAGATTGTCATAACAGCTGCTTGGAATGCGAGGAAATTCCAGAAGGAGACATTTTACTCAGAGTAGATAGAGTTGGATAGGGTTCGTGACGCGGGTAAGCAAGGTACGATTTGGCAGTTAGCGATGGTTGCGTGACACGAACACTTACGACTTCTTGCAACTGAAGATGAAGACATATTTTGCTCATACATATTATGTTGTCATGAAAATACTAATTTAAATTAAATGATTTCATCCAACAGTAGATAAAAAAAAAAAAAACAAAATCCACATCTTGAAACGGTACCATCTCAAGTATGACGTAACCAATAGTTGGCAGCCAAAACTTCGCTCACTGCAATATGCAGTAATTGCAAAAGAGAACAACGGTGCTTTTTCATTTTTGCAGCTGTCAAATCGAACAGGCATAGGTAAAGTATGCGGGGGCGGCCGATTGGGGGTGGTGGGCAGGTGAATGTGCAGATATGTGGGGGAGTACACTGTCAGTGTACTAAGTAGCGGCACTTAAAGTATGCGGAACCCAAAACGTCCAATGTAATTTTCTTATTTTAAGTGATTTTTTTACGCTTTCGCGGCAGCTTGCTGCTCCAGCTTCAGTTTCAGCAGCGACATCAACAACTGCGACAGCAACGAACTGCCATTCGTTCCAATCTTAATTATTGTCGCTTGCAGTCAAGTCGGGCAGTTCCAAGTCAAGTCTCCACTGCCATTGCCATTGCCATGGCCATAGCCATAGCCATAGCCATCGCCATCGTCATCTCCATTTTCATCTTTCGCTTCGGCTTCGTGTTTGTCATCGTTGTCGGCTTCAGTTTGAGCCATGGCAATTCATTTTCTGTTATGTCAAGACGATGTGGCCCAGCAGAGAGCTGTGCTGAGTTGTTCTGTGCTGATGCTCAATTGATGCCCGTTCTAATGAATTATGATTAGATTTACGGGTGTCTGGCAACTCTACAAGGCTGCGGCGCTTGCTGCGCTGTTAGTGCCACTGTTAGGACCACTGTTAACATTTTGCGCAGACAGCGCCGTTAGCAGCATGGCAATGACCTGCGACTGCGTAGAGTTTACTTGACTAAATTCTCATTACTCAGCCGCAGACGCAGCCACAGCCACAGCCACAGCCACAGCCGCAGCCACAACCGCTGTCTCAGTCGCAGTCGCAGTCTCCTACCAGGCAGCCCCTAACGTCTCCCTCACTCCTCGTACTCGGTAGTCTCAGTCGCAGTTTGAGCAAGCGGGCAGCTTTAATGTTTGTTTTCTTGATTTCCAGCTAGTTTATTTTGTTGCCAGCCAACTCCGTTAATGTTTAATGCAAATACTCGGTGCTTTAGCTGATTTTTTTTCTACTTGTTTTTATTTTGTTTTTTTGTTATTACATTTTTCTCATTTTAGTTAACATATTTCTATGGTAAAGGCCGCAGAATTTGTCACCCTCTGCTTTAATTGGCATAAAATCAACAAACTGTGGCTACTTTCTTTTCGCATAAATTGCGAGAAAACCAAATAAGACTGTTAAAATAAACCACAACGACTACAATACATGAAAAGTTAAAAAGTTTGCAAGCTTATTGCTCAATGATGTTGGGGTTTGACTGATCAACTAACTCGACATACGATGCTGTGCAACTAGATATCAAGAATGGATATTTTATATATTCACAGCATATTCAAATGTGAAATTCAACTTCGAACTCAGAAATAATAATTATTCTGAAGTGAATTAATTAAATAAACCTTATATTGGACATTATCTCTCATCTTTGGTAATCGATTAGTTCAAGGCTTAGCAAATAGTTGCTCTTAAGGAGAAAAAACGATGTACTCCGTAATTTCAAGTTAACAGCCAATTGCAGCTGTTTTTCTGAGAAGAACCATTCTTTAAATTCAAATTTGTTTTGTTATTTTTTTATGTAAGAGTACAGTTAGGAATCCAGAGATTAAGCACTCAATACCTAATCTATTCATATTTGCTCAACACATTTTCATCATTTTCCGTATGTGGCCCCCCATATTGATCGTCAAGCGGGCCATGCACTGAACTGATTGCAGCATGTGCCAGAATTGCTGCAGTGACTGGGCACAATTCATTAGCATATCTATCAGTCAATAGCAGATCAACGGCTCCAGCAGATTACAAGATTACATGCGATCCAAGCTAAGCTAATAAACTAAGCCCACAAAACGGTAGCCATGCAAATCGATACGTTGTAACAGGTGCATTTGTCCGTTGTCTCAACATGTAAATGAATGTTGTGCGAGCAGAGGAATGGGCTAAGGGGGGAATGGGGAAGGTGGACTGTCAAAGTCAAGCTCAAGCTCAAGCCAACTGTTGGCGCTCTGTTGTTCAAGTTCAATGCTACGAGCAGAGGCTGCTGTTAACGTTGCTGCTGCTGTTGCCGCTGTTAAGCTTGAGGTCGCGCTGAGACCAACTCTCCACAGAGAGTGTGTGTGCGCGCGTGTGCTGTAGCTATTGTAAGTTTGGAGAGTGAGTTCTCCCGTTCTCTCAGCATTTGGACTCTTTCTTGTTCTGCAGAAGAGGCGCACCGCTCGTTCGACCGTGTCTGTGAGCGTGTCTGTGTGTGTGTGTGTGTGTAAAGTAGAAATGGGCTCGCGCTTTTCTTCGCTTTTGCTTCGTGCGTTTGCATTGCTGGTGCCGTCGGTGCATGGCTTTCTTACAACGATGACGACGGCGACGGCGACGATGATGATGATGTCGAAGACGACGGGGACTGCGACGGCGACAGCGACGTCGCTTTCTCTGCCGCTGTTCTTGTGCGCTCTCCCGGCTGGTTCTTCTTCGGTGTGGAGACCTCGAGGAAAAGCATAAAAGTGGCGCACTCGCTGGCCCACCAGCCATTGCGCGTAATGCAATTGAAGTGCTAACAGCGCCGTCGTCGAGTCAGCAGCAGTAGCAGCATTAGCAGCAGCAGCAGCATCAGCAGCATCAGCAGCAGCAGCAGCAACATAACCATTAACAGCAGCGTGGACATAAAAACTACAACAAACTTCTTTTTTTTTTTTGCCAACAACTCTGTGTGCTCCTAGTGAACTTGAAAGTGTGCAACATTGCAACATTTGGTGGCATTCGGATTCGAGTACGAGCTAACGTACAAGACTCCTCCTTGTGCTCGCAACAACAGCCCCCCCATCGCCACAAAGTGTCCAAAGTGTGAAAGTGCAAGCATTTTTTTCTGTTCATCCATCATCAAAAAACATACGCGAAAGGATTCTCGCAAAACAAATTTAACGAAACGCAATACAAATCCGTGTAAAACCAACAACTTCAACAGAATAAACTCTAATTGAATTTATTGTGCAATAAATTAACATAACGAAGGTAAGCAAGGAATATACATTTACGAATGTTCAATAAATATTTGATTTGAGTTGTGAACATAAAGTGTTGCAAAAACTACATTTTTTTTATAAATTTTTTTTTGTATGCCATATTTTTAAGAAGTGCTTCCAAAACTGAACAAATTTCAGTTGAACTAAATAAAATGAGTAAATTGAATATATGATGCATAGAACGCAAATTTCTGTTCAACATAATCGAAAAAAAACTGATAAACATGCAGTTATAATATAAATAAATCTGAAAATTTAACAGTTTTAATAAATAATTGGAATTCAAAGTCGCTTAGGATATAATGTCATTCAATATTATAAATAATACAACAATAAACAGTAAGCCAGAATATCGAATTGATTTATAAATTTTAAACAGAATTTATCAAATTTGACAAATAATTAATTTATCATCAATAATAAGAAATACATCATCAAATAAATAATAATCTGATATTCTTATAAATGAAAAGCGATCATTTCAAATCAGAAGAGTTGCTTTTATGCGATATCGTTTAGAATGAAGCAGCTTCAAGAACTTTTCTTGATTGTAATTAAACTAAAAAGATGATATGATTTTGTTGCTCATAAATCATATTTTTTCTTTATTTAACGAAAGAAGAACTTAAAAAATTTTAAGCATTTTGTATTATTATATAAACTTAAAGACAATTGTAAACTGTAAATTGTTTGCACTTCTGTTTCGAATGTTGGCGCTAAACAAATGACTTAGGCAACGAACTTGCCCATGCATACGATACGAGAATGAGTGCAAATTGTACATGTGTTTTGCTTGTGTGTGTGTGTGGTAATTTGGTTGGATGAGTTGAACATTGACATGCTGTCAGTGCCCGCAGACGACTTTGACTTTGCACAACTTGCGACATTTTCAATTCATTGGAAAATGCAGGCGAGCAGACCCAAACCCAAACACAAACACAACCCCAGCCCCAACCCCCAAAGCCACCCAGCTGGACACGATCTCTCTTTCTCTCTCTCTCTCTCACACACACACAAATGCACACACACATACGCACACATAATGGCACATTTAATGCTCTTTCTTTTTGTCTACTTTAGCTACTTTACTTTTTTTTTTATTATTTTAATGCTTGCGCTTTATATTTTCTGTTAAAGTCATTAACGCAATTAACCGTTATTACCAGGCCGCCATCGTTGCCAGCGTTGTCGTTGTTGGTCACCCAATTCATTAGGAAAGCATTTTGTGTAAAAGAAAAAGACACACACACAGGCACAATAAAATACACAGACTCGGTGACAAACAGCAGCAAAAAGCAACGGGCCGAGAGCATGAGAAACGCATTAAAAAATATATAAATATATATATTTATTTATATATATATATATATATATATATATATATATATATGTGTGTATACATATATTTATAAATTGTGTGCACAAAAAAGAGCAGGCAGCAAAAATAACTTCAATGCGGAGCAGCAGCCCCCAAAGAAGTGACTAGCTGCCCCAACACTGCACCAACCCACAGGGCCATTCAGGCCGGCGTCTGTTTTTATAGCTTCTTAAACGTACACACACAGACACACACACACACACATATATATATATATATACATACATTCAAGTACACACCCAAGTGGGCACATCTCCAAGTGGACACAGAAGCCAAAAAATGCGAGTTGACTTTGTTGAAATTAAAGTTTATTGTTTTTTTTTTTATTTGTTCTTGTTGTTAATGTTGTTTAATGTTGCGTAGCCCCGGAAATAACGTAATAATGTTGAATAAAAATGACTTGTTGTTTTATAATCGAATCGTAAAAAGCAAAGAAATAGAAGCAGCCATAAAAGTTAGCTGCCGCCTGGTTTCACATTACCAGAACGGTACGCGTTGCATGCTTCAAACAAATGACTTAAACTTGCCGCAGGCCAGCAACAGCAACAGCAACAAACAACTGCAAAACGAAATGCATTTACATTAGCTTGAATTACGCCTAAATTCAACTTGCCAAAAAACCACAAGAGCTAGCAAATTGAAACTGGCTCCTCAACCAACCCCAAGCCAACCCCTCCACTCTCAGTCTAACATTACACATCTCAGGCAAGACGTAAGTGCAGCAAATGAATGAAATTTCTCTGTCGTTATCTGTCGTCCATTCTGTTGGCCAGCGACGGCGCCATTTGAACGAGATGCGTGTTCGGCGCTCTGGCTATCACCTGGAAGGGGGAAGAGGAGAGTAGTGTAAAGGGGAGGCAACTACAAAACTGACCCAAATCTGCCAGAGCTGTGCCGTGCTCTAAGAAAGCCAGCAACACTAACCAAAATACATGAGAAAAAACCAATAGCGACAACAACAACAACAACAACAAAAACAGCAAACAACTTCAACTAAACGTTAAGCGCTAAAAGCTTTTTTCTACTTGGCCCACTTTTCAATGTATTTCACTTCATTTGATGGCAATCAAGTTGCCAACGTTCCGTAGCGGAAATTGATGAAATCGATTTTGATTAGATTAGAATACAACTAAAAAAAAAACCTCTAAAACATGTGAGTGACACATTAAAGATCTGCGAACACGACGCTTGGGCTTGGGAAAACTTGTGAAAAGCAAGAAAAACAGCAAAGATGACTAATATGCTACGGGATATGAAGAGCAAAACTTCAAATGAGAAGAAATTGTGTAGTTAAGACGATCATTTTAAAGTTAAGCTTCAATTTTCTTTTCTTTTTCTCAATTTTCAAACACATCATAAGAGTATTTATTTTTCTTTTCTAATTAAAAAACCGATTTGCATATGAAAGGTAATTAAATTGATATTGCTTTTATGAACTCAAAATATATTCTCCTCTTAAAATTGATATGTTTCTACCATATGCAACTTGCATTCCTGATTATCTTCTTTTTCCTCCCAATTTGGAGATATGTATTTATATCTTTTTCCTTAGAATCTCAGCAAATATGCAAAATTCTATGCACCAGTTAGAAGTTGTGTTCAGTTGTTGCATAGTGCAGGTTTTCATAGCTGGTTATGAACACAAGTTCAGCCTACACACACGAGCATCTACCACAACTACGACTACCAACGCTATAAAAAGAAACATGCAAAGCTTAACAGCAGCAGCAGCAGCAACAACAACAAGATGCTTGTTCATCCTGTCTCACATTTCGGCCATCAGTTTTCTTAGCCATTTGGTGGCTCATTCTGTTTCGGGTTTTGTGCCGCTTCGCTGCGGCAGTTGTAACTGAATGCGCTGTGGCACAGTTTTGTTGTGGCTGTTGTTGTTGTTGTTGTTGTTGTTGTGGTTGCTGTTGGTGGAGTTGTTAGAGTTGCTGTGGCGCTGACCCACATTCAGAAAATGCCTCAGCAGCAGCAGCAGCAGCTGTTGAAGCACTGGACAAATTAAGCCAACAAATACAGCACCTGCTGCGACAATGATAGATTCGCACCACAATAAGAACCAACAAAAAAAAAAAAACAATATGCGATAAATGAGTATATAAATGTGAGGATCGACAGACAGATAGATAGCAAATAGCTCCCCAAAAAAACTCTTGCGTTCATACAGCTCTTGATGTGAATGAACACTCAAATGAGCGCGCGCTGACAAATTCAAGAGGCTGTTCAAATGGTCAGCGATACTGAGCGCTGAGTGCTGATCACTGGGCTGGGTGGTGAGTGAGTGCTTAGTGCGAGCACTGTATGAGTATGAGTGTACTCACTCACTTACAAATCGCTTAGAAACCATGATGAGTTCCAACTTCTAAGTTGCCATTTTTTGCCTGTTCCAATTCAGAATTCCATGATAGCAACTTATGAGCAAGCACTTATATTTTGTTGTTGTTTTATTTTATTTTTATTTTTTTTTGTATTTTGTTTTTGGTCTGGTTCCAGCTGAAATATTTTCGTTTTCTTTCGGGGTGAAGTGCTTGAGTTTTAGCTGGAATCTGTGCTAGTCAACGGTTGTTTTTGTTGTTGTTCTTTTTTTTCACCATTTACAGCACGCCCCACTGACCGCTCGCTCGGTTCTATTCATTGCCATAGATATGTCTGCGCCCTATAAGCCAAAATGAAAGATTTTCTGATGTTGCCTTTGTTCGCGTTTCCCCATTATGAATTTGATTGTCGCATCGCTCTGTCTGACTCAACTTTCAACGGCGCTCCCAATTAGGCCAACAAATTATTCGGCGCTGCCGCCAAACAGTAGATGAATAAGTATTCTTCTTCAAATGCAAGAAATTGTATGCATGATAGTTAACAAAAGGCAGCGAGATGAGGCTACAGAAAAGTAAATGGAAGAAACTTAAAGGGGGGGACCAAGTTCCCAGAACTTAGTTAGTACGCCGGCTTAAATATGGGCTTCCAGTTTGATTGCTGAGTATCTCTTGAGGTTGATGAATAAGATTGCGGGTTATAGAACATTTTCCCTAGAGTATTGCTTAAGCAACAACGTAATTTCATTTGTTTTGGCACTTGCGGATCGCACAAAGGGTTTGTAACACATATGGCACCAAATATTGTTTAGAATTTTATGGAGAATTTAACAACTCAAAACTAAATTCCTTAACTATACAGATCCCGAGATTTCGCTCTTAATACAATGGCCGGGCCTTGTTCAACATTTTGGCAAGTTCTGTTCACATATTGATTGCCTTTAGTTTCTAAAGTCGTTATATTCTTGCTATTTAGCATTTTTTGCTCTCACGCTTGTTAACATCTTTCACTCTTCATTATGTGGGCAGACAAATAAACTTGAATTAGCAATCAGATGAGCTAAGTTTGGCTTTCCATTTGCACATTTTGATTGAATGATGGTGACACACGGCTAATCTTAGACATTTATTGTATGCGAAAAGAGCTGTTAAACAAAAACTAGCTGAGAGTGAAAGAAGAAGAAGAGTCTTAATGGATTAACAAGTCCAGTTCTACACCTGTCCCATTGTCCAAAGCAAATGTGTGAAAGTGTTCCCATTTCGAGTGTTAATTCAAGTTGCGCCTCTTTTTGTTGTATTTGCTGGATTCATGCTTTTATTTTTATTTTTTATTTCTTTTTTTGGTTTCGACTCG
The DNA here is from genome assembly GCF_018153295.1 of Drosophila grimshawi. Taxonomy (NCBI): domain Eukaryota; kingdom Metazoa; phylum Arthropoda; class Insecta; order Diptera; family Drosophilidae; genus Drosophila; species Drosophila grimshawi. The sequence continues at coordinate 8,793,527 of NW_025063692.1, read as the reverse complement.
ACTGTAAATGATATCATTGCACTTGACGTGGCCAAACAGCAGAGGGTCCAAACAAACTTCTTAACGCAGCTGTGTATGTGTGTGTGTGTGTGTGTGTGTGTGTCTGCGTGTGCCCAATTGTTGTTGACCGCCCAGACTTGGGCTGCTTGGCCGCACTTTTAATGAGCAGCGTCGCAACGTCTGAGGTTTAATTAGACTTGAGGCGCATGCAAATGGGTGTGAGTGTAAAGTATGTTTTTGGAGTGTGCGAATGCCGCTCTCTCTCTCCCTCTCTCTCTCTCTCTCTGTTCTTATCTTTCTGGCGTTCAGTTGGTCTGTTAGCTGATGCGCTCCATAGAATTTTCAGTGGAAATTGGAGCAACTGCAACTGCCGTCGTTTTTTTTATTTTTATTTAGGATTTTAGTTATTCACACAGCAGCACAATAGCAGCTCAGCCAGGCGTTGCACATTTGCATAGAGTTTAATGGAAATGCCGCCCAGCTTGGCCAAGTTTGTGTCTTAAGTCTTTTGTTTTGCAATTCGGTCAAGTAATCAAATAGAAAGCAAACACTTATTGTTATTGTTGTCGCTGCCACTGTTGTTAGCTGTTGTTGTTGCTGCTGATTGTTGATTATGGACCGCATTTGTTTTTCTTCTTTTCTCCTCTTTTTTTTTGCCGCTTCCATTTTCTAAGCAAAGAACGTCATGTTCATGTCGCCAACTCTGTCTGTCTTTTTTTTGACTCGTAATCGCCCTCTCTCTCTCACACACACACTTTTAATTGTTTGCGCTTTTTTATGTTGTGGCTGTTACTTTAATTACTCAGCATGTTGTTGCTGCTGCGGTTGCTGTTGTTGCTGTTGTTGTTGGTCTTGCTGCTGCTGCTGCTGCTGCTGTCTGTGATTTTTTGCCATGCAAATATATCCGTTGCTCCATGTCCCGATCTTTGGGGACCACATGCGGCGCAACAATTTCTTTTTGCACTTTCCACTCGCTGCTGCTGCGCTCGATTGAATGATGACTCGACGACTCAGCGAGTTAAAAAAAAATGAGTCGAGTGCACGGGGCGGTGTATCAGGGGCATGGCATAGCATTTTGTTCGTTCTTCTTTTAAGTTTATTTTTTTTTCTCAACCAGTCAGTGCATATATCAATAACCCATTAGACGAACTGCGAGCTGAGAGAGCTGGGAGCTGAAGGCCTGCTACGAGTAGTAGTAGTAGTAGATACCGTTACGCAGCAACTTTTCAGTTAAAGCAAGCTGCTTGGCGGCAGTGTTGCGGTGATGCGGTGTGTAGGCTTGGGTAGCGGGTTACTAGCCAGAGAACATGTTGTTGCCGCTGCTGGAAACCAGAATGAAGCGACGACCGAGCAACGGCATAATGATCTTAATGATGATGACAATGCCGTTGCTGCTGTTGGCCATGGCCAAATGCTCAAAAACAAACAGCAACAACAACACCAACAACACCAACAATAACCGGCAGCTCACAGCTGACCATCAAATAAGTTCAAATATGCATTCAAAGCTGCAACGGCAGCTGTTCATCTTCCCCCAACCCCCATCAAATAGAAAAGAAAAAGAAAAGTAGCTTAAATTAAAAAAAATATCTTTCCAAAACAAAATCGTTATAAGAACTCGTTTTCTCCAGCCGACCGCCCGCCCCCCGTTGTCCAGCTGCATGTTCGACAGTAAAGTGCATTTCCCCAAAAGCTGATTGTTATTATGATCAGATTCGGGAATAACTAATAATTAAGGCGCATTGTTTACGCGAAGCGTTGAAAGATGCGGCCACATTGTGGCCGAGTAGCTGCAGTTATAGAAAGCCGCAGAGTAAAGGCATGGAAGACATGTAAGCTTTGCGGTCTTGAAAAATGCCAGACAGCGCGATGAATTATAGATTAATATTTAAGATCAACTTGTGCTAAGCATTTTACAAAGCCAAACAATCTGAAGTTGCAGCCACACTTTGTTTTTGTTTTTTTGAGGGATTCACACGGGATTAAAGCGTGAAACTTTGGCGCTTGTTCTCGAAAAGTACTCATAATGATAATCATAGACCAGACGATGGGGGATGCATTGCAGCTGGTCAATGCCTCTTAGGAAATCCTTAACAGACCGATTCGAAAGAAAGGCCGACGAACTGATGAAATATCAAGTTTTATTTTACGTTAGTATAAGAATAGCAAAATTAAAGCAAACTCCTTAGAAATTTAGTTGTGCTTCTTTTCTAGAGTCTTTAAATTTGAATATGATCAGACAAATCAGTCTTGTAGAGCTTATAGAGCATTTTAGATTTTACTATTTCGTGGATTTTTGTTGGCATATTATTTTAATTATATGATATGGATATGGAGTAGAGTTTAAGCTCTAAATTATGAATAAACTTTTTGCAATAATTAATCTAAATCAACTCGCTCCCTCTCTCTCTTTGTTTCTGGTTTTCTCTCTCTTTGTTTCTGGTTTTCTCTCTCTCTCTCTCTCTCGCTCTATCTCTCTCTCTATCTCATTCACTTATTCTTTAAGCCAGCTTTCGTATGAAACTATACCAGTTAAGCAAATAATTTCAAGTTTAACTAACAAATTGCTTATTGTGCTTTGTCTTTTTCTATTTGCAGTTTTGTATAGCGACAAGTTTTGAGCTGCCAGACAAGAAGGTAAGTTCCAATGCCGGGCTCCTGTCACTGTCAAAGAAGTGGAAGCATCACAACTGAGCAAACTCAGTTTTGTGCATAGTTTAAGATGCAATGATTATGTTTACAAAACGCTTCACTTTAGCGCACAAATCAAAGGCAGGTGGTGACTGTAGAGTTGAACAGTCGGAAAGTTTAGGTTGAATAACTGAAGTTGACTTGAGATGCTGTTGTTGCTATTGTTTTTGCTGTTGGGGGCCGGCGGCAGCATCTAATCGCAGCGTACTCTGCCCTGTGATCTGCTGTGCCTATTTATAAGACTGAACGTTGCGCTGCAATCAGTTGGCAATTAGTCACTCAAACTGACTGACTGGCAGGCTGGCTGGCAGGCTGGCCGGCTGGCTGGCTGGCTGGGCGAGCTGGCAGCAATGATTGCTGGTGCTGCAGCGACTGTTTGCAACTGTTGCTGACCATACTTCACAATTAGGGCTGCGTTGCTGCCGCAGATAAATGTCAGTGGCTTTAGTACCCACCTAATTGACGATCAGAGTCAGCAGCAGCTTTTAGCTTTTAGCTTTGGCGGCAGCGTTGGCGGCATCCAATGACATTGAGTAATGCGAGCAACACTTTAGCAGCCAAAGCAGCAACTGTTGCTGCCAACTGTCCATTGGGCTTTGCTTTTGATTTGCTTCGAGCAGCAGCAACTGGTGACGACTGGCCAACAATTAAGCTCTGTTGTTGTTCTTGTTGCTATTGCTGTTGCTGACAAAACGAAAATGAATTGCCGCTCTCAACAAAGAAGAAGAATATGCTGCAACAGCAGCAGCAGCAGCAACAGAGAGACAAAAGGCAGGCGGCAACAATTTCAGCAAAAGCAACGCCCAACGCCGTTCGGGCCACAAGACTGCAACTGCAGGGCGAGTCTCCCATCCACCTCTCTCACTCACTCGCTCAGTCACTCACTCTCTAATTTATTATCTGATGCAGCTGTAGATGCATCTTCATGGCAATGCAACAAAGATGCCAAGATGCGTTTAGCTGTCGCCGCCGCGCCCCGTTTTCTGCAGCAGCAGCAGCATCCATTGGCATTGCTGCCCATCGCAATTAATTTCTATGTCTATTTTTAATTCGCCTTTTGATTATTGTTCAGGCGGCCCAAGTTGAAGGCAGTTGCTGTAACGGTGCTTACGGCTGTGGATTATTTATGGTGGAGCAGTAGATTGTGTTGTGTTGCACCAATATTTTGATGGTTTTAACAACAAAAGACTAAGGCAACGAACGTGCCACTATTTTAACAAAAGAACTTGTTTTTGTTTGGATGTTTTTAGATTACAAAAGATTCAGACAACGCACTTGCAATATTTTAAGTGTTTGGACTAAAAAAAAAAACCAATAACTTAGACAACAAACTTGTCAATATTTTAGTAAAAGCCTTAGACAACGAACTTGTCACTATATAATGGAAAAAAGACAGCATACTTTCACTATTTTGGCATAAGCAATAAAAAACATAGGCAACAAAGTTGCCAATATTGTGCACTTGCATATGTGAAGTCTGTACTGTGAATGCTGACTGTGAACTTTGATCTTGTATTCTAACAGCTGCGCTTCAACATCTTGATAGCAGCGCAGCCAAAAGACTTAGGCAACGAACTTGCACTATTTTGATACCATTAAAAAAATAAACAAAAGACTTTGGCAACGAATTAGCCACCATTGTGCACTAATTAAGCAATACACTTGCCACAGTCGCCACCCGGCCTATTGGGTACTGGTTACTGTGTACTGATGCCTGGCCGCCGCTGGTATGAGGAAGTTGTTGCTGCCACAAACTGCGCCTATCGTTCGCTTGTATCTCGCAACTTTGGTCGCATGTGTGTGCCACCATTTATTGACCATTCTTCGTGCGCACCTCAATTAACTTCGTTTTGTTTGGATTTTGTAAGTTATTTAGCTGCGCTTTAATCGCGCTTATCGGCTTGAATGCATCCATTTCCGGCTGTGCAAAAAGCTGTACTTTGTTTTACAGCCGCTGCATTTGTGGTCAGCAGTTCTGTAGCTCGCCTCAACTCGCGTGTCCTCGAGCTGAGCCCAGCAGAATCTTTTCAATTGCAGTTCCATTGCGCTGTTTTGCTCGTTCGTTAACGCTCATCTTTAATCGATGAAACCATCGGGCTGTCCCCCCGCCCCCATTCCTTGTCATTCCCATTAATCGAATGCTGTCAACGATTTTTCATACCATATCATTTTAAGCATCTCCGATAACTGTCATATTGATTTATTATCGGCATGTGGAAAGTATACAATTTGTGACATACTTTTTATTGCAATTAGCGCATTTAATCCATTTTTTTTTCTAAATACACCATTGATAATTGATAAATGAATAATTATGAATAATTGATAAAGTTGGTTGATTAAACTTTACATTTTATTTGCCTGCTTGGCTAGCAATATTTTGTTCATTTACTTTTTCTTCTCTTATCTTACAATATTTATGTGCTGGCAATTCTCAGGATACTTCATTTAAATCGAAATAAATTTATCGAATGTTTTCGCTTACAAATTCAATTTTCCATTTTATTATTGTTGCCTGCGTTTTCGCTTATTCGCTTGGCTTATTGGTCATTTCTCATCGGTACCGAGTGATAATGCTGCTATGCTGCCCTTACTTAGAGTCTACGTCATGATCGACTTCGCAACGATCGTGATCATGATCGTGGACATTATCATCATTTAGAAGTGGCAATTGTTAATTTATTGTTTTTGGCTGCCCGCGAGCGTTTATTGATTCAGCTTGCCAATTATTGTGCAAATAAATTCCAAATTGCGTGCGGCAACAACAACAACAACAACAGCAGCAGCAACAAGTACAACGATTGCGGCAAACTTGGCCAACGACAAAGTGTTCGCTTCATGAACTTGAGTCCATGTTGTTCTGGTTCTGCTTGGTGTTGTTGTTTTTTTTTTGTGTTGTTGTTGCTGTGGTCATTGCCAGTGGCCAACCACATACATTTCTGTACTTTATGGGCACTTTAGAGCGTCCAACAACCAACAAGAACAAATGGCCAACAGCGGCTTTTTAAAGAGCCAAGTAACGGATACACTTACCACGTTTTGGCAACAGTGGTTTGGGAGGAGGCGGGCTCGCCATAAGGAGAGGGCGGCCAAGAATTCTGCTAACAATGCGTTCTATTGTATGGTACAAATTGTCACAAAAAGTTTGCTGTTCAGGCAGCTGCTGCTGCTAATAAGCTCAGCACGAGCTATGGTTGTTTTTCTCTAAGAGTTGCGGGGGTTGACGAACTGAATATCGCCCAAAATAAGTGCGATGGATGTAATTCTAAAAGTGAACACTATGATAGAATTCGAGTGAGCTACGACAGATAATACAGTAAGAATTTAAAACAAGAGTGGAGGGTGAAGATGGGGAAATCAATATTAACCTGAAAGTAGACTGTACATTAACGATGGAGCAGAGCAGATGAATCATTTATCAAACAAGGGTAGGAACAAGCAGTTCAAGAATGATTTCAAAAAGAAGTTTTATCAGCAGTTGAAGTATTAAATTAAGCAGACATTAATGCTAACGATGATGTACAAGATGAAGATACAAATGGAAAAGGAGTTGCAAAGAGGTGTTAAGAGTGGAGTTGGGGCAGGAGTTTAAAGAATAGATGAAGCAAGAGCTGAGGTAGATAATGGAGCTGGAGTTGGAGGAAGAGAAATTGAAGAAAAGAAAAAACAGAAGAAACAGTCAAGGAAGCCGGAGCTTGTCATTTGTTTGCTGACTTTATGAAACTGCCAGTTTGCCAAGGTGAATGCTGGCAGGCTGCTAGAAATGCCAACTTCATCTTCGTCTGCAGAAGCAACAGCACCAGTACCAGCAGCACCAGCACCAGCACCAGCACCAGCAGCAGCAGCAACTACAAACAACAAAAAACAATAACAGTAACAGTAACAATAACTTGGCCCGCAGCTGATGGTGCAGCTCCGCCGGCTGTTGCTGCTGTTGGCGAGGCACCTTCTGGCAACTGACTGACAGACATTGAGATTAGCATTAAACATCAGCCACAACCCATCAATGCCACAAGCGGATGGCCAAAAATAAAACAAAAGCAGGAAAAAAATCCAAAGTCAAAGTCAAAAGACAAAAGACAAAGACAAAAAAGATGCCGATGCATGGCTCAGCTAGATGGAGCTGAACGTGAAGCTGGTCACAAGTAGTCGAGAGTGGCTCAGTGGCTCAGTCGCTGAATGCGAATGTTATGCAATTTCAGCTACTTAATGCCCATCAGTCAATCAGTCCAAATGTCTGTCATCACATTTGGTTCCTCTTTTCGTTGACAGCCGAGTCACATTTCACTTCACACACACACACACACACACATACACCCATTTTTGGGCCATGTTAGGATCTGCTTATGTAGTTTAAGGCCTTCTCTCATTAGCTAGCTAGCAGAACGTGCAATCAGCAAACAGCTCACTGTTAATTTAAATGTGTATAAATGCGTATTAAGGTTTATTTCCAGCTTAATATCTTTGCTAATGTTAATTGGCAATTCGACTTGATAGTTGGCTATTTACAGCCTGTCAATTTTATGACGGATGCAATCCTAAGCGGAAACTCGCCTCCAAAAATATGTCAGCTGAGATATGAAATCACTGCGAATTCGAAATTCTCTTGGATACAATAAATTAAAGACTTACAATTTGGTCAACTTTACAATCACAGACAGTCAAGTAGCAAGGAGCTGGGAAAACTGTGGCTTTTCAGCTAGCAGCACTTGCATGCAGCAACACAATGCATTTTATAGTTAACAATGCCTGCCAGCAAAAGTATTCTTTTTTTAATTTCGAAGCGTATGCATAATCAACAGAATTACGCCTTACCAACAGCTAACGATCAAAACTTATAAATCATATGCTACTCATACATACATAAAAACGTTCTCTGAACAATTTAGCGAAGCAAATGATATTTAATGGTTTGTTGAGTGCAATTTTTTTTTATTATCTATGCCAAGCAGCTGCTGCGATTCGTTATGGTAAGATTTGCACACTTCAGGGACCATTTTCGGCTTAGCTTTCCATTTGGCCAACGTTAAAATAGTACCGTAAGAAAACTCGGCAATTTGGTAGGAACAAATATAAAAAAAAAAAAAAAAAAAAGGAAAAAAATAATAATGAAAACTTCACCGCAATTGGGCAATTGAATTGGGCAAAAAAAAACCAAAACCGAAAATTCCATTGGCCATTAAGTGCTTACCATTAGCGACAGCAACCACATTAGCCTTTCAGCTTTAGTAAATGGTAGCTGGTAACTGCTAACTGCTAACTGCTATACGGTGGACGTTAGATGGTAAATTTTAAATTTGGCCAAGAGGCTTCCAGAGAGATGAGAGAGAGAGAGACAGAGACGGGATTGTAGTAAGAACTTCATCATTGGCGAGAAAGTTTAGCCAGCAGCCATCGATCAATCGATTCTAAATCGACCCGATAACAACCCAAAGTAGCCGAGTCAACCAAATTTAGCAAATTTAGCCATAAATGAAAGACCAAATTGCAGAGTTTGTCCAGTTGCCATGTTGGCAGCCATTGGCTATTGCCTGACGGCTGTCTGACAGGCAGTTTAGGGCTCATTAAAAACGCCCCAAATGCACCCGCAATGGCAGTGACCATTCAGATTCCGACAGAGGCTCCAACTGCAGCTTTAACTCCACCATCAGCTCCAACTCCAGCTTCAACTCCAACTCCAACTTCAGCTTTGGCTTTGGATGAGCGACGCAGATATCTGTATGGTGTCTGTCTAGTGGCTTCATTATTGAAATGCTCTCATAAAATATGAGAAATAATTGCAATTATTGAATATAAGCAACAAAATGCAACGCGGCCTCAGATCTTTTATGTACACTGAAACAAAACTGGTGCAGCAATATGAGCGAATTTAGATTAACTCTTATTTGTTTTAATTTTTTATCACTTCACATACAAAATATGTAGCAATTATAATTGATAGAATTAGAATTTGTTGCACAACTACTTTCAACTGATAACTGAACTTTATAGCCTAGTTTAATATGGAAAATTACGCGTTGCAGCTTTAAATAGAATTGAATTTAAACTTGAAAGTTAAAGACTGAAAAGTGGAAAATTGTAAAAATACTTTACTTATATTTTTTCGCTGAGTGTGCGGCATTGTTGCTGCTTAAGTGAAGGAGTGCAGCCATTTGTGGCACATGCAGCGCCCACGCGGCCAGCTGATGTTCAGTACTCTGTCTGGTGTCCAATGCTCCATGGCATTTCTATGCATGTATTTGCATTTTTCATTTTTCACCCCGCAATGTAGCAATGTATTTAAGCAAAGTGTACGAGCGCAGCGAACTGTGGACGTGAATTCTGGACATGGATGTGGATGTGGATGTGGTGCGCTGCAAAAGCTCGAGATGTGGATGTGAACATAGTTGTGGCCGTGGCTGGGTCTGAGACTAGGACTGGGACTGAGACTGAGGCTGAGACTGGGACTGGGACTGGGACTGTGCCTGTTGCTTTGGTTTAGTTTGTTTGTCAGACTCATTTGAATGCAGTCGCTATTTATGTTTTATGCTAAAGGCAGCCCAAGAGATAACACGCAACCGACAACACCAAACGGCTACGAGTTCAGTTCACGTCTCTCAGTTCGGCAGCTCTTCTGTTAGCCAGTTAAGGCAATGCCAAACTAGGCAGGGCTGGCCAGTTAAGATTGTTACCTTTTGTTTGCCTCGGCTTCTCTCAGCGCGACTCTCGCACGGGCGGCCTTTTAAGGTGCGCTATATACATACATATAAACACATTAATATATGCAAATAGATTTGGGCAGCCTTGCCTCAACCCCTGACCCTGACTTACCGCATCGTTCTGGCCAAAAGTGTCGGAGCTGGCTTATTGAGTGATCCGTTCGAAGCGATGTTTATAAATCAAGGGGAAAGAAATACACTTAATGCACCTCCTCCTTCCAAATACCTGACTGGCTGAATGCGAGACCGACTTTCGAGGCTGAATACATGCGTTGAGGAATCTGTTAATCAATTTTGGATATGGTCGAAGCACGAACAAATGTTTACTTCTAGAAACAGATTATGATCTTAAATTATATTGTTAGCTAGAACCTGTCTACAATGTAAGCCAGTTTAGTTTTCATTGAGGCTTATACAGAATCAATAAAATCGAAATGAGATCGAATAGATTTGAATACAACTGTATATAACCGGTATATAATACTGTTTAATATAACGATAAGAATATGTGTCGAATTAAATGAATTACAATAGAATTAAATCAAAAAGTTCATAACAGAATCAAAGCGGAATGAAAGAAACTAATCGAAGCTTATAACATGTCCACATATAGCATTAAGAAATATAGAATAATATTAATAATAACTGCCATTTGCTAATAAGCACACAGAATCGAATAGATACAATAACAGTCGAACAAACTAAAAGAGAAAAGACGATCTAAAATTCAGAAAGAAACCCTTTTGATTCCAACATAGTTTAACTGTATAAGCAATTTGTTCCACTGTACTCTTGCCATTCATGGCCATCATTATTTCCGTTAACCAACTGGACAAGAGCAATTTCAAAATTGTATCAAATTGTTAACATTATTTCACGTTACCAACCACAACCACAACAGAAACAACAACAACAAAAATGCCAACTGTCACACGCATTGGAAGGCATTCAGTTGGCTTATCCTCAATGATATTGAATGCAGCCAAAAAAGGAAATTACGTTTAGAAGACGTCAACAGCTGAAGCTGCCATTTCTTTTTGCCAGACAGCAGCTCAAAAGTTGTCACAAACACACACACACATATATATATATATATAAACGCACACAGAATGGGAAAATTTCAAATGTGATCTGTCAATTCGGCGCTTGCATCTCATTTGCATATGTATATATGTATATATATATATATATCTATATATTTAAGTATGTGTGTGTACATATGGCATTTTATTGACTGTCTGCCGGTGGCCAAAGTTCTATTAAGCGGAGCTGACAACTTGGCATTAACGAGATGAACGGACAGCGATAGATAAATACAATATCGGTCTGAGGGCAGGTTGTGGTAGGGTGCGACGGGGCAGGATGGGGCGCTGTTTAACAACAGCAACGTTGACATTTGCATCGTTAAGTCGCTGATCTGGCAGCATTAACAGATCAGTTCTTGTTGCAGTTCTTGTTTGTTGCTTCATTAGGCGAAATAAAATCTCTGCTGTTGAATAAGGATGCTCAAGTCAATCAGCAGCAGCAGCAGCAGCAGCAATAGCGGCAGCAACATGAACAAAAAGCAATAACTGCAACTGAAAAACAGCAACAACTGCTGCTGCAGTAGTTAGCCAAAATGCCATTTGCTATTGCAGCTTGTGGCAGCCATAAACCGGTCAAAATTAACCTACTTAGCCACAATGCCAACTGCTGTCGCTGCAGCCATTGCCTTTCCCAAAAAAAAAAAACAAAAAAAATAACAAAAAAATCCAAAAAATAACCCAAAACAAATCTCTTGTACGTGCCTCGCTGGTCGAAAGCCAAAAAAAAAGAAGAAAAAACCAAAAGGAAAAACAACAAATCTGATGAAGATGCAGTTGGCATCAGTTGGGACAGAGCCGAACTTCTTTAAGTTTTTACTTGCAGTAATTTACCACATTTAAATCACAACCCTCCATAGGAAATGCATTTTTCGTGTCTTTAGCTGAATTTTCGTGCCTGCTCACGAGCTCAGCGCTGACTTCAACCAGGTGAACTTGAAGTTGAAAGTCAAATCGTACACGCAAAAGAAATATGACTCTAAGAAAAAAAAAAAAACGTAAAAGCTACAACGCCCACAGCTCCGCCCCAAAAAAACGCCCAGTGCTTTGTCAAAGTTGATCAAAGCTCTTTTCTTTTCTCTTTTTCTGTACGTATATCAATTGATTGATTGGTTGGAATTATTATAAAGTTTTTCCCATGTATTCTAAGGATAGATATGAATGCTTCTGCAACAATTTGCGGTTTGTAAAATGATCTGATTAGCTTAGATCATGTAGAAATTAGTTTCTTATGATTTCTCTTGCAAGAGATGCGATATCTACGTATATAATGATTATAATGCGAACACAGTTCTGTATTGTATCGTGTAACTGACATCAAAACCTAACCTTATATGCTAAAAACAAAAGAAGAACCAGTAGACGAATGATTGCATTTCTCAAGCAATCTCTTGTTGGTGGCTGGTTGCACTTTGCTGGCATAGATTGTTAGATAGATTCTTCTATGTGCTGTTAATGGGGAGCTGTGTTTTGAGGTTAACCGCGATGCGAAATTGAAAATTGCGAATGGGCCCAGGAAAGAAGCAACAAAACAAAAAAGTAGATAAAAAAAAACCGCAATCAGGTCTAAGAAAGAACCTCAAAACGCCAAACACAATGCGAAGCGTAAATACATCACACTCGCACATCAGACAACAGACAACAGACAACAGGCATCAGGCAACGAGGGGCAAGGGGCACTGTCGATATCAACTTCAGTTCCTATTGCCGGTTTGGTTAACAGCTTTAGTTGCAGCCTGCGCCTGCCTGGCGACTGACTGACCAGTTGACCAGGGTTAATTGATTATCAAAGTAAGGCTTCGCCAACTGGTGTGCTGATGGCGTTGCCGCCGTAATTTGCCTCCAAACCACTGCTCCATTGCTGTTGAAGCGCAAATGAAGATCAGCGTCCGTTTTCAACCGCAATGACAAGCGTCACGAGATCAAAGCATAAGGAACCAAATTAGAATTTGCCATAGGCCAACTCCAAATGCTGCTACTCCTCTATCCCGCCGTCCATGTCTTAGCTAACAAGCTGCTTGTGTTGCATTTGAAACAGAGATTTGTAGAGTGGTAGCAATAGCAGCTAACAGCATTGCCCCAACCCCCACTGGAAAATAGTGGACGTGACTCTGGCATCTCTCTGGCTTTGGCTTTGGCATTGGCATTGGCATTGGCATTGGCATTGGTTTTAGCTTTTAGGTGTAGCTTTAGGATTGTCTTCGTGTGGCAGAGTCAACACCAGAAACAGGCCGGCAAATGGCTACAAAATCAAGTGATTACTGTCTAGCATCACGAGTAATGAAACGTGACTCAAATCGTAGTTGAACACCCCAGCGACACACACACACATATATATATACATATATACAACACACACACGCAAATCTAAATCCCCAAACCGAACGAGCTAAAACACGAGGCAAACAGCAATTAGAACAGACCAAACAACAGCAACAACAAGCTAGCAAACAAGACCAAAACTCGCAGATTGGCAACTGAGGAGGAGCTGCCTCCAGCTGCACCTGAGTTGTGGGAAAAGGAGGTAAGTAGAGGCAGCAACCTGGTCACCGGATAGAAAACTACATCATCAATGTCGTTGCATGTCAGCCATTTGGATAATGGCGACCATTTGGTGTTTGCCAGTGTCGAGTTGCTCTTGCTCCTGCAACAGGATGTTTTTTTTTTTTTTTGTTCTTAGTAGTATTTGTTGCTATTTCTTGTTGTTGTCTGCTTAGTTTTGGATGTGCAACAAGACTCCAACTGCTTGGGTGTGTATCTCTCTGTCTCTCTCTCTGTTTCTCTCTCTCTCTCTGTCTCTATTTCTCTCTCTCTCTCTCTCTCTCTCTCTCTCTCTCTCTGTCTTTCTCTGTGTGTGGACCGACACAAAGGGTTTGCTTAGCCTGGTAAAAAAGAGCAACTGGTTGGCTTGAGTGGAGTTGGCAGCAGGGTCACTCAATTGAACCTTTGGCAGGAACACACACAACACAAGTGGAGTTATCTATAGATTAAAATAGAATACATTAAAGCTGAAGATGCCTTCGCATATATTAAAGCAAGCATTAATAGTGAGCATGAGGTGCACGCATTTGAGATACGTTTGCGGTGTTAATGGCGATTCGCACTCCTTTTGACATGGGTACTTGAACATGCTTTGGAAACAGTTGAATACGTGTTTAAAAATGTTTTATGATAAAGAATGAGATGAAAGACAAGTTGAATGCAAAGCGATTGCTTGCACAGCAAAACTTGCCGTAGTAATAAGACTAAGATGGAATAGTTGCTGTGTATTTTTAAATATGGCAGCATTTTAAATTATATCTCAATAATTATGAAAAATTTGTACCTAGAACTATACTTGCCGAGATCAAATTCCAAATAGCTTAAATTTATAGTTGTTTTATGAATTCCATGTTTAAACAATTGGAATTCTTTGTAGCTCAGTGACTGCAGTATCGACAGTTGCACTTGTGTGCCTGTGGCATTCTGCTGTGGTTCATAGCCGCATCAGAACGCTATAAATGGTAATAACCGCAAAGTCCATATCCGCTGGGCGCTGTCCATGAATTTTTGTAGAAATTTGCATACGTTGTGCCAAAGGTAACCGAATACGTTTGGGGTCGGTAAAAGGTTGGACCCGTTAGGCCCCAGCGAAAAACTATGCAAATCTTCTGAGCGCGTCCACGCCCAACTGCCAACTGGAACTGCAACTGCAACTGCATCTTCAACTGCAGGGCACACGTGTGTCTTTGTCTGTGTGTGTTTTGGCCATGTTTCGCTCTGTTTACAGATGCAAAACTGACACTGCAACACCAGGCGGCGGCGGCAACTTGGCACTTGGCATGGCTGCCAGGCAGGAAGGAGAACAGCTCGGTGAAACTTTTAGGGCCTTAGATATCATCACACATATACACACACACACACACACACACAGACACATACACTTACACCTATATAAAACCTGGTGTTTAAAATATTTCACTTTTGGCTCTGGCCCAGCCGCCCACTGTTGTTGTATTGTTAATGTTGTTGTTGTTGGTGCTAGCAACAACAATGGCCAGTCCACAGCTGAGGATGATTTCTCGGATTCCGTGGCTTCTTGGCCGGCACAAAACGGCGCAACGGCAAATGTAATTCATGGCATTAAAAACACAAGGCAGAGGCCTCAAAATGGAAAATTGCCATGCATAACAATTTTTTTCTTTGCCAGTTTTTGTTTTTTGTTTATTATAAAGAGCTGCAAAGTGCTAGCTGGAGGGCAGCCGCAGGAGCCGAGCCGACTGGCGGGGTCAACAATTTATGCGGAGCGAACGCAATTCGGTTACAGATTTCAAAGTTACCGTGAAACTGCTGCGGTTAGATCTGCCAGCGTTGATTATGCGTTGAACATTGTTAAATTTGAGCATTTATATTTATAAAGCCGTTAGATAAGTTGAAGCAAAGGGACAGCTGACAGAACCAGAACCGGATTTTATTGCCAGGAATCTAACATAGCCAGAACGGCTAGAAAATATCTCGTACCGCAGAATAGCAGAGTTAAGAATTTATTGCAACTAGAAGTATCAAAAGATTTCAGAGGAAAGAGTTCTCATCTATGTCATGGGCTGTTAGCTGTAGCTTGACATATTCCTTATATCGCCAACATAATTAAAAAGGATCTGGTCTGCTCTGAGAAGTGACAGCATAACTTTGCTGCCTCTGACCCTACTGCGACAAAACAAACCCAGCAGCACTGAAGTGTAGCCTGGACCATTAATGAGAATTACAGTAGCACGGAGCAAAATTGAGATGATGTCTTGATAATGTCAGATGTTCTGGGCTAGCTCACAAAGTAATTCTGCTACATCTATCACTGATAATGTCAGCACAACTGAGCTTTATTTAGATGCATGCACGAACTTATCGTCTCAACTAAACTGGATCTGGTTCTATTGCTTAGTGGAGCGTAGTTCATCAGCGTTTTTTTTTTTTTTTGTGTATGATGGCTAACTAAGATGGTAGACTGTCAGATGCCTGCCTGCATACCAGCCTTCCTCCCTGCCTGCTGCAAACGAGACTCGTCCATTGAGTTGGCGGGCTGCCTACTGGCTGCCTAATTCAATTAACTTTCACTATGCGCAGCTCCATTATAATTCTGAGCTTCAGTTTCAGCGTCAGCATCAGTATCTAGCCGCAAGTTCAGTTGATTTTGCTTTGGCCTCGAGGCTTATCTCATCGCTTAGGTCTGCAGCACGTTTGAAACGGGCAAGCCCCTTTACTGCTCCCTCCCTCCGCCCTACCCTAACTACACAGCTATGTTCTGGTACGTGTCGTGTGTCATTAAGTAACGGTAATTTACCACGACACCGACGCGATACGCCGCCTTTTGTTGTTGCTGCTGCTGCTGCTGCTGCCCCGGGCCGGGAGTAACTGGGCACAAAAAGATGCGGGTTTTGCCTTAATTTCATGCCCATGCTTTTAATACGCCAATTTTCTGTTGTTTTCCATTTTATGATCTTATTAGAGCTGAAGAAGCCACTGCCACGCTAAACAAAACATTAAAGCGACAACAAAAAGTAGTACACAACACACAACACAAAAAAAAAACAAAAGACTTAAGCGACAAACGCGCCGTTCACCATATGCCGCCAGCTGAAGATCATTTATCAAATGTCTAAGATTGTTTTTTGTGTTATGATATTATCGGAAAGCTTAGTAAAAAATTTACGTTTATTCTCAGTTATGAGAATATATATATATAGCTAAGATCTGCCGTAAATCGTTTTACTCCGATTCTGTTATTACCATTGATAATCAAATTATGTTTAACCTTTTTTTAACTCATCATCATGTTAATAACCTGCTTAACAACTTTTGCTTTTACTTTCAGATTCTACAACGAAAGCAAATTTTGTGCAAAATATAAGGTAAGTCTCCGAAAAAAAAAACTTAAAAAAAAACTTGTTCAGCTATTTGTTATTCTAGCGTGTTTCTCATGTCGTTTTCATTTTGCTTTCAACAATTTCTTTGTGCAAAATATTGATAAACATCACTTATTTGTCGACACCAATACAAATATTTGATTGACTTATGTCGTACCATTATACATATATATATTTATATGCACATAAGGAAATATCTTTATAAAAGCTGAGAAAGCATGGGAAATCGCTAAAAAGACAGAAAAAAAGCTAAGCTATGCTAAATTTGTATGTCTGTTGTGAAGAATTGGGCTGGGAGAGGTGGGTGGGTGTTGGAGCGTTGCGATATTGTAGCGCTGAATTGGCCATTAGCTGCGACACGACTTTTGGCTCGCTTGTGGCTCATCTTGGCTGTGTTCTATGCCCGCTTCGCTTTCACCGAATTCATTTTATTTATTGAATTCTGTGCATGTCGAGCACGTTTGCACGAATGAACCGACGGACGGGCAAACGGACGTACTTTGAGTCACTGCGACATTTGGAATATGTTCGCGAATATGTATAGGGAAAAGTTGCGATTGTCAAGAAACAGCAACAGCAGCAGCAGTGGCAGCAATAGTAACAGAAGCAAAACAAAAAAAAAAGAAAAAACAGCAACCAAGTGCTAAATAAAACAGAGGCGGAGTTGCGGTGCAGGGGGCAACGTACATATGACAACGGCCAGAGCAGCACATGTTGGCATGCCAATGAATTGAAAGCCACGACTCCGGCCAATGTTGTTGCCAGCCCCGATCCGCCCCTCCTCGCAAACCTGAGTGGCATGTGAATGAGACGCCATCGAAACACACAAAAAAAAAAAAAAAGAATTTGGTACACAGCGCTGTGTTTTGTGGCCAGAAATTGTCTTAGGTCGTGCCAACAACGACGCGCATTATAAATGTACAACAACAACAAAAACAAGCAGAACAACAACAACAACAGCAACGACAGCCGAATCAACAACTACTATCAAAATGAAAATGAAAAGTTCTCATGCGACAAAAAAGACTCAAAAAATAAATGTGAGCCGTAAGCGAAGCAAAAACCTTTGACAGCGCACGTTGCATTTGATGCACTCAATTGAGAATGGAGGAGCGAAAGAGAGAGAGAGAGCCAATGAGTGAGATAGCAACATAGGTTAAATATGTTGCTTTGCTCTACATAAAGAGCAATAACAACAACAATAAAAGAAAACTAAACAAAGCGACAAATTTACAATCAAAAAAAAAAAAATGAAATGGGGAAAGAAAAAACTCTTGGCAATTAGAGTCTAAAAAGAAAATAAAAGAAAACTAAGCTTTAGAAATTCCAAGTGAAGTGAAAACCAGAGCAAAGAGCAAAACGATTGTCTTTAACGAGAGAATGCGTTCAGGGCAGGGGTAACCAAAGCAAAATGTTAAGGTGACTGCACAAATTGAATGACCGCAATTGGGTTGTAAAAATAGGCGTTTTTTTCTACACATAAACAAATGTCGGTTCGAGTTTCTATTTGAGAGATCGTTAGACATCAACCACTAAACGTAATAAAAATGCTTTGGAGCTGAATATCACATCAATAATCGAACAATCGAACAAACGCATGCACATCTCTAATTGGAATGCAACACGGCCGCGACTGACCGCAAAAACTCATTTGCTGCCGGACTGACAAGAAATGTGGCAAGGGCATTCAGAGGGTGGGTAAAAGGGAATCGCCTCATTGCATGCGGCACTTCAAAACAGGCTTGATTTGGCCGCTCATGAGATGCCCAAAAATACTCTCTTATATCCGGCTGACCCACAAACACTTGAGAAATTGCTTGAGTTGGTAAGTCGATGCTGTTAAGAGTTAACTGGGTGCATCCGAATCATAAAATATAAAAGCAACCAAAGCAGCAACAAGATCTTCATATCTGTATGTGGTGTGTGTTTCTGTGTGTGCCTTTGAGGGACTTGGCGACGCCGACACAGAACTTGGCCCACTTCCAGGTGATATGACCGCTTTTGGTAGCTTTGTTGCTGTGTGTGTGTGTGTGTTGCCACAGTTGGAATAGCGTTCGTTTCTAATCGATGCAACTGCATCAGACTGTCAATAAAAAGAGAAAGAGTCCCATCGCCAACAGTCAACAGCCAACAGCCAACTGGCAACAGGCAACAGGCAGCTGGCAACTGGCAACATGTAAGGCGACAGTAGCTGCTGCACTTTCCAGCCAACGCACTTTCCCAACGATCAATCGTTGCCATCTTGACACCTGTGCACAGGCACAGGCAGGGGACTCGGTAACACTGCCTTAATTTATCAATAAATGTGTTGTGTTGAAATCTGCTGTAGACTACTGTAGAAATATCGTTAGCAAAAAGACTAGAAAAAAAAGCTGAACAAAATTGAAAGTGTCATTGTGGCACAAGCAAATACCGAATGGGAAACTCTTACGCTCAAGACTAGGGTTTAGATCCAACTTGCTAACTATCTGCAATTTCCAATGTTGCTGTCTGCAATCGTGCGTCATTACCATGCTGCATTTTCCTAGATGTTGTTGGGCATCGCATCACGAGAATTGATCAAACAAAATGCCAAATGCATTAGCATTAAGCCCTAATCAAATCATGATGATGATGATAATGATGTTCCATCCGACTAATGACAGCCCTGGCAGTCGCGTTCGTCCACTTATTCCCAGCGGACAACAGCAACAGTTGCTGCTGCAGCTACGTGCGTAGCATTTGCCGATGACTGTTGCGGATTATGTGGCGACCTTTTGTGGGCCGCCCAACTGACGGGCAACCTGGCAATCGGGCAACCTGGCAACCTGGCAACAGGGCAACAGCTTTGTGCTGACCAAAATGCCCAATTCAAATCGAAATCCATTTCAAAGTGGCCCATTGTGATGGGCAATCGGGCAACAGCAACAACAACAACAACTTTAACTACAACTGCAGCTACAACAACTGCAACTATCGCGTTTCTGATCGGCTGTCTGCTCTTAACTTTGCTGAGACTGCGACTGAGTTATGCAGTCATTTCTCAAAGATCGTCGGTTGCTGTGGCTGTTGTTGCTGCTGCTGTTGTTGTTGTTGTGCTTGATTTCCGTTGCTTTTGTTGTTGGTGTATTCTAACGCTTATCTCAGGCTGTTAACCAGGTCAACTAACGGCAACGGCCGCAAGCTGTTAAAGCCAACTTAAACAAATAACACTCATTCATTCAGACTCGCAATCTCTCTCCCGCTCTCGTTCTCTTCCGTTAACTTTTACCATACGCTTGCGCTCTGCCCGCATCTCTTGCCACGTTCTTAGCACTCGCTATCTTTCTCTCTCTCTCGCTCTCCCTCTATTTCCTTCTTTCTCGCGCAATTTACGCATATTACGAGCACATTCAATTTTCTTATTGGGTTTTCCCGCTTTCTTTCAATTCAATTTTTGTGCGCCAATTGAAATCCACCAAACAGGTCAGGGGCCAAAATCAACCAGAATGATAGGGAAAGGGGGCGGCAGCCTGCGACTGCGACTGAGAGAGAGTCAGGAGCAGGGGCAGGAACAGGGGCAGGGCATTCGATTCATTGATAATGGCAAATAATTGTTACAAATGCCAGCAATTTCTTTTTCAGTAATTTCAATTGCAGAGCGCATTGGCTTTGGCTTTGGCTTTCTAAGCCGATTTGGCTAATGACCCATACAGTTTGTGAACACTAAACATTCAGCAGCAACAACACAGCAGCAACAGTGTTGGTATGTTCTAGGTGCCAAACCCACTGGACCCACAGCTAATTCTCTACCTGGTTAAAGCATCTTTTTGTCCGTCTTTGCCATTACCAGCTAATAGCTGCCTAATGAACCAACAGCAGCAGCAATTTACATTTGATTGTAATAAATGATGAGCAGCAGCGGCAGTAGCAGCCACAACGTTGCCCATCACAGCACTCTTGGCATGCAAAAAAATATAAATCAGCTTTCGTTTGCCACCAGCAGCTGCAACTCGAGTGTTTTTATAAATGTTTAGGCAAGCTCACTGGTAGCATTGTACATGCTATCAATCATGCCACAGTTTCGTTCTTCCTGTTCTTGCACACACTAAAGTTACCCTGGATATGTAAGGATATATAGCCAATATATATACATATATCTATAACACTTGGCATGCTGAAGAATACACAAACAAAATTGAAAAGGATTAACTAATAAAGACAAAAACAGTAATCTGATAAGGGAGTCAGTCTAATATAATGACCTGAGTTATCTATATATAACTATAACTATATAATTTGTTAGAGGGTATCTGCAAGTCGAGCACTTTTGGCCAATTTATGCAACCATATGTTTTTGTTGCATTCTCGCATTTGACTAGATCAAATGCATGACGCATGCTTCAGACTAATGTCTCTCTCCTTCTCGCTCGCTCTGCGTCGTTGCATGCCACATTTAAGCTTGAAATGAAAAGGGTGTGTGTGCGGCGTATGTATGTGCGACTGTGTGTATGTAAAATGCCATAAAAATCACACACAGCATAATTCTTAACAAACACAACACAACAGAAAACATGCACAATCACTCAGCATGCAACATGGCATTCCATTCCGTTGCCAGTTGCAGCGTCACGTGCGGCATCTGTTTACCCCCCAAGATCCCCTCCTTCTTACCAAACAGCTCACCCTCTATCCCGCTGTGGTTTAATTAAATGCTGGTTTTTAAAATTGCATCTGCAAAATGAGCCACAATGGGCCACTTAGGAGCTCACACATACACACACACACACACACACACACACACTCACACAACACACACACACAGAGGCATAGTTGGCAAGTGACCGCATTTGCTTATCGAGCCGGTTGCTGCTGCTTACTGTGGCATGTTGCCATGTAGCAAGCAAATTGGTCATCTTCATGTGGCATCTTTAGCAATGCCAATGTTGTTGTTGCCGTTCTTGTTGTTGTTGTTACCAAGCTCCGCTTCTGTCTTTCTCTCTGGCCAGGCGCATTCAATTATTTCCATGTCCTGATTGTCTTGTCGTGCGGCCGCGTGAGTTTTGTATTTAAAAATAGGCCGCCACAACTTTAAATTGCCACAATTTTTAATGAGCTGATGCTGCTGCTGCTGCTGCTGCTGCTGTTGCTGCTGTTGCTGCTGTTGCAGTTGTTTTTGTGGTTGCTGTTGTTGCCACAGCGAATCTCTAGCGCCAGTTACAGATGGTAAAGTGTCAGTCCTACTGTAATGAGGCAATGTCTTGGCTAAAAATACATGCACACCGCAGCAGCACGCAGCACAACCCACTGTTCCGCCAATAAGACAACTTTGTTGCACGATAACTGCAAGAATCTATCATAACAAGCTGTCATGTTCACCTTAAGTACAATTCGATATTAATTTATAATTTATACGAACATTACAGTGTAATATGGTCAGCTACAAATAAAAATTAATTGTGCGACAAGCATCACGTGTACAAAGACCAATTTGAGGGTGCCATCATTTATTTTAAGTGAGTGGCACTTAAGGTAAGCACTTAACTCAGAGTAATAAGCGTAGACTTCAAGTTGGTAATTATAAATATGGGAAAATATATGCTAATAAGTCGGTCGAGCATTCTGCTAAACTATTTATAAATAGTGTGCTTTCAAAATAACTTCATGTACCCCTTTCAATTTTTAGTGCAGTTATCAATACTCCAATCATAATGCAATTAACTCTTCTACAATTGAACTTTCTAACCTTAAGTTTGTGATCTGTAACCAAAATAAACAATTCACAAGAAAGATTGTTGAATATTTATCAATATTTTATTGATTTTGTTGCAATAGCCAGACAGACATAAGCGAGTATTAGTGTCAAGCTTAAGGTCTTTAGGACCCTTGGATCTTCGATACCAGAGTGGGATAAAATGGCGAAGTACTTTCCTAATTACTGCTTGTAATTCCCGCTAATCACTTTCATTTTGTGTGCTCATTGTATCAATAGATTACAATGCTTGTCATAACATGTGGTTAAAGCAAATGAGTTTCACTTGTTGTTCAAATGGTTGGCCAACCACAGTCGTAATGAACATGGCCGGGGTCTGAAGTGGAATTTATGGGGATGGGGGTGTAGAGTGTGGAGTGTGGAGTGTGGGGGCATGGTAGGTGAGGTCAGCACTTGCAATTAATTGTAATTTGTGGGGCGCATTGAAACAGCGTCATCATCATAATTGCCATAAATCATGCAACGCTGCACTTGCCACAACTAGCTGTGGCATCTACTACGTTGTGTTGAGCTGCTCCGTTTGCCTGCTGAGCTGCAACAACTGCTCATCTTTTTTGTATCTACTCTTCTTCGTTTTCTTCTTCTTTCTCTTCTTCCTCGTCTGTTTGTCTCTTATCCGCCACATTCCGCAACTCAAATGCGCTCTAATGACTCCTGTTCTTTGTTGCCATCGCTTGCTGCTGGCTGCTGCTAGCTGCTGGCTAATGGCTTTCTGTGGCATAACTTCCGCGTAGCCAGGTTGGCCACGCCAACAGTCGAGAAGTCAAAGAGGAGGAGTCGTGTCGGCCCCTGCTTCTTGGAACGAGCCACAGCCCACACAGCTGATCGAAATCGAGTTGCCAAACATGAGCCCAGGCAATTGAACGATCGATTGCTCACTATCCCACTCCTACAATAAATGCTCTCCCTATCTCTCTTGCTCTCTGTGTCTCTCTGTCTCTCTGTCTTTCTGTCTTTATATTGACAGCTGCATTTGCATGGCGCAGACAATCAGTTAGCCATTCCAAGAACAATTTATGAAATGTTTGGAGCCATGTGACCCGTCACAGTCCTAGCAAACAGTACGCAAACCCATCACAGTGATCGATTCAAAATATAAACTACCAGAAATGAGAATCATTCCAATTTTGTGGATTTATAATTTTCAAATTCTAGAATTGAAACCCAAAATACTCGACAGGTGAATAAAGCAATAAAATAAGCACACTAAACTAATTGAGAATTATAAGCAAATGAAATGAACTACAGCTTTAGCAATTTTTAAGAGTGTTTAAGTGAAAGAGCTGTAGACGTATATTTTGAAAGGCTATCAAATTATCAATGTTCCCAATATACATATATTACATATTTAAAGAAAAAAATAAAAAATCTTAGCATTTATATTATGTTCATTAATTGAACAGGGCAATCATTAATTATGACTTTCACAAGAAATATTTGCAAATTGGCAGATCAACTGGGGCCGTTTTCATTTTCGAGTGACCACTGTACCCATTTGCAGTCCCAAGCTCAAGCCCAATCTCAGCGTGGGCAACACCACACCCGTTTTCTTCTTTTTCTTCCTTCATTTTGGGGCCCGCATATCTTGCGCCTGCATCAACTTGCGGCCAGCTTGCCAGCCAGCCAGTCGAACGAGAGATGCACTTTCAAATATATTTTGTCGACACCCCTTTCCCATTTCTTCCTCCACTTGTGTCTCTACATGGGCTTAAAGTGTTGCCGAACAACCTTGAGGCAGTCGAACTGGCCAACTGAGCAATCTGAACTGAGCCTGCGACTTAACCTAACCACATCCTCGGCTATCAGGCTGTATCATGTGATATCGGCGCGTTCAACTTGTTATGCAATAAATTTCCGGTTCTAAGTAACAACAACAACCATAACATACACATATTGCAGCAAGCAATCAGGCATAAAGACAGCCATGCAACCATGCAACCAGGGAACCAGGGAACCAGGCAACCCGGCAACAGCGTCTTTATCTGGCCATTTCATTCCTGGCAGTTTTTGTTCCGATTTGCGCGTTAGTTCTGGTCTTTCAGTTTAACATGCGCAACGATGGCGTCGGCTCCTAAATTAAATGGCATCCTTTCGCGTACTGACAACTCTGTAATTCCAACTGCCACTACTGCATCTGCTACACCTGTGGCACATCCCCAACCAAGACAGGTAGGCAGCTGGCCTGATTCAATCATAACGCATGCAAATTGGCACGCACTGTCTGCCTGGACTCGTTTGAATGTTCATTTTAAGTGAGTGTCATCTTTACAAATTAGTAACGGCATTTAATAGCACACACATGCAATAACATATATATTATAAATGCAGCGACAGCTGAACAAGTTTGTGTTCCAAGTCTTTTGTTTTACATTCACATGCAAAGCGAATAAAATGAATTGATGTCTGTGGTTTGCCGATGCTTCAAATTTAATTACTAATTATACCTTTGCAAAAGCTAAATTTCTGTAATCTTAAATAAAATAATTTTTTATTCAATCTCCTTTTAAAAAATCTACATCAAGTTTATATTTACTGAAATCTAAAAATGGGCATTAAATTAAATTAGTTCAGCGAAATCATTAAAAAAAAATCAAATTTTACATGGTTTATAACTGACATGATTTTATTTTAATTTACAAAACTCAGATTCAATTATTTGTTAGCATCACATCCTGCGATGGGTCATGGCAAGTGGGAAGACAAGCCACCACTTGGCAACACCATCAGCAGCACCTGGTAAATGGCTAGCAATTTCCTCGCCTTACTCAATTCTCCATTCTTAGTTATCTGCACACAGTTTAGGATGCAGTTTGCAGTTTGCAGCAGCAAATGAAAAGGCTGCCACATATCAATGTTAATATAATTTGCCAGTCATTATTTTGTAGCCGCCTCTCTTTGTCTCTCCGTGTTTAACTGGGATTTCACCATGCGTTGCATTTAATTTGTGTAAAGCGTTTTGCACTGCATTTTTCTTCTAATATGCCAAGTCACCCGAAGCCCCTCCAAATGTTCCTTGATGCATGTGGTCCAGCAGAAATATGTGAGCAGCAAGATGGGGTTAGAGTATAGCAATATTTGCCATTAGATGAAGGCCGCTTCATGTTGCTTGCCTTTTTGTAATTATAACTTTTAATATTCTCACACGTACACACACACACACACACACACACGTTCAATCGGATAGAGTGGAGAAAAGCCAAAGCGTGCTTGTTGCATGCAGCTGGCAACTTGGGGAAACTCGGGCAACTCAGCAAACTCGGGCAACCGGCAACTGGCAACTGGCAACTTGGCAGCTCCTCAGCTGTTGTTTCTCTGCCTTGACATGTTTTGCGGTGCTCCATTGTTCGATAGCAATTATTGCATCGCACTTCTATTGCATTGCGAAACTGGGACTTGGTGCACCTATAGCTAAAAGACACGCACAACAACATACACACACACACACACACACACACTGCATACTCACGCACACCTTGCAGCAGGTGCTTCAACTTGAACGGTTGCACGTTGCGCATCTTTAAACTGCGATGATTGAAAATTGCATAATTGCAGTGAGCAGATAAATACACACAGAGAGTGTAGAGAGTGTCAGAGTGAGAGAGACAGAGAGGGTGAGAGAGAGAGAGGAGCAGAGAAAGAGAGAGAGCGAGAGCGAGAGAGAGATAGTTGTTCGCAATCGCACTCATTTACTTAGAGACTCGCGTGTTGTGACAACAAATTGCAAATATGAAAAGGCCTCCATTTCCGCCGCTGATCGAGTGGACAGACAAACTGACTGACAGACACAGAGACGTGGCGAACAGATTGCAATACCAAAGCTGTAAGGCCCAGACATCCGTTTCGAGTGCCTCACACACTCAAACACACACAACACTCATGAGTGCGACTAGAACTCCTTGCATGTTCCATGTCGATGTCGATGTCGATGTCGACTTTCAAGGGGTGAGAGTTTCACAGACAGAGAAAGGAAGTGAGTTAGCTGGAAATCGGTAGCTCGCGGGTTTTCTTTATGATTTGCTAAAGCCATTTCTTTGCCAACTCAGGTCTGTGTTAATGTTCGAAACATTTGAGCGACTGCAGTGTGAATTAAATAATTTGTTTTCTGATTACAACTCCGAGATATTGGTTAGTAAGCATGTAGGGGCACTCTTATATACGCCCAGCTTGTTATGCATAAATAATATTTTAATGAAAGAAATTCATAATTTCTTAAGCAAAAGGCTTAGGAATAGTGTAGAACATTTATAGAAAGTATGCACTATGATGATTTTTATGTGTCAATCTAGTTTCGAGTAAATTCATTTGCATGAAGTATTGTGAGCCGATTTTAAATATGATTTTAATCGATATTCTAAGCAACATTAAGCTTCAAAATCCCAACTCTTTTGTCCTAAGCAAATTTCGAACTAATTTGTATCAATGCTTATATATTAGCTATGAATAATTCATATTGAATAACCATAATCCTTAAAGATAAATCACTTTCTTCAGCAAGATTCGATGGTCGGATGCTTTCAATTCTAAATGGATTCCCCAAACCGTTCGTCATTTGACTGAACTCAAACGTTACTCAAGTTGCTGCCCCTTTCACATCGATACATCATTCTTAAAATTATACAGTAAAGTAGATAATAGAGCTGTCACTTCGACTAATTAAAACTGGAACTTCTTTTGTGAAAGAAATACCATATCGACTACCGACAACCGACAACCGACTACTGTTTTCTGTTTCTGCGTTTCGCCTTTCTACAGGCTATAAATTTGGCTTCCGCTGACCAATGTTTGACAACGAAACGAAATAACAAGAAACAAGAAACAAGAAACCAGGTAAGACATGAAACAAGACAAGAAAGCAAATAAGAAAATGAAGAAGAATTGCCGTTGGCTGTGGAGTGTTGCAATTTCATCTGGTTTCTTAATGGGTTTCTTTTGACTCTTGGATGGTCGTCTCTCATTTCTTTTTAATTGACTTAATTGCATATTATTACTTTCACTGTTTTGTCCAACTTGCTTTGTGGGGCTGTATTGTCACCGTTATATTGTTTGCCATCTAATTTCTAGTTTTGTAGCATTTCTAATTTATTTCTCCTTCTTTCTTTTTGCTCAGTCTTTGGCATTAGTTCTGTATTGTTTGCGTTGCGCTTTCCTGCATAAATTCGTCTTTATTATGAATTATTAAAAAAAAAAAAAAAACAACAACTAATTTGTTGTTTTCCTTTTGTTTAATCTTTTTGTTGCTCTCGGGCGCTTTTCTCTCTGATTGGAGTAACGGAATGACCTTTGAAAGGTTTACTTTTGCGTCTCGCTTCTGATATGTCTGCTGCTGCTGCTTCTTCTTTTTCCTCTTTCTACGTCTTCTTTCTCATCTGATGGTGCTCATCTAATGTTGCTCAGGTTGCTCATGTGCCACAGGAACTTTTTCTATCTTTTGACTGGTTATGGCATTCACCAGCTCACTTGCTCACTTGCTCACTTGCCTCGTAATTAGAGGCCGTACGCGAAGAGGAAGTAAACGTGCCTAATGATAACCTTTAGCTTGTTGCCTGCTGCTCAGCCACAGGGCGTCCAAGCCGCAACAAGCGAGAAGAGGAGGAGCGGGAGCGGGAGGAGCGAGAGGAACTGCCTCAGTCTGAACCTAAAACAAAAAGGCAATCCAAACCAACCAACAATCCTCCCCCATTCTCCTACCCTTCCCCCAATATTATTCCCGACCATTCTGTTGGGGGCAAGCGTACAATTTTCTTGATTGCCGGTTACCAAGCGCGCTGCATCATCCATCTAACTAAGTACGCGCCACTGACCAGCAAAGCAGCAAAGCAGCAAAGCAGCTAGCAGCTAGCAGGTATGTAGCAAGCAGCGACTAACTCTGCCACCAGCAGACTGGGATGGTTATATTCAAGCTGTTGCACGTACCCATTCTCAGATTCGGACTCAGATTCCAAGCTGTGCATATTGCACCCATATTTCTTTTTATATCCTCTAGCCTGAATGCAAATATATCCCAGACAGGATGAGTATAAGCCCCCGATCAGCAATATGTATATATAGATCTGGATAAAGTGCTTAGCTGGAATGTACACTCTCATTTGACATGCACTCTCTGAAAATCTGTAAAGACTATGCCAAAGTCAAATTTGTTCTAAATTAATTTATCAATTTTAATTGCATTTATATGCAAATGAATTCTTTATATGTCCTTCAATTTCACCAAAGTAGATAAATATGCATTATGAAGTCATGTTTTCACTGTGGAGAGCCGAGATCACTGAATACTCGTAGAGAGCTCAATCTACTCTGGCTGCAGGATATCTTCTAGTCGGCCACTCTCGATTGGGGCAGACGTTTACATGTTACTTTTATCAGTTGATATTGCATTCGCATTGATTGCACGCCCAGGGTATTATTTAGTTAACGCCCACTGGACTCCCGATATTTATGTAGCAGGCGTTGCGACCAACACAAAGTTGCCACAGCAGCAGCAGCAACACCAAAAGAGAAACGTTATGCTGGAACAGCAGCATCAACATCATCAATACTCGGGCTTGGTTGTGCTGTTGAGTGGCGCCACATGTGTGAACCACTGCTGCACCAGCTGCCATTTCCTTTTAGCCATCGGCGACATTTAGCAGCTCATTCCAGCTAGCAGGGGCAACTATAACAACACTCTCAATCACACTCACGCAAAAGCAATTGCAACAGAAACGGAATGTGGCATTAGAATTGCCGGTTGCTGGTCAAATGAGAAAAGCGCTGCGCTTAAGCCAAGGACACCCCAAAAATAAACGCAATTTGGCTAAAAATAAAACGAATCGCGAACAAGATGCCAGCAAAACCACTTGTACCACTTGCAACAAGGGCAACACGCGGTGGCAATGACGTCAAATTCGAATGCGAACGAATGCGTTTCACGTTCTGCGTTTTATCTGCGCAGGCAGATCACTCGACTGTGCCCATGTAATTGGCATACGTCCCCACCCTCCCCCCTCTCTCACTCTCTCACTCCACTTGCAATCCCCTTCGCATTCGCCTTGCAATCCAAACGCATTTCATTTCCAGCTACAGCTGGAGCTCGACCTGGAGCTGAAGCCTTGCTGGAGCCGGGAGTGGCACTGGGACTGCGACTGGGATTGTTGCTGTGCACTCTCATGCAGATTGCCAATTCTAGAACATGAACTCACAGAGTCCGAGCAACAAACAAGCAAGGAAATGGACAAGAACAAATGGTTTGCTTCAGTGGGCCGATAACCAAATACCCTTTGTGCCAGCTTTTGTATATACTTGGATATACTTGGATCTTTGCTAAATATCATTTCTATTCAATTCTATATGAAATGACAATCAAACTAAAGAATGCCAGCTGCTACTAGTCAAGAATATATATATTTATATTAACGAGCTTGCAGATGCCTTCGTCTTGGACCGTCACACATTTTGTTAAGAAATTTGAACGCCCTTTGAAAGGGTATGAAAAGTTACAACGGCTCCCAGCGATGCTGGTGGTGGCTATTTTCTTGCTGTTGTTGCTGTTGTGGTTGTTGTTGTTATTGTTGCTGCTGTCGCTTTGGTTAAGAACACGCTACACATTCCGCTGACTGTGTTTGCCACCTATTTCATACATCGTGGCAACATTTGTTGTCGCTGCTGTTGCTGTTTGCTGTTGCTGTTTGCTGTTGCTGTTGCTATTGTCGTTGTCAATGTTGTTCATGTTGCTTTTGATGTTGCTGTTGCCAGTTGTAGCATCGTTTTTTGCTGCTGCTGCTGCTGCTACAATTGGAAACGGCGGCAACGATTGCTTGAATTCGAAGCGCGCATTTCGCGGTTCTCGCTGGCAACCTGTGAGTTAATATTGTTTGTAATAGCCACGTTCCGAGCACTGTAATCATTGGTGAGCCACCACCCCTCCATCTCCATCTCCAACTCAGTCACTCGCTCTCTCCCTCACTCCCTCTGCATTTGGTTTTCTTTTGCTTTTTTTTTTTGTATTTTGTTTCATTTTAGCCCAGAGGGTCTAGCGATAGTACTAGTACTGGTACTAGTATAACTTATAAATACGCTCGTATAAATAATTGCGGTATGCAAGTAACAAACAGCAAACAACAAGCAGCAAACAACAAGCAACAAGCAACAAACAGCAAGAAAGAAGCTCTGCATGCTGGCTGCCCACTTGGCTGGGACAGTTCAGCAAACAAATTGAATTGAATATGTAAATATAATTGCATAGCGGAGTCACAATGCACCCATCTAGCTGGCTGGCAAGCTACCTGTTCACCAGTTCCCAACTCACTGCTTTGTGGGCGTTTAAAAATCCATAAATTTAAGCCTTAATGCCGCTCTAAACGCAACTGCAGTTGGTTATCGGTATCGCTATATAGCTATATATATATATATATATAGATAGCTATAGCTATAGCTATCGGTATCGTTTCGCATGCACTCATACACATATATGGCAACGCTGGCAAAGACTTCCGCATGGCATTGGCCATTTGCAGCACTCATTATGCACTCAAATGCAAATGAGTACAGTTAGCGAATAGTTAATGTCGATGCACGAATTGAGTCGAGTGTCAGAAAGAATCATGAATAACAAGTGTACTGCCAAACATACAAATAACAAACAACAAATAACAAATAACAATATGAATATGTACACAATTATTGAAATGAATGAGTTGAGTATGGCACTGATGAGTCCATTTACATTCACTCGCTATTATACATATACCGGATACACTACAACCTTTAGATTATATTCTACACCCAATAGTTTTCTATTTCTTAAATTAACAATACTAACATTGCTATGTGAAATGCATTTTAATAGATTTTAGCACCACTATCATAAACATGATTTCTCAATCAGGAAAGGGTTAGCAAACCTCTGTTGAAGATGCAGCCATGCATCTTTTATTACATCCACGATACACGATGGATGGATGGATGGATGCATGGATAGAGAGGTAGATCTAAGCCCATTGTTAGATAGCTAGATAGATTAATCGCATCGTTGATGACATTAAGCCAACTCATGGCTGATAAATGCTGGAGTGAGTGCATGATTGAATTGAGATAATATTCATTCGCATTTGCAATGAATTGACAGCTCTGCTTGGGCACTTGATTGATTTACCAAGCGAGTGTCAAGTGCTGACTGCTGAGTGCGGAGTACTGAATGGTGATAATAATGTGAGTGCGCACTTGAATCATTCATGCCCCAGACTCATGAATTGTGCGCTATTAATATGAATGAGTTGGCAACTGATTTCAGATGGGAGCCAAATAGAATCAAGCTTTCGCTTTTCAATTGCTGCTGTGCCGAGCAGAGGCTGTGTCGGGTCCGGGACCGGGACCTGCACCTTTTGGGTCAATGCTTGCCCCCGCATGTGCCCAATTTGGGGTCAGACACTAATTATGGCATCCACAAAAGCAGCTGCTTGAGCGCAAAAAACCAATTTGCAGCATGCTCAACTCAAAAAGCCACAGGAATGCGAACTCAATAGCTGCTTGGCTTCAGTCACTCAGCATTAAGTTTGGGCTTTGCGTCTGGGCTTAGGTTAAGGTTTGGGTTTGGGTTTGGGGAATTGGAAATGCGTCCATTAGAATTTCAAACCGCAGATCGTCAATAAAAAGACGACGTTGGCGCGCAAGTGGAACGCTACTTCAGCTTCAGGCCATTGTAATTTCCGCCGGGCAGCAGCTCATTAAACTCTCAGCAAATGCAGCCAACGAACTTGCTTGCTCCCCAGCCAGTGGGCGGGAGGCAGGTAAGCTCAGGGGCGTTGAAATAGTTCTTATTGGTTCGCTGGTTTGCTGTGTGCTCAGTTAAGCGTGTAATGGAGCGGATGTCTGTATAGCCGCAGCTCCACAGCTCCCCAGCTTTCCAGTTTCCCAGTTTTCTAGTCTCATTTGCTGACATCGTTTGCAATTAGCAAAATGCCTGCTGCCACCTGGCGGCCAATATATACAACCGCAAAATATATTTATAAATTCCAAAATATTTACATTTCTGGCTACAATTACCCAAAGACTGTTGAACAACTGAAGTCAAACACTATCATAATTTTCTCTGATTTCAATGGAATTTTTAGGTAATCAAAAAAAATGTTAAAAACTTTTATTTTAATTGTTTAATTACGTGAAACACAATTCGTAGAACTTACTACAATATTAATAATAATAATAATATGCATAGGCTATGGCAAACGTTTGCCTAATTTTTGTCGTGTTTTCCTTCTGGCCAGTTCCAAGAAGTACTTGGACGAGGCACGATGATAATCATCAGCAATGGCTGCCTTCGAGGCGACAGATTGTTATCGATCGCCTTGATTATGAGCAGCTCCATTCATTCGTAATGTGGACAAGGTCACACCTGGCCGTTGGCAAAGAGCTCCTCATATTTGGTGGCTATGAACAGTGCGTAGACGCCGACCAGATGCAGATTGTTGCGTTTGGTGTCCTTCAACACCTGCAGTAGGGGTCGATAATGGCGACGGCCAAGTGGAAGGTCTCCGCTGTCAAATGAAATTGCAAATGCATCTCGTTGATGCAATCGTTGAGGATGGCACGCATCTTATACGACACCTGCGACTGCGACTCTTCCAAGTAATCCGGGTAGATGGGCTGCTCCTCCTGCAACTCGTACAGATAGTCAAAAATATCATGTTCATGTATTCAGAGACTAAAATCTGATTTTTCCCAATCATACGCATCAATCCACATAAGCCAGACGACGACTGGACAGGGCCACTGTTGTTGTTGTTGGTTGTTGTTGTTTTTCTGCAGCTGCTGTTGCCTGTGGCACGTTGTTGCGCAACTGTGGCAGCCTGGCCAAGTCAACCTTTTCCCCATCGGCTGTGGACTTTTGTTTGGATGCTGCTGCTGCAACTGTACGTTGGATTGGATGGGATGTGGTGACAGGAGGATTGGTGGAAGAGGTGTGGTTGTGATTGTGGCTCAGGGTTTTCAGCTTACGCTTGCTGTTCGCCGCATCGTCGACCACTTTTGCATTGGCCATTTATATATATTGTTTATATCGTTGTTGCTAATCGGCCAGCAGCAGCAGTTTTTAGCATCGAACTGCTTTTGCTGCCCCATTTGTTGTGCCCAGCGGCTGCTTCTTCCAGTGTGTGTCCAAATAAGCCTTGTTCGTCAGCTTCACAACTTTCAGTGCTTTGCGGGCCAGATCTTTGGTAGTTATTTCACGAGCAGGTCGCCGAGTGCGAGAGGCATTTGTTTTTTCTCTTGACTTTTGAGTACAATAGAGATTTTTGATAATTAACTTGTTGCGGCTAGTTTGCAGATTGCACAAATATAGTTTTAAAATGCATTTATCAACGATTTCTGCTTTAGTCCGAACTCTGCGCACGATTTTCCATCTTTGGATCCCTCTTCTGCTAACTCTCTCTTTCTCTCTCTCTCTATATATATATATCTATCCATATATTTGTATATTTTTGTTAAAATATCTGTTCACATGTACACCTGTCTTTAGAATACACGTTTCTCAGCTGCGGACTAAAGTTGTCTACCGTAAAAAATGCAGCAAATGGGAAAAAAGAATAGAAAAACTGCAACCACAACTAAGCATTTACTTGTTTTTCTTCCACTTGCAGATGCAAAACGCAGCAAATAGCAGCAGTTGCCGGCGCAATCGCAGTAGAAGAGAACAGGAACAGCAAGCAGCAAGACGGGCATCGACGAGGACAACGATCTCTGGCAGCGTCGGCGGCGGCATGTTGCTGATCTCGCTCGGACTGGCCATGCTGATGGTGTTGCCGGCGCAGGTCTCCGCACGCATGGCCTTCGAGAAGCTGACAGATTTCGATTTTGCCGGCACAACGTACTATAGCGTCAAAAATCTGTCGCTGTACGAGTGCCAGGGTTGGTGTCGCGAGGAGGCCGACTGCCAGGCGGCGGCATTCAGTTTCGTTGTGAATCCACTGTCACCGTCGCAGGAGACACACTGCCAGCTGCAGAACGATTCCTCGGCGGCCAATCCGTCGGCGGCGCCACAGCGTTCCGCCAACATGTACTACATGGTGAAGCTGCAGTTGCGCAGCGAGAATGTCTGCCATCGTCCGTGGTCGTTTGAGCGTGTGCCCAATAAGATAATCCGTGGCCTGGACAATGCCCTCATCTACACCAGCACCAAGGAGGCCTGCCTCTCTGCCTGCTTGAACGAGAAACGCTTCATCTGCCGATCCGTGGAATACGACTACAATAACATGAAATGCGTGCTGAGCGACTCGGACCGACGCAGCTCCGGCCAGTTTGTGCAGCTGGTCGATGCCCAGGGCACCGATTACTTTGAGAATCTCTGCCTGAAGCCGACGCAGGCCTGCAAGAATACACGCTCGTTTGCCAACGCCCGCATGGGCGTCTCCGAGGAGAAGGTTGCCCAGTATGTTGGCCTACACTACTACACGGACAAGGAGCTGCAGGTGACCTCCGAGTCCGCCTGCCGTCTCGCCTGCGAGATCGAGTCCGAGTTCCTCTGCCGCTCCTTCCTGTATCTGGGTCAGCCGCAAGGCGCTCAGTACAACTGCCGTCTGTATCACTTGGATCACAAGACTCTGCCCGATGGCCCTTCGACCTATTTGAATCATGAGCGTCCCCTGATCGATCATGGCGAACCCATTGGCCAGTACTTTGAGAATCAGTGCGAGAAATCTGCTGGTGGCGGTAGCAACTCACCTCCCGGCACTTTGGATAAGATTGACACGCTGCCCGTCAGCTTGGACACCATCGAGGATCCCACTCTGACCAACATGACGCGCAACGATGTCAACTGCGACAAGACTGGCACCTGCTATGACGGTAAGTAATCCTTACCAGCAACCAAATAGCTCACTCATTGGCATTCATTTCAATTTGATATTTTGTTGAGTATAATTTGTAACTAATTCGTGCATCCTGTTTCAGTCTCTGTGCACTGCAAGGACACCCGCATTGCTGTCCAGGTGCGCACCAACAAGCCGTTCAATGGTCGCATCTACGCTTTGGGCCGCTCGGAGACGTGCAACATCGATGTCATCAACTCGGATGCGTTCCGCTTGGACCTGACCATGACCGGACAGGATTGCAATACACAGAGCGTGGTAATTAACCAGACGCACTTGCCTTATTTCAGCTAATAACTGGCTGCAATTGCATTTCACAGACGGGCGTCTACTCGAACACGGTGGTATTGCAGCACCACAGCGTCGTGATGACCAAGGCGGACAAGATCTACAAGGTGAAGTGCACATATGACATGAGCTCGAAGAACATCACCTTCGGCATGATGCCCATACGCGATCCTGAGATGATACACATCAACTCGTCGCCAGAGGCACCGCCACCAAGGATTCGCATTCTGGATACACGCCAACGCGAGGTGGAAACTGTGCGCATCGGAGATCGCCTCAACTTCCGCATCGAGATACCCGAAGACAGTGCGTAAAATGCTTTCCTTTTATATGTCCAAGAAACAACTGCTTATCCTCTCCATCCATCTTGCGCCCACCATTCTGTTTGCAGCTCCCTATGGTATCTTTGCACGCAGCTGCGTTGCCATGGCAAAGGATGCACGCACCAGCTTCAAGATCATTGACGACTTGGGCTGCCCCACGGATCCCACCATCTTCCCCGGCTTCACCGCCGATGGCAATGCGCTGCAGTCCACCTACGAAGCATTCCGCTTTACCGAAAGCTACGGCGTCATCTTCCAGTGCAATGTCAAATACTGTCTGGGTCCCTGTGAGCCGGCTGTCTGCGAATGGAACATGGAGTCATTCGAATCCCTGGGCAGAAGGCGTCGTCGCTCCATTGAGGCGTGAGTGTCCCACATTGCACAATAAAAGCAATGCTTGCAATATTGTATTAAAAACTTTTTCGGTTTTAGCAATGAGACCAAGAGCAAGGATGAGATGAACATCTCGCAGGAGATTCTCGTCTTGGACTTTGGCGATGAGAAGCGTGAATTCTTCAAGGCAGATCCAAGCACAGACTTTGCCAAAGGTAAGAAAAATCCTCAATTGAAATACAGAAATCATTGATGGCATAAAACTGAACTAGACTTAGACACTTTTCACTCAAATGACGATATATATTTATATATATAAAATAATAATAGAAATAATACCTTCTTCAAGAAAATCATTGAACTCACTTTCATTCACTGTCGTTCGCACTTGCAGACAAGACTGTAACCATCATTGAGCCGTGCCCGACGAAGACGTCCGTGCTGGCGCTGGCCGTTACCTGTGCGCTCATGATCCTGCTCTACATCTCCACGCTGTTCTGCTACTACATGAAGAAATGGATGCAGCCCCACAAAATCGTAGCATAAGTTTAGGCGCAACACAAGAACAGCAACAGCAACAGCAATAGCAGCAGCAGCAGCAGCAAGACGAACAAGAACAACAGCTGCACACACAGAAAACTGAATTAAAAGAGATAAGAGAAAAAGAAAAGGAAAACAAAAACGATACACACAACACAAATTGTCACCAACACCCGCACACACACACACACAACAGACACACACCATACAGATAGACACACACGCATGCGCACAATTACGCACACATAACAATTCTCTCTCTGTCACGCGCTATTTCTATCTCTCTTTGGCGTATGGCGCCCATCTTAAGTGCAACAACGTCCACGCTTGTCAGCGCTCAGCGCTCTCTCACGAGAGAGAAACTGGCAATGAGAGCAGCAGCGCAGTTAATCATGAAACGAACTTCGGCTTCGGTCTGCAATAGAAAACGTGAGAAGGCGAAGAAGACGAAGAAGAAAAAGAAGAAGAATATCAAGTGAATGTATTCCAAGACCAAATCCGAACTCAATTTTGATCACAATCAAAGCACAAACACACGCACACACACGCACACACGCACACACATACACACATATAGAGCAGCTGCCTGACAAGCGTGTATTTTTTGTTTTTTTTTTTTTTTGACATAATTACTATATATACAATTTATTTATTTATATTTATTTAGATTTAGAGCGTGAGTTAATTTCCAGAAATTGATTTGGCGAATGCGTTAACTGTGTTCGCCTGCCCTTAGCCTATTTTTTATAACTTATTTTCTAACATTTAGTAGACAAAAAGTAAAAACAAAAAAAAAAGTAACAAGCAAAAGCAAAAGAGCAAAAAGCGAACAAGCATCCAGCGAAGCGAACTGCACATTAACAATTACATTTACATATGCGAGCATTAATTTAAATTTTTAAAATGGAAGGAAACAAAATGAAAGAATGAAAGAAAGAAAGAGAAGGACGAACGACGTTAAGAAGCGCATATTGAAAACTGCGAGCGCGTACTTTCTATAAAGTTACGAAAGAGACAACCAAACGAATGGAATGGAATGGAAGGAAAGAAAGAAAGATCGAGAGAGGAGGAAAAGGAGAGAAAGTCGATAGATAGATAAATACAAAGATTGAGTAACGAGCTTAAAGCTCCGTCGATCGATCTCTTTTGTAACTTGTATAGAGACTGCAGCCGCAGATGCACCTACACACACACTCACACACATACACACATACGCACACACTCTTACACACCCTGCTAATTTCCCTCCCACACACACACATACACACACACAAGCGCACATACTCACATTTATTTAATTTAAAAGAAAAAAAAAGAAAAAAGCTAACAAGGCAATTAACAGCAAACAGAAGCAATTTTCAAAAGAAAGTAAGAAGCAAGAAACAAAAACAAATAATGAGCGATCAGAAATGAAGCGAAACTAATTTCATAGTGTGTACAATGAAATTGTGCTTAATTGTATTGCATTTATTTAATTTAAATCTATTTATGATAATAAAGAATGATAACACAAACGAATATGCAATTTGAATTTTTCGTACAAGTCCTTGTATGCTGAGATGAGTCATCATTGGCTCCAAGATTCCATCGCTTGGTCCTTGGAGGAGTAGTTTTTCTTTGTCGCCTGAGTGTGACACACCAAAGCAAAGAATATGCTCAAGTCGAATTTGCAACAAGCTGCAAAGAGAACTTTATTTACACTATGTCAAGAAAGTATTTGGACACAGGAAAAAATGCATCTTTTCCCTTTTCCTTTGCACAAAGATGTATTTTATGAATGGCTTTTGATTCGTTTTCTTATTTTTCTACTATTAAGTGAACTTCGCAAGACAATCTAACAAAAAAATGAACAAGATTCATGAATTCAAGCAATAATTTTAAGAACTCTACTTAACAGTAGAAAAATAAGAAAGAAAAAAAACTAAAAATAAAAGTTAACATATTTTTGCAAAAGAAATGAGAAATATGCATTTCTTGCTGTGTCCAAACACTTTCTTCACACAGTGTATTTCTCAACCGAATCACTTTTCTAAAAGTGTACAAAATTCTTGATGAGCATCTTGCAACTCACCCAGCCAGGCAGATTTATTTGGATCAATTAAAGTCGAATACATTTATGAAAATGAAATTATTATTGTTAAGCTGCACAATATTTTAAGCTGTTAAATAAAAGTTAATATTAATCCACGCATAGTTAGAAATCGGTAATCAGTAATCAGTTATCAGTTATCGGTATATATAACATAAGTCAAGCTGTACGCTTTCTGTGTACTCTTCTATCTTAAGTCTAAAGACGAACGTTGCCAAGTTGCACATGGAATGCTTAAGCCTAATAAGTCTTAGTCTAGATGTGACGCAAGGATGCGGAAACTGGACGGCAGAGCAGCAGTGAAAGAGAAACAAACATATAAATCGAGAGCGATAGAGAAAGCGAACGAGAATGAGAAAGAGAAAGCAATCTGCGGTCATCTCAGCCTGAGTGGTTGGATGTGTGCGACTCCATGGTCCGGCGCTGGAGATCTAACGGTGGCCAGGCAGGTCTGTTTGAGGGATTTGCCCGGCGGCCGTTTGATGCACTCGTCAAAGTAACACTTCTCCACGTTGTGCAGAAACTCGACCAGCAGCTTGGCATCGCCCCCATTCGGCCCAGCGAAGTATTCGCACTCGTAGCCATGGGACTTGAGGTCGCGCACACAACAGTCGAGAAACTCGGCATTGGCCGAGTACCAATTGTTGTGCCGCTGCAGCGGTATGCCGAGGCGCGTTCGCACAATTCCCGTTAGCCAGGTGTCGTCTATCCAGAAGATGGGCACACGCTCCGCCTCCGCCACAAGGCGTGCGGCGGTTGGCACATTGGTAATATACAGCCAGCCGGACAGGTAGGCCGGATAGAGTGCGTGCGCGTATTCCTGGCGTGTGACGAACCACTTGTTGGCCTGCAGCCGAATGGGCGGCTTGGCGTCCAGCACAAATCCCGCCAGCAACGTGCTGCTGCTGGTCAGCGCTGGCTGGCTGAGCTCCAGCGACTCCAAATAGCGTCGCAAATGGAATATATCGTAGATGATGTCATCGTCCATTTTAATGATGAACTTGGCACGCTGCTGGCACTCGCCCGATGCCCAGCGCAGACCCATCGCATGCTTGTAGCTCAGATTGCGATAGTCCTCGATAAAGTTGCCCTGCAGCAGATCCCCGAATCGCGCCTGTTCGCTGACCAGCTGCGCCTGGCTGATGAAATGTTCGCGCGCCGGCAGCGCAGCCAGCAGGAAGACCCGCTGCAGCCCCATCTCAGCCAGCTTGCTTTGCGCTATCGCCTGACGGTGGGCGGCGCGCAGTGCATCGTGTCCCGCATACGACGTCACAATGAGTATAGCTGTTAGGGATTACGGATGACGCATTAGTTGCGAGTTCGATTGGGGAGTGAGCTCAGTAAGTGCAAACAACAAAATCCAAATCAAACACAAACTCAAATATCGATTATCGATTTTGTTGTTTACACTCTTAAATGGTTTTTTCTTGGGAGGGGGGCAACTCACCGAGCAGCTCCCGCTCAGCGCGTCGACACACATCGCTGGCGAGTAGATAGTCAAAACTTGTCAGGTTCAGCAGCGGACCAGGTTTCAGTGCAGCTCCCACTCCCATTTGCACTTCAGATTGAGTTGCGCTTTGCTGTTTTGCTGCCATTTGTGCGTTGTGTTGAGCTGTTGTTGGTTGTGTGTCTTCGTCACTCGTCGGGGGCAGATGCACCAGAAACTCATCTCGGCTCTCACGCAGCGGATGAGGCGGAGAAGTGGGCGGAGTCGCCATATAGCTGATACACAATATTATGATTACGATTAGCGCGATGGCAATTGGTAGCAATCTGCGGCCGCGCATGCGCATCTTCAAACATTCTATTGTCGTTAAGCGTGTGTGTGTTTGAGTGTTGAATGTTTGAGTGTTGAGTGTTTGTGTAATGTTATTGGGCTTATGCTGAATAAAAACAAATGCACAAATGATTCAAATACAACACAAGCGAACACACACACACGCTTCAGCACTAAATAATACTTTGTGTGCAACTATCGATAGGACGATATATCGATAGGCTGATGCCAAGTTACGACAATAGTATGCAAATAGAGAAGATTGAGAAGTGACACGGATATCGATGAACGTGGCTTGTGACGTCATACAACAGACAGACAGAAGCGAGTTCTTTGAAAATCGCAGCTTCTTGTGTAAGCAAAATGTTCAAAGAAGATGATTTTACAAAAGTTCAGAAATACTGAGAGTTGTCTAAAAACCCGGCGAAATTGAGCCATTTGAAGCAGTATTCGAATGTGCAGTCTTTTTATATCTTCGCCCCTAAAAGTATGCCGTATAGTTGGGCCGTTGATAATTTAGCCAATGCTGCAACCTAAACTGAAATTGATTTAAATTTTGATACATTTTGGATTTGTTTATTTGCTTTATTAACTTGTGCGTTGACAATCACTAAGCAGTCATTGGAAATTAACAACTCTTGAATTACCTCCATCTTCATGAATCCGTTAAATTTATATTCTTAAGGAGTTAAAAGCTACACTGCGAAAGGATACATCGCAGACTCAAAAACTGCAAAATTCAATATCGAAAATGCAAAGACAAGGCTAGAGTTGGGATAGATAGAGTATTGCCGCTATCTGTGAAGATAGATGCTGCTATCTTCGCACACACTCATAACCCTGTAGGAAAAAAGCAAATTCTGTTATTCATGCAGTGACTTTTTACTACGTACTTACAAGATTATTTTCTATCAGTGTAAATGCAACTAAACTGTTAATTTTCTTTCTCGCTATTTTTATTTCTGTTTATTGCTCTCTCCTTTTTGCTCTCTGTGCTCTCTTCTTGCGGGTTTTCTGGCGGACTGAGCTCAGTACGCAGAGTGACGTCGCCAAAGTTTGCCAGGCGAGAATTATAATTTTAGTGCATTGAATTATTAGTGTCAAAGAAAGCACTTCAAGTTAGAAATAATATTTTATAAAGTGCGTCAATCAATCGGAAATAAACATGAAGCGGTCCGCTTACGAAGTGCAACGGGATTTTGCGCTGAGCAGCGGATTTCACTCGGAAATAATTTGGGACTCGTGAGTTGAAAATGATTGTGGCAAATGCAGCAGCAGCTGCTAATGAAACGCGCCAAACTTCATTGCAGCCTCGCCCCCGAGCAGCCGGATGTGCTGCGCCAGAAGATTGCCAATCTGATATGCCAGATGGAGGACGAGGACGAGGACGTGGCGACGACCGGCCGAACGAGAAGCAACAAGTTGCTGGCCAAGCAGCGCCAGCATCTGTTCGAGAATGTTTGGAAGCAGCGCACCTACACAAATCGCACGCTGCTCTCGGCGATTATCTATGTGCTGGTCACTCCTGAGACGGATGCCACATTGGCGCTGCAATCGACCAACTACAGCTGCCATCCAGTGATAAGGACGCGCAAGTGCGTACGGGCTGATGGTGGTGGCAACGAGAGCTCCAGCGATGGCTGCTGCATGATCTTCATTGATGAGCACGGACGCGTCTATGCCAACTGGCAGCGGTATGTGCGCAACAATGCCCTGCCTCGTGGCACCATGATAGCGCCCCACAACGGTGTCTACACTTTCACCAAGCTCACTGACCAGGAACGAGAGCAAGTGCAGCTGATGGTGCTATCGACACCAGCGTCGTGGCTCAAGCAGAAGATGCTGCAAGTCAGCGACAAGCTGGTCACAGTTGGTGGCATTGTCGCCACGGTGCCGGTGGCTGCCACACTGGCACTGCCCGTCGCCGCACCCATACTGATTGCAGCCACAGTTGTTGGCGTCTCCACGGCTGCCTATAGCACCGTGCGGTCCGCGTCGCGGCTCATCGATCGGCGCTGGCACGGCCAG
This sequence comes from Drosophila grimshawi, assembly GCF_018153295.1. Classification (NCBI taxonomy): domain Eukaryota; kingdom Metazoa; phylum Arthropoda; class Insecta; order Diptera; family Drosophilidae; genus Drosophila; species Drosophila grimshawi. Next base: position 8,751,208 of record NW_025063692.1, on the reverse strand, counting down.
ACAGTATCGCTGGCGGACAACGAGGCGCGCTCCAGCTGGCTGGGCGTTGCCGGCGGCGTTGCTGGCCTGGGTGCGACGAGCGCCAATACGGCGCTAAGTGTCCTTCGGGCGGGACGAGCCGGCCGGACTGCTCAGCTGGCGGTGCACGGCTGTAACGTGTCCTCAATGGTGATCGCCGGCACCGGCGTCGTTAGCGGCGTCTATGATCTGTATCTCAAGATTAGCGACGAGCAATCGCTGAGCGGTTACGACGCAATGCAAATGGCATCCAGTCTGCTAATCTTTACGCATTCGGTGAACAATCTGCGCCTCGCCGTAAAGGCAACCAACGGACACAGTCTGCGACGCGTGGTGCGTCACCAGACAAGGAAGGTGTTCAGTCGCATCAGCGAGGAGTCGGCCAAGCTGCACAGCAGCGACACATCCCGCAAGCTGGACATTGTACGCCTCATCAATGACATACCCTACAAGGAGGTGCTCCTCAACTTGCACAAGATTCATTCGCATCTGGCGGCTGGTGCCACAGTCGCCTTAGTTTTGGATGCCGTCGGTGCCGCTGGTGTCCAGTTGCCCACTTTTGTTCGATTGGCCGCCGGCGGTGGGCTCAGCCTCGATCTACCGGCACTGGCCAGCCAGTTGGGCTGCAAGTTTGTAGGCCAGATCGGCAGCCTGACCAGCTTTATGGACGTGCTCGATGGGATGAGCCGTTACTTTAGCGAGCAGGCGATGCAGCTGCTGCTCCAACTGACGCGCACCTTTGTGGAGCAGAGCGTGGACGGAATTGATCGCACCCTAAACACTTTTGTCTCCACAGAGCTGGTGCTCTACCGCATGCTGATGCACTGCATCAACAACTACGAGAATTGTGCCGTCGATTTTCTCGAGCAACATCGTCACGACATCTTGGCCGTCATCGGCAAGTACTTCAAATCGCTCCAGCCCCAACCGGAGCCGGAACAGAAATGCATTAGGCGCAAGTGTCCCGCCTGCCATGGTGTCTTCTATATGAGTCGTCTGTAATGTCTGCATCATCTCCATTTAAATGTGATTTCTCATGTGACTTTTTGTACTGCCATATTTTATTATCTACAACTTAACAATAAATTAAATAATCTTCAAATGGTAATTTATTCATGGCAGACAAATTATATTGAATCTGTGATCGAGTTTCGCTTCAAATGTGCTGATCAGTTTCGATTCTCCTAATTGGAATTGCAACCGCCGTCCACCCCGTTGAGTTAACCGTTGATCGGCACACTGAACATGAAAGACACTCGGTTCAAGAACTGTAGAACCAATTGCGCATATCGATAGCTATCGAAAAAAGCTGTATGTTATGTTGATGTGTTGTTAGCTAACTCACCGGTACTGTTTCGATTCATGAACTTGCGCATATCAAATTAGTCTGCTGCGCATACGACAAACGCATACTGGACAAAAGCTGTCTGTTATTTTGTTAGCTTACGTATGCATCCATCCAGCCATCAACAATCAATATCGGAACTCAGCGCCGTCATCGGAGCCAATCTTGGGCGGGACATTTTGCACATTTTGAATTACACAATTCGAAATAATCTGCACCCAATTCGATTATATTTCCCAAGACGACTACCAGGCAATATTGAATTATTTTCATTTAGTTTTATTAATTTCTCTTTTCATTTGTTGTTCGCGTTTGTATCTCTTACGTCTGCTTATATATTCTCTTTTCAAATACACACATACATATGTATGTGTCTGTGTGTGGTATGATAATTGCTTGGATTACAATATGCCTTAGACATTTATGTAGTACTAATCTGATCTCTGCGAATAAGTTACCAACTGAATAAATTGCATATCTTTTGCATTTCATAAATGCTTATGCTTCTTCTTTCACACACACATATATATCTATATATATATATATATATATATATATATATATATATATATGTATATATATATATATATATATGTATATATACTTATGCATATATGTATATATACATGCATTACAGCTGTACATAAGAACATACATATGTATATATATATATATATATATATATATATATATATATATATATATATATACAAATATTGGTATTTCGAGGGACAGAGTCGAAAAAACCCTAAAAATGTGTAATGCAATTGGGTATTCCATTTATTTATTTATAAATACTTTCAACTTATATATGTATATATATATATGCCCTAATACGCCTGATGTAATTCAGTGGTAATTTTTTCTCATTATTATGTTTACTTGTAGGTATTTTCTTTTTTCATTTCTATCATTTTTGTCAATTTCTTTTTCTTTTATATTTTGTTGGACTTAAACTCGTTTTGCATTTGACGTTTACTTTCAACGGCTTTCAACGGTTCAATTCGTTTCTCAAACTTGCCTCACACACCTTTGCTTTATTTATTTATTTATTTAATTCATACATACAAATATTTTAATATTCGGTTTTGCATTCGTTTTCGATCTCAATTGTGTGTCTCTTTGTGTGTGTGTCTCTGTGTCTGTGTGTGTGTGTGTCTCTGTGTGTGTGTGTATGAACAATATTGGTAAATCTATGTTTGCTTGTGCTCTGTGTTAAGTTCTCTTGTTGCTTGTATTTAATTGTACAATTAAAAAAAAAAGTTGTCTAACTGCATCGTTGTAACGCCAGCGTTACAATTTCCTTCTTTTTCTTTTTTTTAAATATATATATAATTTAATATACATATCTCATAGCTTGTTTTCTGCCCCTGCATCTTTTTATTTTTTGTTAGAGCTATTTTTTTTTTTAATTTCAGGCCAAACTTTTTCACATTTCAAGCGTTTTTCCTTAACAACCGTCTTTCTCTTTTTTACTCTTTTTTTTACTCATATTCTTTTTTCCTTTTGAGTTTTGTTTTGTTTTGTGTTCAAATTTTGGTGTTTTACATTTCATTAAAGTACAAAACATGTCATCCTCATCAAGTAAATACGTTTTGTTGTGACTTTTTCTTAAAATCATTTTCCATCATTTTGAATGCAGCGTATTTTTTTAGGATTGCTTGGTATCATATACATATTTATATATATACATATGTATATATATAGATATTTATATAGATCTTTATATTTATATATTATGCTAATCTATACATTTATGTATATAAATTGTATGTGTTATTTAAATTTGCAATTCACAGAAAGAAAAACAAGAACTTCCATTTACAGTTAGCATCACGACATTCAAACAAAATATCTAACTAAGCCACAAAATTTCTGCATAGTTTTCAAAAAAATTTGGCCAACCTGTCCTATAATGCTGCTCTAGTAACATGTATCATCTAACATTATATAAGTCGTAATTTACTAGGCAAAAAAAAAAAAAAAAACACAAACACGAGGTTTTATTTACTACAATTTGGTATGCATATGTATAGGACCTCATACACATATATATATATATATGTATATATGTATATATAGATATATACACTGATATACTTGACGGTATGTCTCCTCTAATCGCTAGAATCACGACGATTAAATGACACCTCTTAACTATATGGATATATGTATATGTATGAGGATAGTATATGAACTATACGATACTGCAATTTCAGTCAAAACTGGGCAAACACTGGGCCACAGCCATCGAAATTGAGATAGATAGATAGATAGATGGATACATATGTATGTACATATATCGGATCATACATAGATACATATGTAATACAGACAGAATGGAGATTCGAGATTGGAGATTGGAGACTTAGACTGAGAGTGAGAGTGAGAATACGAGAACAAAAATACTTTCTACTCTTAGATGCAATTCTTAACTTGTTTTTCTTGGCAATTCTCTAATTAGTAAATATATGTATTCCTTAGTTGCTCATTTTCGTTTATTTATTGATTTATATGTATGTATGTATGTATGTATGTTTGTATGTATGCATGTATGTATGTATATATTTAAATGTAAATTTAAGTTTATGAATTGCTTTTGGTTTACCAATGCGAGAAGAACTAATGCCGAATGCCATTTATCGGGCTATGTTTTAAAATACATACATAAGATACATATTAAATTCATAAATTACACTGACACTCAAAATACACATACAACATATGGTTTAAGATACGCACATATAGAAGTAACTGTATTCATTATTTTTTAATATAGCACACATATATACATATATATATATATATATATACGCATGTATGTGTGTAAATATCAGTGTATCTGCATCTATCATTTCATCATATGTTGTGGAGAACTGTTTGCCTGTATTTGTGTCTGTGTGTCTCTGTGTCTGTGTTTGTGTGTGTTTTTGCTTTGGTTTTGCTTATTACACACAACTCACTAACATTGAAATTCATTAGTTAGTAACCAATTACAATACATTACTTAATAATATGTACTATATATGTATTTTAGCAATATTATAGGTATGCATGAATTGTTATGTGGTAGCACGTATAAATAATTGGTATCTCTGCATTTTGGTTTTTTGGTTGTAAGTTGTGGTTTGTTGTTGTTTTTTTTTTTTGTTTTTTTTTTGGTAGAGAAAAAAGTCGTTTAGTTTTTGTTTGTTTCATTTATTTGTAATTTCATTTCACTCAATTGTTAAAGTAGCTTTCAGTTTGCCATGGACTGCGCCCTGCTTCCAACTATTGTTTGTTTGTTTTGTATGTAGTATATTTTAGTAAATTGATTTCTCTTTGACTTATAACTTTTGCACTTGAATTAATTGCATAATTAGTCATTAATTGCAAAAGTAAATTTGAAGCGCACATTTACAATGCTGCTATAATTGCTATAAAGTATTTATTTGTTGTTGTTATTGTTGTTGTTGTTGGTTATGCAACTTACAATCTGTTGTTGTTGTTATTTTTTGTTTTGCTTTTTTTTCTGGTTTAATCTAACAATTTGACAGTTGCTGTTTTCATACTATTTAACCTGTTTTCTCATTTCAGTTTACAACAATTTTCTCAACACGTTCTGCTGCTTAAAGAATATATATATTTTTATGCTGTTTTAATGTATAATATATATAGGTTTTGTATATGCATATATACATATACATATATATATATATATATATATATATATATATATATATATATATATATACAAATATATTTAATAGTGCATAATAATTTTAATGATATTTTTAGACCATCAAGGTTCATTTTCATTTCATTTTTGTTTTAATATATGTATGTATATAATTATGTAGATATTAAAAAAAAACACAATTTCACGGATCCTGCCCGTTTAAACACAAAATAAAATATATATATATATATATATATATATATAGCATACAATATGTGTGTGTGTGTGTGTGTGTGTAGGGGGTGGGGTTTGGGGGGTGGGGGTTAAATATATGTTTATATATAATATATATAAATATATATATTATATTAAAAAAAATTAATAAATTAATAACAATAAAGGTAATAAATTATGCGCTTTTTAGTTTGGCCTGCCACTCTCGATCGATCACGCACCAGCGTGAGCCTGTGACTCAGTAAAAATATAGTGTTTGTAAATATAGTTGCATAGATTGCTCCACATACACATATATATATATATATATATATACATATTTATATATGTATGTGTATAGTTTGTTTAAATGGTGTATAGCCAATGACTTTTTCAATTGAATTTTATTTGGTTTTCGCTTTTAATCAAGAATTTTCTAGTGCTTGAGCTGGAAAAGTCTTTTTTTTTTGTTTGTTTTTTGTTTTTTGCATGTAAACTGTGGACCAAGAAGCATCTTAAGTCAATTAAATCAAATCAATCAAAATGTGTAAATTGATGTGGCAATCGTAGGACAACTTTAGATACACATTTCGAATTTGTCAGTTGCTTGATTTAACTCTGTTTCTGTTCAACTTTTTGTTTTTTAATTGTTACTGTTACTCATTTTGTTTGTCTACCACTAAAATGATATTTTGCGAAGACAGCGTTTTACTTGGAAGCAACATAAATCAAGAATTTCTTCAGCTAATTGTACAAATTATTATTAATATTATTATTATTATTATTATATTTGTTTTTTTTTTGTGTTTTTTTTTTTGGTTTTTGTTTTATGTTCAGTTTTTTTGTTTCAAGCAAATTAAACTTTCATTTTTCTTTTTGGCTTTGTTTCTCTTCTTATTTTTTGCGTCATTTAGTTTTAGCTGCAAGCATTTTGCTGCTTTATTTTAAATTCGAGTCCAACGTTTAAGTTATGTACAAATAATTAAAAAAAAAAAAAAAACGTATTTCACGTGTGTGTGTGTGTATGATTACATATGTATGTATATAGGACTTTACAACTGCAGTCTAAGCTGCAGAATGTACATAAGGTTTTGGGCTTAAGTATGTTTTGTTTTTTGTTGTTTTGTTTCATTTGAATATAGCTTCAATTTTGTTTGCTTTATGCATTTCAATTTAGTTGAATTCACTGGTTTTGCTTTTGGGCGGGGTTAGGGGGGAGGCTTACAGTATGTAAATTGCAGTTAGTGCTTCGTGTTTCTTTTTGTTTTTGGTTTTTGGTTTTTGTATTTTGTTATTTTTGTTTTTTGTTTTTTGTTTTTTTTTTTTTGTTGTCGTCTCTAAATAAATAAAATTTGAAATGTATACAACAATCAACGCAATCGTTATCAACATAATCATCAACAATGATAATAATCTTTTAAAATTAATAATTTAAATTTAAAATTTATGCATGCACAATATTTTGTTTGTTTTTGTTAGCTCAAAGCGTTGTTCATTTACAAATTATCTTAAAAAACTTAATGGTAAAATTGTTATTGTTGTTGCAGTAGTTCTTGTTGTTGTTGTTGTTGTTCTAGTTGCCTTCCTGGCCTTGGTTTGTCAATACAATTAAAATGAAAGCAACAAATTTGCCGCAATGAATATTGAGCTAGATTGCCGTGGTTCAACATTAAAAACTAAAGTTCGGTTGCTTAAAATATATTTAAAAAAAAATTAATAAAAATAAAATAAAATCGAATTAAATATTGCAACAAAAATCGTCTATGGTTGTGTATTTGTTGTTGTTTTTTTCTGCTGTATTTGTTTAAAGTGGTTGCTTTGTGTTTAGCTTTTGCTTGCCTTTCTTTTTGCAGTGCGCTTTTGTCTTGTCTTTAATTTGGGGGGGTTTTTGTTTGGGTTTTGTTTGGGTTTTGTTTTTTTTCTTCTTCTAGATTAATTGTTATGTGTAATGTTATGTTAATGCTTTGCTTAGCTGCTTTCTTTTTTGTTTTCAGTGTATTTCACATCAATCTCAGTTTTCATTAAGTAAATTTCTAATTTCTCATGTTTTTTGTTTTGTTTTTGTTTTGTTTTCTTTTACTATAAGTTAAACGGTACTTTTGCTATTGCTGTTTGTTTTTATGCTTTAAACATTTGTTTAATTCTTTGTATTTTTTTTTTGGATTTTTTTCTTTTTTTGTGTCTTTTTGTTAATTTTTTTTTGTGTTTTTTTTTCAAAATTTTTGGTTGTTGTTTTGTTTTTCTTTTTTTTTAAATTGTAGTCACTAACGTAGTAGGAAGAAGCTGTGCGCTTTTTCCGTTATTCTCCGATAAATTCTGACGACTCTCCGTCACATTCCACCGCGTTGGGCCTGATTTTGACTCCCTGGCGGATGGCCACCGCCTGCCGCACTGGTGGCCGTTGTGCCCGTTGTGGTGCTGGAGCCGGCATCTGCCCGGCTCTCGCTCTCGTCGCACTCCTCAAGCTCGGCTAAATTCTCCTGATCGGACTCTTCCAGCGTTATCTGAGAATGAGAATGTGTGTAAGAATCGAATATGAACAATTTATGTGGATGTGATTGAATACCTGAAAGCGAATCTTCTCATCCTGCGGTATTTCATCGGCTGCCGATGGCGGCGGCGATGGCGGTATCATGCTCTGATAGTAGTCTCTGTTCTCTTCAAGCGTATCGAGTATATCCTGTGCGTCTGGATGAACCAGATCGGCCCAGGTTTCCCACAGCGGATGCACAATATAATCGATGAAGCCCACCTGGGACTTCTCGATGGTTGCATTGTGGCGATCGCACATCGGACTAATGTCCATGCCCGATTCGCGCTCCTTGTCGCCCTGCAGAAAGAACTCCTCCATTAGCAGCGCCACCCAGCGCTTATACAGCGGCAATGGCTTGGTGGGATTGCTCAGATCAGCGCAGTGCACCAAATTCTCAAGCACCTGTTCAAAACACACATCAACCAGAAAGAGATAGATGAATGTGTGTGTATGAGAGAGAGAGAGAGAGTGAGTGAGAAGAGCATCTCACTTACCTGTATACGATCTGTGTAGTTGTCCAGGAGCAGCACCCCAGAGCCGGCTACCTTCTTGGTCTCCACCATAGTCTTCAGATCGGCCAGCAGACTCATGTGCTTGGACATGTCCGTGGAGAGCACAATATCAATAACCATTTTCCTCAATGTTTGGCGTTGTTTCCTACACACAGAGATCAAGATTGAAAATGGCATTCGGCATTAGAAGTGCGCTCAAAGTTCGCTTTTGGGATTGCTTTACTCACTTTTGCATATTACCGAATATATCACATCCTTGATTTTGCAATAATTTGAAGGCAACAGCTAAATGATGATTTTCCAAAACAGATTCGTCATTGTACATTAATGCTAGTTCGGAACCTGCAACAAATTCAAATGAATAATTAATTTGCACAGTTGAAATGTTTGTGTTTCGTTCGTACTTGAATTAACCAAAAACTGATTGGTTAAGCCAGGATGATCAACATCGTGAATACAAGCGGCGAACAGGGCCCCGCCAACTTCGAGGGGCGTGAATACGCCCTCCAATGCTGGCGTATTTAGTAGCACATTTGTGCTCTGTGTCACGTCAGCGGCATGCAGCGAATTGTGAAACGGATTGTCTTTGACGTAGTGGTCCTCCAGAGTAGTCATAAAGTTAAGAAAAGTTTTCGGTGGTATCATAAGACTGGTCAGTAATTCTCTACTCTGCAATTGCAGAACAAAATAAAATAAATAAAATTAGTATTTCATTTGTAGAAGTAACAGATATGAGTGTAATAATCTTTAATGTTTGAATTGTCGTTGATTATGTGAATTGACTTGCCTGAAATATGGTGTATGCCACACAGGTGAGCGGACGATTGCAGCTCCAATCGCCAATTTTGAATATCTCAATGCCCCACGTATCGAGCTCGGCGAGCAGTGTGCCCAGCTCGTTCTCCTTGGGCGTCTCCACGCCAAACGTGGGCAAACGCTCGCCGGTGAAGCTGTTGGTGTGCGAGAGCGGCCGCTTTACGCCGCTGATCTGTGACATGGGCGGACCGCGGGGCGATCGACTGCGCGGATATTGATTGACCGGTTGGGTCGAAGGTTCCGTATTCTCTTCGACGCGCAGCGATGGCAAATCGAACTCTTGTTGCTTGTCTGCAAATATTCAAATACACACAGCAAATACTTCTGTTAGATTGGGCATCATCAAGTCACATCAAGTATACGTCAAGTTGTTAACAAACAACAACCAACACGTCCATATTAAATTTGAAGAAAGCATTTTAGACAAATTGCCTATTCTTGGGCAACATGAACCCAAATCGCCGATGCATAAATTAATATTTATTTATTTATTAGAATTGTGTTGAATTTAAGTTAGCATACAGCTGATAATAACAATGATACCCTATAATTTATTTCAAGCACTCTTTTTATGATTTCGATTTGGAAAAGTCTTTTAAATTTGATGTCTGATTCATAAATAACAAACTGTAGATGCTAATCAGAAGAATATCTTATTACTTATGCATTTAATTATTAATAATAATTACACATATTCAAAATACTATTTCTCCTATATTTTAAGGGTATAAAGAGGGTGCTACAAATTTACAATGTGTGTGTGTTTGGGTGAATGCTTTTACTTCCACGCAACAAATATAACATCTCCATGCATATTTAATGGGGTCAAATGTATCTAAATAAGATGACTGATATGAATGGCATATTAAGTTGATGTTGAAGTTGAATCGCTCTCTTTTAGATTGCTAAAAGAAATTCATTAACAAATGGAGATGTTTATCAATACAGCAATTTCACACTTGTAGCTCTTTGCACCAAAAGGGATTACTTTGCAAAAATGCATTCGCATATCTAAGTAAAAAATAAGTAAAGTCTTTTAGTGTTCGAGCAAATATTCATGTGATATACTCTCGACATTAAGTAGTAGTTATGAGTAAGTTTGTAGATCGTTGTTAGTCAGCAACTCTGCGCTATTTCGATTGCCTTCAACTTTGTTCAACACTAGTTTTACTGTTAATTATCGCAGTTTTACTGTTAAATATCGATGATTACCAATTTGATGTGTACACTTTTGAATTGCATTGCAAATAAGTGTGTGAAGCATCTGCCTACTATTCGATACCTTATTTTTGGGCAAGTCTTTAAAATACACACAGCATGAAACACTCACACATATCTCAGACACACACACACACACACACATACACACGAGTACATATGCTATCCATGCCACATCGCCTTCGTGCCCCACGGCATTAACTCGACGCAGAGCTGTCTCAGCTGCCTGCTGTTTTATGTTTCTTTTTCACTTCTCTCTTGTTTTTCGCATACACACACACACACACACACATACACACACGCACACACACACACACACACACGTAGACCGATGCAGGCATATGTACACACTTTACATACGATTTGATTTTGGTTTTGAATTTTGAATCTGTAATCCGTTTCAGAGATTTTTTGTTTACTCGCACAGCGCTCAACGATTTGGCTGATTAACATATGCGACAGCCGCGAGAGACAACTCTTCTCTCTCTCTCTCTCTCTCTCTCTCTCTGTATCTCTATCTGCATCTCTATCTCTGGATACGTTTGTGTTTTCATCTTGCAAAGTCGTTTCAATTAAGCCACCGCCACATGCCTATTCCCACTCTCATTCCCATTCCCATTCCCATTTGCAATCGCAATCGCAGTTAACGCCATGGGCCATGGACATTACGTATACGCACTGTGTCTGCGCCTGTTTTTTTTTCCTCTCTCTTTTTTTTTTAGAGAAGAGTCGACTTATCGACTGGGCGACACATTTATGCTGCCCGTCCTGGTTTTGTGTGTGTGATTTTAGGTTGGGCGAGCGGCGGCCGCTTCTGTTTCAAATGAAGTGTTACAAATGAACATTAGGGTCCCGTGTGTGTGTGTGTGTGTGTGTGAGTGTGTGTGTGTGTGTGTGTGTTTGAGTGTAGCTTTAGGTGCTGGCCAGGCTTGGGCCAAATGCGATTTTATGCTTGATAAACTACAATAAAAACAACAACAATGGGGCGAGTGGGCAGAGACAACTACCAAAGGCGTAGGCCCCAAAAAAGGAAGCAGACAACAACAAAAATAACAACAAAAACAACAAGAAAAACAACAACAAAAACTGTAGTAACCGCAAAGGTAGGCAGAAAAACGAGTTTAGGCCTGGCCAAGCCGGGCCGAGCCAAGCGAATCATTTTAGCCAGTTGCCAACTTGGCCATCTGAGTTGAGTCGAGTCGAGTTGAGTTCCAAGTTCCGAGTTCAGTTCAGCTTTAGGCTCATAGGCTCAGCTCAGCGAAGCAGAAATATGGACAAATGTGCAAATATGTTGGCCTACCTCATGCTTGGCCACACCCACAGTTTAAGGAGGCGCGCCCACCTCTCCCTCTCTCTCTCTCTCTCTTGCTCCCTTTCTCTCTCTGACAGTTGCTTTTATTTTATTTGACATTCTGTTCTCTTCTCGGCGGTGTTTTGTTTTGCTTCAGCTGTGTTGTAACTCTTTCGCTTTGGTCAACGCGCCTTTGTTTGTGCACATCCTGAGGTCAGCGTCAAACGTGGACGTAGTTTTTGTAGCCTCGCTTTCCCCCTTCCCCCCTGCCTATCCTTATTTCTCCGCTCGACGGCAAACACATAAGCAGCCGGTTGTATTAGGGACTGAGGCGTGCCATTGGGTGTTCGTAGGTTAAACAATGAAATTTCCACTTCATCTGTTTTTATGCTGCTCTGCATAATTTAATTTTGCACTTTCAATTCGACGGCTTTGGCTTTGGCTTTGGCTTAAGTTTTATTTGGCCTGTTCTTTTTGACTCCTTTTTGCTAAAGGGGTTTTCTCTATTTTTTCTTCTATTTGTTTTTTAGGTTTTTTAGGTTTTACTTACTGCTCTTTTGCACTGTAAGCTGGAGTCTCGTAGTTTACAAACAAGTTTTAAATTTTGCATACTGTTTTTGTTATAGTACATAGTTCTAATTGAGTGTGCGGCAGCATGAGGAGCCAAGAGCGGATGGATGGAGGAAGAGGAAGAGGTAGAGGAAGAGGAAGCAGACGCTACTTGAAACTTTGCTGCGGCTAATGCGATTTTATTGCATACTTTTATGCGTTGTCGAGCAGCAACAAACACAAACACAAACACAATAAAAAGAATAAAGACTATGAGAATGTCATCAACTGCAGATAAAATAAACGCGAAGTTCTCGCAATTCTCGAATAATTTTCAGTACATTTCATTCAGCTGACAATGTGCCAGTGCCAGTGGATGTGACTTACTATAAAGATTTTCCATTTGAGCTGGCCTTCTTTGGTTTGGCGAGGAACTTACTTTGAATAAGTGTAATAGGAAAACTATCGGGGATGTTATCGATGATATCGATACTCCACTATCAGTGTGAGCATCCTTAACCACAACATATTTCTTTGACTGAAGTTGTATTCAATTAACTTAGACTTAATAAAATTGGTATTAGTTTCGCTTATATCTAGTTTTTATTATGCCCCCATAAATATTCGATAAAATTGACTTACCCAAAAATGTTGAACATATATATTCGGAAATTTGATTTCCCGATCTGCTTGACTCACTAAAGTGGGATAGCTCCTTATTTAACATGCGCTTGAACTGAAAACGATACAATCATTCGAATAGTTAGTAATGATGTAATAATTAGCAATCAATTATCGATAATCGTTAATCGATTAACGCACCTTAAGCGATGCCATGTCGGAGACACTGCGGTGCGTTTGTATGGTCTCCAGCTGATCCAGGCACCAATCCAACTCCTCAATGGTATCGGTGGCTAGGCGAGTGTAGTTCTCCTCGCCCTGTGCTAGTTGGACACCGCCTGCATTTCCGCCACGTCCCGATGATGATTGAGCTGGCCGCCTGGATCTTGTTTGATTAATATATGATTTGCACACGCACAGATACACACACACACACACACACACACACACACATAAAGATAGTTGGTGGAACAGAGGGTGTGAGGGGTGAGGGGGGGTAACATTGAAATTTTGACAAATAGGGAGAGAGAGTGAGAGATAAAACGGGGAGCGGGAGAATGGGCGTGGTGGGGAGTTATTGTGATAGGAGGAACAAGAACGGATGTTCATGTACAAGAACAGAAACAACAACAAACAAACAAACGTGACGACAAACAGGAATAAAAAAAGAAACAGACAAAAAAATATGTAAAAATTACAAGAAAATTTCAATGAAAATAACAGCAAAATTTTTGACAAACGCAAATAAATTGATCGAATTCGTGGGGAGGCGGTTGACAGGCAGTGGGATGAGGTTAACGGAAAGAAGTTAGACAGAGTTAACAGTTTTTTTTTATTATTATTATTGTTATTTTTTTTGACAGCCACACACAGCGAGAAGAAAACGTGTTTACAACATTGATAATCAAGAATTGGGAACAACAACAACGATTAAGTTTTGATTGCGGCGAGTGAGCGAGACACATATATAGACATATATATGTACACATATGTATAAAGAAAGAGCAGCAGAGAGAGAGAGAGAGAGAGATAAAGAGAGAGAGAGATAGAGAGAGAGAAAGAGAGAGAGAGAGAACGAGAGAAAAAAAATATGAACAAAATTGATTTGAAAAATCTGTGGTTTTCAATACAACAATTAAGAATTATTGGTTAGCTTATGATTAATTGCATACTTATGGACTTATGTGGCTTAATATGGGATTCTCTTTTTTATTTGGATTAAAAGATGGCTAACAAGGGAAAAAGAACACTGACTGCTGGTAAGGGTAAGGGTATTATTTGTATTATTATTTGTAAACACACACAGACACACACACATCCAGAATGTTAGATATATTAGTGCCAACAACAGCAACAACAACAAACAACAACAAACAACAACAACAACAACAAACAACATAATATAGGTGATAAAAAGAAAAGATCTTTTCGGGGATTTTCTATTTTTTTTTCGGCTGCAAGCAGCCGTTGCCATTTCATGGTGACTGACCAGTTCAATAGAACTGACAATGTTTTAGATTTGAGTTCCGTCATATTCGTTGGAAAAATGTATAAATAAAGTGTACGGTACGACATATATTTGCGGTATTTTTGGCACGTCAAACCATAGAAACCCGCACCGCCCCGCCCCGCCCCGCCGCCCGTCCGGCTCCAGTGTGTGTCTGTGGGTCGTTTCTCCGCATCGTTGTCGTCATTTCGCTTTAAGTGGGTCTTTACTCTTCTTCAACAGTTGTGTTGTGTGTGTGTGTGTGTGTGTGTGTGTGTAAGTTTAGTGGATGACTGTGGCTGGGCGGGAGGGGGACTTGTTACGAATACATACACTTATACATACATAAAACATGTAGACATCATTATTGTTAGTCGGTAAAGAAGATTAATGCTTTATGCTATTGTTGTTGTTTACTTTCTGGTTGTTGTTTTAATTGCTGCTTGATTAATTAAAGTGTGAGATGACTAAAACATATTGAGAGAGAGAGAGAGAGAGAGAGAGAGAGAGAGAGGGGGGAGGGCAAGAGAGCGAGCAAGGTACATCGACAGGCAGCAAGACAATAAGTGCAAGAGAAAATGAGTAGGAAGTAGGCGCGAGACAGAGTCCGGGAGAATTGTATAGAAGGCAAACAAACAAAGTTATCTCCTCCCATTTTTTTCTTTCTTTCTTTGTTTTTTTTTGTTTTTTTTTTGTTTTTCTTTATTAGGCGGGGCTTATGTGGAAAGGTGGTGTTTTTTGAGAATGGGAAATGTGGAAACCTTGGTTGGTGAATTAGATTTGTTTGCTTGTTTGTCATGGATCGCGGGGGGGTCGCGAGCTCAGCCTTAAGTGATTTTGTGGCAGCAGCCCTTGGTGGTGGTGGTAGGGGGTAGGGTCTCGGGTCTCGGGGGAGTGTTCATGTCGAAATCACCACAAAAAAAAAAAAAAAAAAAAAAACTTACTTGTTGGATGCTGGTACATTTGTCAGACTTAATAAATTGTTGCGCACTGAACGTAAACTGGCTAAAATTTGGGCAAACGGCGTTACAATCAGATCCTCGCCATGGCTGTAACGAGAGAGAGCAAAATGGATAAGTAAATGTAGACGATAGACGATATATATGCATATAATACATAAGTCAAATAGATGTTCAAACATAGGATACATAAACACACATGTGCATGCAAAATACAAAGTGAGTAAATAGAGTAAATGCTATGGCGACTATAACCACGTCGACAAGCAGAGAGTGAGAGAGTGAGACATGCACGTAAATAATTCAATTAAACAGTGAAACACACGTGAGTAGCGAGTAACAAGAGTGACGAGTAATCGAACTGGCGAGTAACAGAAGCAGCAAGCCCCCCAAGCGCCAACACTAGCGAGTAACAAGAAGGAGAACAACGAGAAAAAACACAACACAACATTTGTTTAAGTACTTTTTGAATTGAAATGCGATTAAATCATTAAACATTTGTTTGTGACCTGTTTGGCACTTGGCAACACTCGCCTTGACTCGATTATTGAATTGCATTTCATTAATTACCGTTTATTGCACTTGAAGTCATGAGTGTACATTAATTTATATATATATATATATAATTATCGATTCATAAGTTTGGGCATTAAGCGACCTATGGCAACCGAATTGAAGTCATTGAATTCAACATGGAATTTCGCACGCAGTTAATTAAACGATGTTTTAGTTGTTGTTTTCCATATTCAAAACTACCAAAAATTTATGGATTTAAATTTCAAACTGATTTAAATGGAAACGATATAGTGTGAGTGAGTGAGTGAGTCAGTGAGTGAGTGAGCCTAACCGAATTGGCTGGCAAATCAACTGGAATAAACTCATAGGTGCCTGAGTTTACGATGATACCAGTCCATATGACAATCAGGGTCTCCCCCGAGGGCCCCAAAAAGGCTGGCAGCTGTCGGTCGACCGCAAAAGGTCAGCGCCATTGCCACGAATAGACATGCCAAAAACAACACGTATGCCAACACACAAAGGAAGGCAATGTAAGGACGCCAAAGGACGTTCAAGTTTGTTGCACCGCACAATTCTGTCCAGGTTGGCCCGAAAATTCCACAGAAATGCGGAACGAAAAGCGGCGCGCACAATTTGTGGAAATTGTGTGGCAGCTTGTTTCTCGGCACACGAGCCACTTGCCTCGAAATATTTGTGCCGAAAATAAATATTAAACGGGCAAGAATAAAAAAAGAAAATATTAAAAAAAAGAACACACACACACAAAGTAAATATCCAAGGCACAGGCGTGGCAAGGAGACGAGCACAAAGACGTTGCCGTTGCCGTTGCCGTTTGCGTTCGCGTTGACAAACAAAAAATGGGATAAATTAATATTAATATATTAAAATTAACAAAACATATAAATAAAACAAACAACAACCATCAAGCTATTGGCCCAATCTGTGACGTCATAACACAACAACGTTGGCGGCGCCAAAATTAAGATTCGCTTTTTAATGTTGTATTTTCTATTTTTCAATACCCTGTACCTCAGTACGCTTAGCAGCTGTATTGAGTTCATTAATATTACATACGTATAAGAACTCTGCTCTGAACATAAAAAGGATATGCATATTCCTGAAAGTACACAAAAATGTGCTCAACAAACAATTAAGTCAATAATCTAAATGTGAATCTTTTTATAAGTATATAAAACAAGAATTGTGACATTAAAATACTAAATACAGGGTATACGCAATTTGTGCATGTTTTAATTACTTGTTGGTGGATTTCTTTGCCGTTCAGCTTTAGAGCCTATTGGCTGGCAATAAAAACGCTTGGGAGAATTGAAATTTATAAAACGAAATTCTGCGACTTTTTCAAAAAAATGTTCAATGTTCAATGAAAGCGCGTGAGCGAGACAGAGAGAGAGAGAGAGAGAGAGAGAGAGAGAGAGAGAGAGAGAGCAATATGCAAATAGTGACAGCGATATACGATTAATGATGCCAACTCATTTACAGGCAGGTTGCCCCTGCTGCCCCAAGCCCGCCTGCGCACCGGCACCGCTCCACTCACAGCGGTGCTTTGTGGTATGTTTGCCTGATTTTTGGCACGTTGCAATATCCCACATAATATAGCAAATGTCTATGTGTGTGTGTGTGTGTGTCGCAACAATTGTACAATACTAGACTGTGTGTGTGTGTGTGTGTGTGTGTGTGTGTGTGTGTACTCACATGCTCATCCATCCATTTGTCTATCCAAACACCCATCTTAAGTGGCAACCATAAACAACAACATAAATAACGAGAGGCGAACAGACGCAGCAGCAGTAAGTGCAACAACAAGATTCACCCACACCACCCACACACACACACACCCCCCTCCCCCATCCCACTTCTTACACATCTACAGCCAGCAGCAGCAGCAGCAGCAGCAGCATCAGTAAATTTGAACTCTTCACTTTTGCCCCCGTCTCGTCTCTAGACGACACTTTGCCACTTTGCAGACAGACGAAATGTTTTTGCTGCTGATTTGTCATTTCCAAGCATGTCTCTTCTCTGCTCTTCTTCTATACTCTCTTCGTTTCTTTTCGTTTCGTTTCGTTTCGTTTACATTCGTTTCGTTTCTTTTCGTTTCGTTTCGGTTTTCTTCTGCTCTGTTTCGTTATTCGATTATGAATATTGCGACGCATTTCGCCGCTAGATTAAAAACATGCCAATGACTCATTCACTGCGCTTCGCTGTGAATAATTGTCCGAGGAATCGCCGTGGTATCTTAATGGGGATACTCTTGTGCCATTGCACACAGATACAGATATATATCTACATATATATATATGTATATATGCTCAATACCTATTTGTCATATTTCTCATAAATTGATTTGAATCAAATCTGACACATTATTGATTTGTTTATGATTTCATCTCACAAAATCCGTTCTTCCATAAAACTTGTTCATTGCACTCAAATTATATATATTTTCCACTTGTTTTTCACAAGTTTAATAAATGAAATCCATTTTATTGCAAGACATAGCTTTTCAGCTATTATTAATATTTTAATATTGAAGCGATTGCAATTGGAAAGTCAGCTTTATGAGCAACTTTTAAGTAAACGTCTAAGCTACAATAATATTAAATTATATTTCACATGTCTGTTAATAATATTTATTGATGAATTATTCAATATTACTACTCATATTTAATCATTTTGTGATCATATTTCCTAATCCGTGCTTGTCTTAAACAAAAAAAAAAATTAAATGAAAATAAAAACAATTGAAAGGCAATTAAATAATTTATTAACAATTTACAAAAGATTTTTATTTGCGCAAATGCAATTTGAAGTACTGATTTTATTAGTCAATTGACGATGCTGATGAAATGTGAATCTTTTTGCCAACAAGCTAATTAAACTAAATGAAATGCCTAATGAAGAAACTTTGAAACTTCATTTGAAATCTCCAGCGTAATTATATATATATATACATATATATATATATATATATATTCAAAATTATTTGACAAATACGCATGTACAAATGTAGTTTTTTTTTATGTGTCTTTGGGAACGTAAGTAAATAAACTGGCAACAGAAGCAGCAGTTTTTTTTTCTTCGCTTTTTCCTCATTTTTTGTGTCATTAAAATTAGAATTTAGCATATTAAGGGGGCGGTCAAAAGCATAAGCAGATATAAAAGATAGATTTTGTTGCTTTATGTTTTTTTTTCGGGGCCGACAGCTTTACCTGCGCTGCGATTTGATGGAGAACATGTTATCCCGATCGGCCATTATGGTGACAGCCAGATCGTCCTGCATTATGGATGGTATCATATTGAAGAAGCTGTGCACACGCGGCAGCGACTGTGACGACGCTGAATTCTTGTTAAGCATGGTGGCAAATACGCACGCACACGCACACACACACACACACAGACACAGACACACACACACACACAGAGAATACACACGGGAGAACAATAAAAAAATAAACTTCAATCGTTGGTCATCGGAACCTTGCACTCCGGAACCGCCAAAAACGCTGGCTAATGCGATTTCAAAATCAATTTCAATTTCAATTTCACTTTCCAATTCCAATTCAAATTCCAATTCAAATTTCTTCGATTTCGATTTCTCTGATTAGTAACTATTTTCCGGTACTATTCGAAATGACTGGCGACAACGAAAACGATAACGAAAACAGAAAAACGAGGCGACAGCGCAAATGCTTTTTGAATTTTCCACGAGTACGCGCTGGCCGAGAATGAGCGCGTCCCGCGGCGTGGCCAGCGAAAATACAAAACTCACAACACAACTCACGGCACGCTCAGAAATGAAAAAAATGAAAAAAATGAAAAAAAAAAAAGAAGAAAAATTATTGTAGAAAACGACAGCGCAGCGCTGCGACGCCGGCAGCACAGTTGGCAGCGCAGCAGCCATCAGCTGAGTAGAACGTAACGTAAGAAACAAATTATATTCAACTTAAGAAAAAATCCCAAAAAAAAAACAACAACAACAAAAAAATATAAATAAATAAAATTAAATGTGTGTCTGTATGCGACATTATGTGTGTGTGTGTGTGTGTGTGTGTGTGTCATTTCATTTTCATCATTTGTGTGCTAGTCTTGTTGTTGTTGTTGTAGTTTTTGTTGTTGTTTTTGTTTTTTGCGCGCGCGTAAAATTTTTGCTTGCTTCTCATCTTCAACAGCAGCAGGAACAACAATAACAACAACAATAACAACAACAATAACAACAACAACGATGAACTGACACAACATGTACAACATTTGCTCAATTGTTGAAATATATACAGGGTGTCGCCTTGACACAAATCAATTGATCGAGCAGCAGAAAGATTGGCATTACAAATATCGCACGTGTGTCAGGAATAACAAAAACAAACAAAAAATACAAATTCTAAAAATAAAAATTGCAAAAATAAATTGAAGAATTTTTCATTTTCAAAACGGCAAAAATACTTCAAATACACATTCAACTATCATTCAAGATCTATCTGAAATTTGACAGTTTTACTGCAAATGACACCAACAAAGTATAATTAAAATATTATATATTTCTACTTAGTCGACGCATAAATCACGTGGAAATAGACTTAATGGCTGAGAACAGGGTCAATAAAAATGTTGTATTTCGTGTTAGTTCAAATGAAGCTTAATGATGACAAGACGTGGATACACCCTGTATTTATAATACCGGCATATATCCGATGTCCGACTGGCAAGCTGGCGTCCTTGCCTGATATAATAATAACAACAACCATAATGACAACATCATTATTATCATCATTTTTTTCATCATCTCTGGCGCATCATTTATGCCTCCACCTGATTGTCTATCTCTGCTTACGCAAAATTAATTTCATTCTCATTCCCACTCTCATTTTCATTTTCATTTTCATTTTCATTTGCTCACTCCACTCTCTCTTCACATTGCTCTCGCCAGCTAGCTTCTTGGCTTGTGTTGTTGTTGTTGTTGTTGTTTTTTTTTTCTTCTTTTTTTATACTCTATTTTATTTTAGCGCACTTTGCTACGCTAATGTTTGATAAATTCTCAACTGAAATTGCCATTTGGCTGCCTTCAAGCGATCTCCATTTGTTTGCTGTACGTTTAATGAACGTTCATTACACAAGTACAGTAAACACACATAGACCGATAGAGCGATAGAGGGATAGAGGGATAGAGGGATAGAGCGAGAGATGATGAGAGATGCTAATATGCATATTTATATTTACCTACTACCGTTTACTACTACCGTTTATTTTTAATATCTCTCGCAGGTTAGTCGCAAATGAGCGCGCGCGCGTAATTCTAATAATAATTTTGAGCAATTTTTAATTCAGCTAACCCACTTGTGTGTGTCTTCTGTGCTCCTCTGCTCCTCTGCTCCTCTGCTCAAACCGAACCAAACCAATGTGAGTGCGAGTGAGATGCATGTGTAAGAGGCGTGGGCACATTACTCATACGCAGCATGAAGCAGCTTCTGAGATTTTAATTTTGATTCCAATTTCAATTTAAATTGCGACTCATGCAACTGATTTACCCATACCCCAATCCACAGTCCCCAATCCACAATCCACAATCCCCAATCCACAATCCACAATCCACAATCTTCAAATCCCCATGCCTCATTCACAAATCCCGATTCTTGATTACGATAATCATTCGCATTACTACGCGGACTTGGCCCGCCCACTGCGTCGCCCAACCTACGAACGGTAAGTGGCGCTGCATTCAATAAACAAAAGTCGTGTACACACACACACACACATATATATATATATATAGACACACTCACGACTGGCACTCAAACTCGATAAATAGAAGCAAACATTTCAAGCAAACTGTTGGCTCGTGATGGGGGCATTGGGTCAGCATACAGCATACAGACAGAAATCTCGTGACTGACAGCCAAGCAATGTGGGCGCATCGAAGTCGATTCAAGTGACTGATGAAATTGTCCATAAACATTTACAGACATCAACATCGAATAGCATTATTTAGATATGCCCTCGCATATAGAGTAAACTCAACATTGTTGTTTGCTTATCCAAAAACTACACACAATAAAAAAAAAAAAAAAAACTATCTGCTGGCTTATCTAATTAATGTTTAGCTTCATTTTTTTCTATTTTTGTTTGTAAGACAAAGAACAAAATTCGTGATTCGATAAGATAAGAGTCGATATTAATATATTAAGAATGATTAAAGTTTACTGATTGTGTTTCTCTTCCATTGCTCTGTGTAATATACAATTTCGTTAGAATTCAGGTTTTCACAGCAGGTTTTTTTTTTATTTTTCCAATATTATTCTATTTTATGTTATTGCTGTTATTTTTTTCGTTTTGAATATTTTTAATTTCTTAGTCAGTGTGCTGTAAAATTCCCAAAATGAGAAATCCAATCGGAATTACAGAAAAAATTTCGAATACTTTATTAAGATTAAAGTTCATAAAAGGCTTTGAGTATTTGCAGAATATTGAATGGAGACAAGCATATTTTCTTCTCTCTTATTTTTTATTAGTTTTTATTTTATTTTTTGCCTGAATGACAAATTTTGTGTGAGATGCATTTTTGTTAAAAGCCCAAGAGGCCACTAAAATCATGAACAAACACATGTATGCATATCTGTGTGTGTGTTCGAGTGTGTGTGCGTGTGTGTGTGCGTGTGTGTATACACATAAACGGCAGCTGGCACACACATATTTGGGTGTGATTTGCATTGGGACGCTTTGGCGAAATTTTGTCCGTTTGGCAGCATCAGTCGCAGTTGAGGCGGCAAATTTAATGCGCGAAAAGAACGTATTTCATTTGGTTTGCATTTCTATTTATTTTTCTTCTTCTTCTTTTTTGTTACCCCCTCCCCCCTCCCCCTCTCGCTGGTATTTTTTTTGTGTCACGCTGCGTATGAATAATATGTGCGTTACGTATACGACAGCGTAACGTCGCTGCATGTGGCAGGCAACTGGGGCACAAGCTGAACATAAGGGGTGCCAAGTGGGGCGGGGTGTCGTCGCTCTAGCCTCTGATTGAATTTTGCCAACGACATTTCTTCTTCTGGTCAGCGCCCCAAACCCGAACCCCAACCCAAAACCAAGACCGGCATCAGCTCTTTCAACCATCCCCTTTGCTGAGATTTAGCCTTTTCACATTTTGACCGACCGAATATTGTGTTGGGTTTTCTTTTGGGTTTTCCCATCTTCTCGTTTGTCATCTTTGCACTTGCTGCTACAGGAAATAGGAAATGTTTTTCATATTTAAATTAGCTGAACTGACGCTGCTGAAGAAGCAGTTTGTTGTGGTTGCTGTTGTTGTTGTTGTTGTCTATATGCCACAGATTTCACATCTTTGGCAGCTTTCATTCAACAACACACCCCGCTCGCCAGACCCAAACCCAAAAACCTAGCACCCTGCTCGGTATTTTCGGTCAGCTTTGCGTCGTTAATTGCGACGACAACGACAAATGATGACTGGGATAAAAATTCACCGAATTGTGCCAGTGACACGCTGAGCATCATGTGAGCTGCTTCCCCCATACAAATACACACACAGACACACAGACACACAGCCAACACAAGACAACGTGACGTGATCTGACTCACGAGTGCTCGACACTCATTCATGGGTTATCAAATCGAAAAATGTCAAATTAAAATCGAGCATTTCAACGCATACCGGAAGAGTTGCACATGATTTTTGCATCAAGTGAACATTTGTTTTCCTAATAGACAAATCTTAAATTATTAATAATAGAATATTAGAAAAGATTGTGCAGATTATGTTGATATGTTAAGCCTTAAGTAGATAGTAATAATTTATGCACATTACTTACGATAAAACTTACTAGCTAATCTAATGCAAAAATCAAAGTCCCAACATATAATCAAATGTTATTAAATATAAATGAATATATAGATAGATGTGTGTATGTGTGTAGCTTACAAGAAAGTTATGCATATAAAATAGCGTCAAATTATTATTGTTGGCATAAATATTGTTTCAAATATTGTAGAACATTGCGTACACTTAAATTTACAGTGGTCTGAAAGCGAATATTGCAAAAGAAAAGAAATTCAAATAATAATAATGGTTCTCTTATCAAAGCATGCACAATAAATATGTGTGTTTTATGGGAACAACAAACAATAACAACAACAAACAATAACAACAACAAACAATAACAACAACAACAATAACAACAACAACAAGAACACACACAACATGACATGGATATGGACATGCAGATAAATAAGGCAAACAACAAGTGTGGATTGGTCAGTTTGTGTGGATCAAATGAGGCAAACAAGTCACAAATAGGCATGCATAGGACAAATAAAGACAGATAGATTTGGACAGAGTGAGAGAGTGAGAGAGAGAGCGAGAAAGACAGAGAGAAAGAGTGGGAGAGAGAGAGAGAGAGAGAGAACTGGGCATACGTACGATCTGTCAACGAGTATAGAGGCCTCCTGTTCTTTAAACCTGCAAAAGGGTTACAATAATAAACAACGATAATACAAATAACAATCATAAGAGATAGGTAGATAGTAGGCTAAGTAGTAGGCTAAGTAGTAATAGTAGTAGTAGTAGTAGTAGTAGTAGTAGTAGATAGAGGTAAAACAATTACGAGAAGAACACAAGTATCGATTATCAAGTATCGAGTTGCAACACACAACAATTAACATAAAAATAAAACGTACACAAAATAAAAGGAGAAAAGGAAATTCAACGAATTTCTATTTTTCGCCTTTGTTTGTCTTTATTTTTTTTCGTTTCGTTTCTTTTCTTTTCGTTTCGATTCTTTTCTTTTCTTTTGTTTTCTTTCACATTTTAATTGGGTGAGTTTCCGGCCAAAAATTTTGTTTGTTTTTAATTTATATATTTCGCACAAATAATTGACGCTTATTTTATGGTTGAGCTAAATGCAAATGAAAAATCAACATAAATTGTGTAAATGAGTGTGTGTGTGTGTGTGTGTGTGCGAGTGTGTGTGAATGTGTGTATGACGCCCTGAGGGTATGCAATGAAAAGCAAATGGGATTTGAGCTGCTTCATTGAGACATCACGTGCGACTGTTAAGTGCCCATGTGTGTGTGTGTGTGTGTGTGAGTGTGTGTGTGTATGTGTGTGCCTGCGTGTGTGTAAGAGCTGGAATGGTTGGAATGTGCCTTGTTGCATAAGCAAGCGCTTGTACACACTGCTGACGCAGACAATGCGACGGCAATGACCCCTCGGCAATTGATAGATAAGCGAATCGCTGATTCAGTTAGCTGTGGCACATGACGTCATTGTGATGCGCACGTCACAACTGCAACAACAGCAACAACAACAACACTGGCAACAATTGCCACAAGGAGTGTAACAACAACACGAAAGGCGAAGTTGAAGTGTTGACATTTAAAAATATACCAAATACACTCAGGCACATTCACATGACAACATTGTCTCTGACTTGCATTTTAAACTTTTCGCAAATGCCAACAGCAAGCACAACAGCACACACACACACACACACACACACACACACACACACACACACACACACACACACCGCCCACTAGCCACTAGCCCTGCCTTCCAGCAAAGTGTGTTTATTTTGGCTTTAAAATTGTTGCCGATGCGCCTGCCTGCCACACACACAGAGCCTTGCAGCTAGTTTGCAGCAAGTAGCAAGCAGCAAGTTGCAAGTTGCAATTTAAAACGTATAAATTTCAACGACATTTGCATGTGCTCTGTCTGTCTATCTGTCTGTCTGTCTATCTGTCTGTCTGTTTGTGTGTGTTTGTTTGTTTGTTTGTTTGTGTGTGTGTTCGTTTGTATATTGTGTTGCGGTGTATGCTGCATGTCCAACAATTGACCTGACAACACCTGCTCTGCTCGGTTGCCCTTTGCCCTTTGTGCCCTGCTTTGACAGCATTTGACAGCAAGAAGAACCAACAGAACACAATACAATAACGCCTGAAAGGCTTCGACTATTGGGCGGCTCTCGGATTTGAATTCGACCTTTGCACTTTGGCATATCCATTAATGGATCCTGATTGTCAGCTGCTCAATAACAATCGAAGGATTTGAGAGCAATGCTTCTGTAATGCAACTTCTCAACATGCCACACTTACAACAACAACTGACAACCGATTGTGGCACCAGCTTTTTTGTCTCGGACACCGGATAAAAGATAAGCCAGGTAATATATATACATATATATATATATATAAGTGTCTGCAGTTTTGCATTGATTTTTGAGATTAGATTGAAGACGAACAGAACATGGCCTGCAGTCCACAAAGGAGTATGATTACTAAGATTTGAATAATTCTGATAAATGAAACGTGATTTAAAAAGTTATATTTCTAATTTTCAAAAATATCGAATGCTTCTATCTCAAAGCATTGGTTGGCTATAGCAATAATTTGACATAGGATTGATTATATTTGGATTTTATGATCGAGTAGAATTCAGCAGACAGCAGCTACTTCGAGTTGCTCTCAGTCAAGTCGATCCCAGTTAGATCGCAAATTTCTACAGTTTGAATAATGTGTGGTGCTTAAAGTGCCAGTGGCAGTGGCAGTGGCTGTGGCAGTGCTACTCATGTTGTATTCATTTGTTTATCTGGCGCATTCATAGCCGTCAGTGTGATAGTAAATTGAATTGTTGCTTTTGGTTCATTTCGTTGCGTTGCGTTTCGTTTTGTTTTTTTTGTTTTTATTTTGTTTTGTTTTGTGTATTATTTTGTTTCGTTTCAATTCATTTCGTTGGCCTTGACATTTGCCAGCCGCAGCCAGTCAGCTAATTATTTGTTATTAGTGTTGAAATCTTTATGAAATTTTCACTCAACTTGCTTGTTTTTGGTTGTCATGACAGCTAAGCTGGGACCAGTCACTGCCAGCGTTTATAGGTATGTGTGTGTGTGTGTGTGTGTATGTGTGTTTGCTAGTGTGCAATTGACAGGCTCATCAACAACATTGTTTGAAAGTGGCAGACTGGCAGACGAGGGAACTGCGATATGTCTTACCGAAAATATTCAAGTTGATTGAAAGCAAACGCAGCGAACAAGCCCCGGAATACGTTAAGAAGACGGTCGACGGCCGACGGTCGACGGGTGCTTTAGAGGGGCTGCAGTGTAACTAGAAGCCTGCCGAAAACTTTAAAGCAGACCCAAAAACTTTTTGGCCTGGCCCAGTCAGGCCGAAATAGGCAGAGCAAAGAAATGAAAAAAGAAAAAAAAAACAAAGCAAAAGATATAAATGCAAATTGCGTTGCTGCTGTTGTTGCTGCTGTTGTTGTTGTTGCTGTTGTTGTTGCTGTTTGCTGTGGGTGTTGGTGTTGCTGTTGCTGTTGCTGTTGCTGTCGCTGCCAAATGGCCGAAAAGGGAGCCAAAAAATGCCAAAAATACCGAAAATATTTATTTCAACTATGTATAATTAAATCGTTTTTATGTTTCTAGCAACAGCGCCTGGGGCCACTGCACTTGGGGGCATATCTAACTTTAGCCAGCAATTTGTGACACAAGGACACTTTTGCTTTGACTCAAAAGCAACAACAACATATAGTTGTTATATATAGATATAGACATATATACATATGTACATATGTATATGTGTGTACATATACGCTACTAGATTATATAATATTAATGGCACACATTTCACAGCTTAGCATTTGGGCTGCATAACTGAAAGTCATAGGCTTGGCTACTTTTGGTATTTGCCAAAACTTTTGCTGTTAAGTTGAGCAGAACATGGCTTTTTACAAGGTTTCAGTTGCTGACCTTAGTTACCATAAATTCTTTGGACCTCACATAAAACATTTACCGCTTTTGTTCTTCCAATAATCCGTTACATTTGATTAGCCTTTTCATCGCATTTTTATTTAACATACGAGCATTTCCTCAGTTTTGCTTTTGTAGTTTAAAGAAAATCGGGAAAAAACTCTACTTTGACTTCAAAATCGACTGTTTAATTTGTTTTATGTTAAGATTGAGTACATGAAATGTAAACTAAATATCGTAATCAGGTTCTTGATGTAAAATATATTTGAAATGGCCAAAGATGTTGGAACATGTTCGCATATTACGCAAAAATTTGCAAATTCTATTTTAACTATATTATTGGAAATAACTGTATTTGCCTTTGTACACCGCAGCTTGTCTTGCATTCCCGTTTTGTAGTGTTAGTCTGTTGTTGCCTGCGAGCAACGGTAATTGTAAGTTCCTTATGATCAAGACCTTCTTCGATGCTATGTTTAAGCTACTTTCATGAAGTAAGAGTCAGTCGCTTTTGGTCGCTTGAATCGCGTAGTATAAGTCACATGAAGCGGACATATATTCTGTATTAAATACAAAGCTCTGAATAAATATAAACCCCAAGTTATAATAGATATCTTTAGCTTTCTAGTCATTAACGTGATGGGAAACCTTTTAGCTATGTTCAAAAATAGTGCACAAAGCTGCTCTTCGAAAAGAAAATGGAATTGGAAGAGAATTTCTAAATTGTATCTGCTATTGAAGTAAATATCGCTGCTGGTTTGTTCGCATTTATGTATTTTAAGATAATAGTTAACATTAGCCAACAA
This sequence comes from Drosophila grimshawi, assembly GCF_018153295.1. Classification (NCBI taxonomy): domain Eukaryota; kingdom Metazoa; phylum Arthropoda; class Insecta; order Diptera; family Drosophilidae; genus Drosophila; species Drosophila grimshawi. The sequence continues at coordinate 8,722,908 of NW_025063692.1, read as the reverse complement.
TTTGTCAAATTGGAAAAAGTGTATTGAAAGTTCGGTGCCAAATGTTATTTTCCTTCTTCTTTTTTTTTTGTTTTAGTTTTCTGTGCTACTTGAATAGTGAATAAATATGTATGTTTGTAGTGGGTATACGTGATGGGCAATCGGTTGTTGTTTTTATTTGTATTTGGGTGCTTTTTAAGTGTTTTTGCGGTCCAAATATTTTTGCAATTTTTCATCTGCGATTTGTGCGATACTTATAGCATTCTAGCATTTTGGCCTATGAGCGATGTGCGACGTGCGATGTGCGAGCGTCAGGCGAGAGACGACAGGCGACAGACGACGCGTCGAGAGCCAAAAACTCGTGTAAAAATAGCTGTAAAATGCTTCTCGACTCAAGGTTGCATTCACCCAGCCAATTCCATATGGTGTGAGTCTTTCGAATCTGTTTTTACTTTACCCTACCTGATCTTTTCATTTCATTTCATTTCATTTTGTTTTGTTTTGTGTAATTATTTTGTTATTGTTATTTGAATGCATTGCAAAGTGGCGTCGAGACACAAAAACAAGAAAAAAATTAAAAATACAATAAATATAATTGCATGTCCGCCTTCCAGTTGCAAAATGTTTGATTATATTTGTGCATGTGTATGATGTTTATGATGTATGATGTATGCATATGTATATGTATGTGCGTCTATGAATGTATGTGGTTGGGCCACAGGTGGAGCGAGTGTGCGAGTGATGAGTGTAGTATAAGTTGGCAACTTTGACTAACTAATTGAAGTCGGAAACGGAAAATTCTGTTTCTGCCTGACTTTGCATAATCACACACAAAAAGTTGCAACTGCTGCCTTTCACTACACAACGCTCACAACAGCAACAATGGCCAAAATCCGGATAGTTAACGGTCGACAGAGCGCACAGAGCAGCAGCTGACGCCAAACCGCAGAGCTAGAGAGTTACACACAGTCCATATAAATTGGGTGAGACAAGTTAGGAGCGGAACTGCTGCTTGCTGCTGACCACGAATTGATGCCAAAAAGGGGCAGTGCTAAATTTGGCAAAAATGCTTGCTATGAATTCGAGAAATGTCATCAGCTAGAGGCGTCTCTGGGCTACCATCAAATGATGCCAACTCTGCTCGAGCTGCTCGCAAGAGGGAGAAAGAGGCGTCGCTGCAATGCCATTGAAATATGGCAATGTGCCTGAAATACCGCAAATGATGGCACAACCACATGCACATATATTTTTATATGACTACATACATGTAGCTAAGGTGTGGCATTGCGACTAGTTGCAGCATTCTCAAAAAAGGAAGCTGAAGCACCAAGGAGGCAGGCAGTTAGGCAGGCAGTCAGACAATAGCAACAGATGCTGCAAATTAGTAACAGTATCGCATTCGGATACACATACAAGTTGGCAGTAAAAACGTTCAGATGCCAAGTGAATAACATCACATACACCCACACATGGACACAAATAGATAAGGCAGCTGACCAAAAATGGGTCGTAAATTAGTAATGGTTGGCAGGAAGAAGGTGCTTAAGTAGAAATGCTTCGAGCATGGCTGTAGAAGTATCAGAAAATTGGAAAAGTAGTAATAAACGGAAGCAGATATTCGTAGATAGCAGTAGCATATGTATGTGTATGTGTATGTACATAAATACTTGGTGTATAGTTGAAGAAGTAGTAGAAATAGTAGTAAAAGTATTTGAAGTATTTGTAAAAAATAATAGGAATTGTATAAGCATTAGTAGTACTTGCATTATAAATATTAGTTGTGCAAATTTTTATAAAAATAATAGAAGTCACAATAGTAGTAGTAGTAGTAGTAGAATTAGTAGTAGTATTAGTAGTAGTTGCAGTAGGAATAGTAGCAGTAGTCGTAGTAATAGTAGTAGTTGCTGTAAGAATAGTAGCAGTAGTTCTAGTAATAGTAGTAGTTGCAGTAGGAATAGTAGCAGTAGTTGTAGTAATAGTAGTAGATGCTGTAAGAATAGTAGCAGTAGTCGTAGAAATAGTAGTAGCTGCTGTAAGAATAGGAGCAGTAGTTGTAGTAATAGTAGTAGTTGCTGTAAGAATAGTAGCAGTAGTTCTAGTAATAGTATCAGTTGTCTAAATATTAAGCAGTAAAAGTAGCATTTAGAAAAGTAGAGAGAGATTCGTAGCGTAAGTCTTATTGAGCCAAGTTATATTAATCACAGCAGGTAAATTGGTTTAAGTATTAGCAATAGTCAGAGTCAGGGTTGTCTACAGAGCTTTGTAGTCGTAGCAACTGCCGTGGCCAAAGTTGTCGTCACAGAACACCTCAATTCTGATTTTGATGATTGTACTTTGATGTTTAGCGATAATTGTGATAAAAGTGTCTGTGTTGTTGATATGAAAGGAGCAGTAGTGGCCAAGAGTCAAATACTATTTATGTATTATGAGTTTCATGGAAAGAACGTGTCTGTGTCAATTGTGGTGATTTGATGTTAAATATTGTGAAAATTGTTGAACAAACAAAAAGCATATTTGTAAAGAGATTCGAAAAAAAGGACACATAATAATATTGATACGGAATATCTATCGCTTTGGATAAATCGAATGTAATGCAACCAGTATTCGAGATCAATCGACAAATGATTATTGGAGACAAGAAACCAATAAATCTATATATAATCAGTCTTCTATATAGTTATTCATTGTATTTAGTGCGTTACTTACCTTTCGCTAGCAATGCTTGAGTTCCTGGACATTGACTTTGGTGACATCTCAAAGTCCGAATCGGAACGATATAGAAAGGATTCGCGACGTTGCGGTAAATTCTGTAGAACCAAACCAGCGCTGGGTGAACCGCCCTCAAGCGGTGATCGGGCGCCCTGGCCATTTTCTACATCGAAACTGCAAATGAATTCAAAGCAATTCAAGCATTGATTAGTTGTTGAACAGTTTGTTTAGTTTCTTCAGTTAAGCTAGTTGAGTTACTTAGTTAGTTATTTAAAAAAAAAAAAAGAAGCAAAATTGAGAGTCGACGTTTTTAGGCCAAACTTGAGTCATGTTATATATGGCTGACGGCCAAGTTGACTTGACAGTACACACGCCAAGTAAACTTTTCAGCACCAAAAGTAGTACTGGGAGACAGGCCAGAAATCAAGTGGCCTGAGAGCAGCATTTAAGTTAGCTAGCGAGGGGTTGAGGGGCTGAGGGGCGATTGGGTTTAGATACAACAGCGTCGACAACCAACAGGAAGCAGGAAACAGAAGCGCGCCTAACAAGACGTTTTTAAAGTTTTTCAATTCGTTAGACATTTTCGCCCTTTGGTTTTATGTTCGGCTTTTGCTTTGTCTGCGGCATCATCGTCTTGCTTCTGAAAACTTTTTGCGCCAACTCGGCGAAAAATGTAGTCGTCCACCTTCCGCCAACCACACTGCTGCCACTGCCACTGCCACTACAATAAACATCAAGCTAAACTCCAACCGAATGTAGACCAGTTTATTGAGAACTTGCTGAAAGTTGACTTCACCATTGTGAAGTGAGTGAGATGCGTGTTTCTATCTATCTCTCTCTCTCTCACTCCCCCTCTCTCTCTTTCTCTTTCTGGGGGGCATGAAGTTGCGCCAAAGTTGCCACACTGATCAAGTTCCTGAGATTTGCAAGGATCAAGTTGGCAAGCAGGCCCAACCACTAGACTAGGCGCCTCAATGGCTGAAAAAATCAAGACATTAGCTTTTTTTTGCTTAAACTATTGCCATTGGGCATTCTTGTAGATGATAACGAGCAGGCATAAAAGCTGATTACACAAATTTGCTGAGCATCACAAAATAAATGGCACCCAAACTACTTGTGGCACATACAAATTTATTGAGTTGACAAGTTAAAGTTGCAGTTAAGTTGCTAACTGAATACTTGGATGGTGTTTGTGATGGGCAAATGCAGCACACACACCTTCACACATACCACACCATAAAATATAAGACAAGAAGAAGAAGAAGAACTACTACTACTAAAACCAAGTAACCAGTAACTGGCATCAATCTAAGAGTATTGTCATAATTAAAGAAAATACTTTCACAAGCAAAAACAGCTGCCATCGTCCAGTAAGTTTTGATTGGTCGCCATGGGGAACTTGCTACTTTTGGGACGCAGCTGTGTCTTCTTATTCCTACTGTTATATTGTGGCTCCTGTTGCCCATTTGCCACCACCAGTGACACAGCCACACAACCACACAACCACTAGCCTAGCACAGCGACTTGAAGGCCGCACTTTTGGCAGCGAAAGTCGTAAAGAAAAATGATGTTTTAAGTAAAATTTATATCGGGGTCATTAAGTAAACTTGGCACAAAGTTGACGGTGGCTTGTTGTTGTTCTTGTTGTTGCTGTTGCTGTTCTTGCTGTTGACTGTTTCTTTTAGTTCTTTATGCTGCTGCTGCTGCTGCTCCGACTGCTGCTGCTGTTTCTGCGGCTGTTGCTGTTATTGTGCGCAACAATGTCGCCATTTACCATAGCATACTTTTTAGCACTTTTCAAAGTAATGTGCAGGTCAAAAAGAAAGAGAGAGAGGGAGTGAGAAAGAGAGCAAGAGAGAGTGAGAGACAGGGGGGCCACAGCCACAGTTTTGTGTTTAGTTAGCTGGGTTTTTTGGTCATTTTTTTTTGCCTATTTTTTGTATTGCTTTCCGCTTTTTATTTTGGTGGTTCATTGGCAACTCGACAAAGTTCATTTCATTTAACATGCTTGCCACACAATACTATTTGCCAGCGAATTGAATACATTGTGTATGCTTTCAGTGGCTGCTGCTGATTAAAATGTCAACTCAGAAAGAGAAAGTTTGCATTGTCAGTGGGTTATACATTCATTCACTCAGTCAGCCAGTCAGTCAGTCAGTCAGTCAGCCAGTCAGTCAGCCAGTCAGTCAGTCAGTCAGTCAGTTAATCATTTCACATCCAGCTACTTCTTTCTTAACAAACTAATTAAGCTGTGGTGTTTTGGAGCTTAGCGCCTTACAGCCACATGCATATATGTAGCTAGTATTTGAATCTATGCCAAACACATAAGCATACACACACACACACACACATACACACACGCACAATAACTACAACACACACCTACACACACGCAATGAGACACTCATCACAATCAGTTTGGGTCGTTCATTTATTTGCACATATAATTAGGCGCATAAGGAGCGACAGCCACAGGGCACATATTCCACACACCACTCCCGCACACCCCACCCACCCACACCTACACATACACACACCCCACCCACACATGCCACAACACTGACTATGACAACGGCTCTACCCCACTTTATCCCTGTGTCTCTCTCTCTCTCTCTCTTTCTGGCGCTTTATGGCATTCAGCTGCTGGCGACTTGAAGCGTTGAACTGTGCAACACGCTTAAGTCGCACTGATGAGCCACCCAGTAACTCTACCAACCATCAGCCACCAGCCACCACCTACCACCCACTTGACTTTAAATTTATTCAATTATTTTGCCTTTTGCTTTCGCTTTTGCTTAGCTTAGCTTAGCTTAGATTAGCTCAGCTGTTTTGCCTTCTTCTTTTAATATTTTTAATTTGTTCCAGCTGATTCTTTTTTTAGCCTTCTGCTCGCCTCCACTCGACTCGTGATGAGTGATTAATTCATCGAGTTGAGTGAAGAAAATAAATAATTAATTTGTGCCACAAGCGGTAGCAGTCGCAGTAGTAGTTGTAGTAGTAATGGTAGTGGTAGTTGAAGTATTTAACACTAATGCACTGGCTCAAAGGCCAATGAAATGAATTCATTGAATGCATGATAAAAACAACCTTGGCCAGAGTATTCCCAACAGAAACAGCAACAGCAACAGCAACAGCAGCAACTGCAACTGAATATGAAACTGAATCTGAAACCGAAAAACCAATCCAACGACACATGCAGCACTTGTGTGGCAGCTGCTTTTGAGGCAACACAAACACACACACACACACACAAAGAGAAATATGCATGTATGTGTGGAAAAAGCAAAACTATCACAAGGCCATTAACAAAAGCCTGAAACTGACTGCAGAGCGAAGCTAAAAGCAGCAGAGATGAGATGGGGCGGTGAAGCGTTGTGGTGAGAGATCTCCAAAAGATTTGGGCTGCTGGAGGCGCTGACTGCCATTGCCGTTGCTCTGTGTATGTGTGTGTGTGTGCGTGTGTGTGTGTGAAAACCAAATTAAAAGTGCGAGTGAACAGAGTGCGATATGAAATGAGCACAGATACACTACACTACAGCATAATCATCATGGCATCGGTCATGCCACACACACACACACACTCACACACACACATACACACATACACACATACACACACACACACACACACACACACACATACACACGCACCTACTTTCTCCACACTCGTTCCCCTTAGTCGCCGTCGCCTTGAAGCTACCTTGGCTGTGGATGTGTGTGTGTGTTTTTCTTCTTTCTAAAAGGCAAAGTGCTGATGGGCTTGTCAACGTGGCAAGGGGAACGCAGAACTCTGCCATGTGCTGCATATGCATGTTGCATAATTTGCAAAGCAACAGCAACAGCAACAGCATCATCATCATCATCATCAAAAAAGAAAAAGCAGACAACTGATGCGTTTTTGGGCTGACGAAGAAAATATAGCAAAAAACAGGCCGTGGATTGGCATTTCATTGCGTCGCATATTTGATTAACCATTGCACCAGCTGTCGCTGATTAAGCACGCCAAAATAAAAAAAAAAAAAAAACAACAAAATAAATAAATAAAATAAATAAATAAATTGAGCAAGCAATTTTTTGGCAATCAGGCAACTTAAGTAGAGCAAACAAATTTGCCAACTAAACGCATTCTTAAGTATGCAATTGCCTCGAATATGTCTTGGCAAAGATTTACAAATCTATAAAAAAAAACCTTTTTTTTCCATATTTATATCAATACGAATGACATAATTTACTGTCGGAACAACTCTGTTTGTTATCAAATGCTTTTGATCTTTCAAATAGAATTTGAAGAAGGGTATTTGAGTGTGTTGTTAATGCTATTTTAGTGTTTCTTCTTCATGCTCTGCTCATTTTTAATTGGTACAAGAAACACACACATTTGACGCACGGATCGTGGCAGCTGAACAGATGCCAGAACAGCAGATCGAATAATATCTATCCACCACTAATCAGAATGTATCCCAGGCACATTTCTTTGCAGCTTTCGCAAGTTGTCGGAAGCCGCAGTGTTGACGACAGCCGGTAAATTGCAGCTAATGGCAACGTGCCGTTACGCACAGTGGCCCCAATTGAACAACAAATTATATATGCAAAAAAAAAGAATATAAAAAAAAACAGAGAAAGAAATTAGTCATTAAGTAAGGAACATAAAAAGTGGTTTGCCATTTTTATAAAATTTATAAAGAACGAGAACATTTTTAATTCACTTTTGTCAAATGATTTCTAAAAGAAATATATGCATTAAAATATGAATTCGTTATTAGATTTAAATCTTACTATCATATTTTAATTGATATATTGTTAACTCATATATATTTGATGGTTGCCAAGTTGCTGCGTAGTTGTTGTTGCCTGGCAACCCAAATATTCCAATTTTGTTATGACAACTCTGTTTGAAGCAGGCAAACAATGTGATTGCTGTCAATAACATTAAACGGCGAATTTCGATGAGAAACTATAGTTTTCGTTGGCAGCGCAGCAGCAGTCGACAACGTAGTTAACTGTTGTCTTACAAACTCATTGTCTTTTGGTAAACATTGTGGCAATCAACAACTACACGGAAAGATACAACAGTTATCTGCTGCGGCTACTGATTGGTTAAGTTGCCAGATGAAACCACATACCAAATATGGCGTTTCAGCGACAGCTGCCTCAACTGCCCTCTGCGAGGATGTGCGCAACTTTACCACAAGGCGTCGCAATCTGCTGTATTTGATGCACCGCTATTTGCAGGAGAATGGCTATTATGGCACTGCCGAGGCGCTGAAGGGCGAGGGGAAGCTGTCCGAAGAGTACGAGCTGTGCGACAATATTGACTTGGACGCCATCTATTTGGAGTATGCGAGCTTCTTCAACATGAAGTTTGGTAAATATCCTCGCATACTCAAGAAAATGGGGCCCAAACTCAAGCTGGAGCTCAACTCGACAACGAAGCCTATTCTCAAAGAGCATTCACAGTCGCAGTCACAGTTGCAGTCACAGTTGCAGTTGCCGTTGCCGTTGCCGTTGACTGGGTCGCAGTCACAAACCCAATTGCAGTCACAGCAGCAGGCATGTTGGCATGCGGGCATTGGAGCTACCACAGCAGCTGCCGCTGCCAGTTTGACAACGGATACGGGGCAAGCGGGGCAACTGGGTGGACAGCTAAAGGCGAGCAGTTTGCCGTTGCATGTGAAAAAAATGGAGACTGGCGAAACGTTGGCAACGCAGGACACCGTCAGACGTCTAAATGCACTAAGCGAAATCGAGCATGGACATGCGGGCGATGATGCACTGTTTGACTCACTGGAATGGCAATCGCTCGCAGAGCTCGTTAAGACGAGCATTCTGTGCGAGGACATCAAGCTGCGTTGGTCGGACATCTGCGGCAATCAGCGACCCATCGAGCTGGTCAAGGAAGCTGTCCTCACGCCCATCGAGTATCCGCAGCTATTTATCAATGGCCTGAAGCCCTGGCGTTCACTGCTGCTGCACGGTCCACCGGGCAGTGGCAAGACCTTTCTGGCCAAAGCCCTCTACGCCGAGACACGTGGCATTGTGACATTCTTCAATATTACGGCCAGCATTATGGTGTCCAAGTGGCGCGGCGAATCGGAGAAGATATTGCGTGTGCTCTTCCACATGGCGGCACGTCGGGCACCATCGGTGATCTTCTTCGATGAGATTGAGAGCTTGACCTCGAGACGCGATCGATCGACAGATCATGAGTCATCGAAGCGTTTCAAGAACGAGCTGCTGCAACTGCTCGATGGCATGGAGCATACGCTGAGCGGTGTCTTTGTGCTGGCCAGCACGAATCTGCCGTGGGACATCGATGAGGCATTCCTGCGTCGCTTCGAGAAGAAGCTACTCATCCAGCTGCCCAGCGCCGCCGAACGCACCACACTCATCCAACGTCTGCTCGGCTCAACTGTCAGCTTGAGTGGACGACAGCTGGAGCTGCTGGTGCGGCAATCCGAGCATTTTACAGGTGACGAGATTCGTCTCGCCTGCAAGGAGATCTGCATGCAGCGAATGCGTTGTGCCACACGCGGTGGCAAGGAGACAACGACAACGACAACAACTAAACCGGACACCAATCAGGAGGCAACGCTTGAGCGGGCCTTCAAACAGATTAAGCCGCTGGGCATAAAGCTGCTGGCCAAACACGAGCAGTGGCAGCAAGAGAACGGATCCTAATCAATTCCATTTCAAAATTAGCACAATTGCATTGCATCATTGACAGATTGACTTCAATAAAGAAGACTAGTTTTAGATTGAAGTATGTAAGATTAAGACTACCTAAACATAGAAAACAGTGGCAATTAATCTTTGCCAGCTTTGCTCTTTTTATTTTGCTAATACATAAATTGGAGAAAGTCGAAGAGAGAAATAGATGTAGAGAGAGGGAGGGAGATATTAAGTTAATTGAATGGAGAGACAAGTGTGGTGTACAGCAAGTGGATTGAAACAATGTTAGGATTCATTACCTTCCCGTTGTGCGACGCCTCGCTCCCGCGATGGTCATCCGGGAGACGTAGCGTCGAATGCGACCGCTGGATCGGCGCTGATTGCTGACCGGCACCGAGCCAGCCATCGATTTGCCACTGTACTCTGTCGCTGTTGAGCTGCGACGATCGCTGCCGATCATCACATCGGAGCAGAGGGATGACGACATTATGGAGGCAGCTGAGCGACGTTTGCCGCCGGTAAAGGTGCCACCACCGCTCGAGGATGTTGTCGTCGCCGAGCTATCGGAGCGGGAGAAGAGAGAGGAGCGTTTGCTGCGACTGTTCGATGTGCCGGCGGCATCCTGTATATTGCTATAAAACTCCTCCGTTTCCCGATCATAGGTCTCATCCTCGTCATCGTCCAGCGGTGGTCGCTCCTCATCCTCAAACTCCTCCGCTTCGGTGGCCATCGTATCGCTGCGCTGCGTCATTTCGCGTCGCCCGTTCGATGAGGAGGAGCCCCCCGTTGCCTGCAGCTGATAATACTCATGCTGGCCATGGCCAAAGTCACGCGATCCTCGCGATCTGCTGCTGCTGCTGTTATTGTAGTTGTTGTTATTGTTGTTGTTGCTGTTGCTGTTGCCCAGCATGCGATATGGCGCCGTCGCTGTTAATGAACCCGAATTGCTTGTCGTGCTCGTCGCGCTCAGCGAGTGACGCTTCATCGATGAGCTGCTCAAGCCAGGACTAATCGACGCTGCTCCTCCACATCCTCCTCCTCCACGGCCCGTTCCCATTTCCGCTTCGCCATCGCTTTCGCCGCCGCCGACGCTGCCGCTGAATGTGACTTCATGGAATTTGGAGGATTTGCGACGAGCTCGAGGCAAGGGCTCCGCATGGCTGCCATGACCATTGCCCATCGTTGAGATGGAGGGGCGTGGCCCATTGTTGTTGTTAAACTGTGGTTGCTGTTGCTGATGTTGTTGTTGCTGCTGTTGTTGTTGCTGCTGCTCCTCGTCATCTGTTGCGGGCATTAGGGTCAGCGCCAGCGGCTGGCGTGCAGCGGCATAGGCCCGGTGGCGACTCCAGGGAAAGGCGCGTATAAATGCAAAGATGATGAAGAGCGTAGCAATCATATTGTTGCAGTTGCAATCGGCTGCTGCTGGTGGGTTACATGCATATATAGTCTTTATCCAGTGGGTGCTGTTGTTGTCTAGTTTTTCTCTCTCGAATTTGAAACTCGTTTCGTAATTAGTTCTTCACTTGTTCGGTTCGATTCGCTTTAATTTTACACTAATTTTATACGAGTGAGATTGAGATTGAGATTGAGATAGAGAGAGAGACAGAGAGATACAGAGAGAGAGAGAGAGAGAGAGAGACAGTGAGAGACGCGTTCAGCTCAGCTGCGGAAAATTGAGTTTAGCTGACAAACAGATACAAACACCAGCATAAGACCAGAAGAGAATAATAGAGAGACAGATGGGAGAATGGCATAGAAAATAGAGAATACTGAGATTTATGCAATTCTTTAATTGAATTCGAATCGTTACTTCAATCCCACAAAAATTAAGATATCATAACTAGCAACATCCGCAGAAAACAGGAAAACATCGAGACAAACAATTGCAGACCGGAGTCAAATGGCCAACATCTAAATTTAACTGTACATTTATATAACTCATCTTTGGGCCAATCGTACCTATAACAGCTACACAATATATAAAATCAAGCTTGACAAGCTTCTATCGATTGTTAACTGTTGATAATTGTTCAACTAAACCTTAAATGTTTTCCAAATGAATTCGCTAAGCTCGATTTAAAGTCAACGAGAATGGCAAATGAAATATATATTATATAATTAGTATTATGGTTAATAAGCTAAAAACGAAATTGGCATTTCATTTTTAATAGATAATTTAATCTTTGTGCACGCTTCAATTGATTGAGTGGAGTGCACTGAGTATTGATTGGCAGTCTGATTGATTCACAGATTGACTGAATTGACGATTGAGTGGCTTTTGAGTGCGCCGCTTGCGCAATTTTGATGGATATGATTATGATTATATTCAATGCACAATTATGGCACGCATTTGCACAGCAGTCTACACATCCAAACACATAGAGACTAACTAACACGCGCCACAGTTTCAACTCTGCCTCTCTCATTGCCAACGAGTTACACAATGCAGCTGCCACAGGCGACATGACCTGTTATTGCTATTGCATTGTTGCATTGTTGAGAGGACGCCAATGTCAGGTAGCAAGGAATAACAACAAAATGAAGAGAAGAAAGAAAAATAGAGAAATAGACATAATACTTTGTGGGTATAATAGAAATGCACAATGGAAGCAGTTACTATAAAATTGAGCCACTCGGTTGGTCCGATAACATTTCAAATTCAATTATAATCAGAAATGATTTAAGAATGAGCAGGAATTACAGCTACAACTGTATTACGACGACAACAAGAAGCAGGAGCAGCCAACAGCCGTAAAAGTTGCAGCTGCCACATCAATAACAACGGCCACCACTAACGAGCTGCACGGTTAAGGACAGGCTCAAGTAGCTCAAGCCTGCAATTGGAATGGCTTTGCTTTATTTTTGCTTTCGCTCAAGTGCGCTTGTCCATCAGTCCATCAGTCAATCAGCCAGTTCGTCAGTTGTAAGGGTAAAGGCAATTTATGGGTTATATTCTAATTAAATTAGAACTGCAGCTGAGTAATTGGTTTGTCATTATTATCGCATTATTATTCTGAAGTTCAATTTGTAATGCCCGCTGTTGATCATGTAGCGTGCAACTTGCATGTGGCTCATATCTGTCGTTGCTGCAACACACAGCAACACACGCAGCAACACACATCGTCAACTGGTAGCAAAATAACCACGCACTACTTTTTAATTTGTTGAAATTGCATTACAACAAAAAGTGCCTGACAGACTGCCAACCAGGTGGATGGATGATTTTTTCCGCACAGAATACAGCAGTGGGGTTAGGGATAGGTTGGCAGGGGTGGGTTGAGTTGGGGGGGAAATATATAGTGATGAAAGTGCGCTCATGGTAACTGGACCGAGAGGAAATTAAAGTGAATTAAGTGTAGCAAAGGCGCACCTGCCACAACTGTGAGTGAGAGGAAAATCTGCAGCTAAACTTGATTAACCTAGAATAAATTGAAGACAATTTATAATGCTCTAGTTGAAAGAGCTAAATTTAAAAATACTGCAAGCCACGACTTATATATATACGTATATTAATTGTTCTAAACGAAACTGAAATCATCTGCGTATTATTGATTATATTCATATATTAGTTTGACATGAATGTGACTAGCTGATATTAAGTTTTGGTTAACAGAATCTGAATGATTGCGTCGTTTATTGCTAAGAACAATCGATTTATATCGATATATTATCGAACAAATTAGATATACTTGATATTCATGTGGTATACAAGAACTTATATTCACATTTTGAACTCAGCAACTCATATTCAAATACAAATTAAAATGAATCAAAAAAGCTTTGAATGCTGAGCAAAACTATCAAGTTCTGGCTAAATAATAAAATATCTAAGTTAATTTTCTTCAAAATAAACTATTAAAAGTGACTGTGAATATGTTGTTATCGCAAATTATGACTTAAGCAATTGGCAAGCCTTTAAGTGTAAGTTGAGTTCCACAAGGCATAAAACACATCTAGGAACAATAACTGCTCTACGCTGGCGCTCTGATTTACGGCAGAGTAGTGCACATATAAAATGTGAGTACAACAAACATATGTATATATATATATATATATATAGAATACAGGCTGCCACAAACATGGCCACTGGTGCAGGTGAGGGCATCAATTTTAGTAGCCGGGCTTCTAGCCAAGGTTTGAGGCCTCATCTTTCGGTTCGGCGTCTCGCTGGATTGCTTATCGCGCACAGCAGGCAGCCCGTCAGCCAGTTTACTGTTTAAGTGTTGGTAAACAAGCTAGAAACTGTTAGGGCTCCTATTCTCTATATATATGTTTTTGTTGTTGTATTTGGAACGCCTTGGGCACTGTTTAGTTACTTTTACAGCGACTGCGCTCGACAAGCGCTGCCTGGCTACATTTTTCCTTTCAAATCGTTTTCTTTTTTTCATCGGCTTTCTTTGGCAACTTATTCAAGTTTTTCCACACACACACACACACACACACACATGTAAAAGTAGAGCAAAAAAAAAAACAGAAAAGAAGAAAGCGAAAAAATGAAAAGATTTCTTCAAGTTGCAGCATCAGCTAAGCGAAGCGGTGGCAGCAACAACAGCAACAACAGCAGCAGCAGCAACAACAGCAGCAGCAGCAGCAGCCGCAGCCAAAAGTAAACCGACAACAGTAGCTGCCTACGTACAACACCACTTAGACCCACCTCACCTCTAACCATCGTTTAGCTGTCGCTTGTCCCTCCAAAACAGCCACCAAGCTTACAAATTCAGTGCTGGGCACTGTTCTTGTTGTTGTGGCTGGCGCACTCTCGGGGGCTAAATTTAAGTAGCAACAAATCACTTCATTGTTTGCGTGTTTACATAATATTTATACATTGTATTTGTGCTTGCCCCCTCCTGCCCGCCGTCTACACGCTGTTGACACGCTGCGCGCCATGTTCATTAATAAAGCGCAACCAACAAATCCAAAAAAAGAGAAAAAAAAAAGAAGAAAAACTGAAAAAGTGGAAAAAGAATAAAAAGAAAGTATGCTGCGATATTTTCTCGCTGGCCAGCAGGCCATACACAAAAAAAAAAAACTGTCAGACAATCAGAAAAAGGACTTCAGACTGCGCGTCGCCAAAACAGCCAACCAGCTAGCCAAAAAATAATAAAAAAAAACCGTGTTGAGAAACTGGTCAGGAAAACAAAAAAGCAACCATTGCTGCAACTGCAGACTTCTCGAGAATCGAGATATCCTGTAGCAGTGCTCCAGATTCAATTTTTCCCTACATAACACAATCGAATTATATTCAAGCGATACACAAATAAAGATAATGCTTTAATAAATGTGCAGATGCTGATCGAAAAATATATAGTATTATGCCAAATGGCATTCAAAATGTTGTCTGTTAGAGTGCACAGCATGATTATGACAATTTTTGTAAGGGGTATGTCAACGATGAACGATTGCAAAAAACTGTTCTAAGCGTTTTTCCAGTGTTTTTCTAAAAGTCATGCTTGTTGGCTGACAAATGTGGCGCGACGTGCCAATTTTAATTATACATATACCCAATGAGTATGGCTTACCAGACACAAGTCACAAGTCTGTTGATCTGTTCAGTTGTATATATATATATATATGTGTGTATATAATAGTCAAATGACGTCAAATAGGTCGCAGCATTAGGCAACCAGAACAGGACCTTTAAAAGCTTTAAGAGGCATCTACAGGCGAGTCTCCATGTGTGTGTGTGTATTTGTGTGTGTGTATTTGTGTGTGTTTGTGTGTGTGTATGTGTGTGTATATGTGTGTATGTGTGGAAGTGTATCTGCACTTAAGCAAGGCAACATCATTATGATGATTGCTGCAATCATTAGAAGTATTCATGACGTCGTCATAGTCCTGCCATGTCCCCCTTTCCCTCATAAATAATGTAGCACAAAATATATATATATATATATATATATATATATATGTATATATACTAAGTATGTGCAAAATACAAAATCCAAAATGCGAAATACGCTTAATGCAAAAACATGTTTTATACATGGCACTGAAGCAGCGAACAGCGAACACCGGACAGAATATGGAGGGGGTGGTAAAGAGGTCAGGCGTGCTGCTCTAGTAAGTCTCTCTCTGTGTGTGTGTAAGTGTGTATGGGTAAGTGGGGTGTGACCAAGTGCATTAACGACAGAGTGCATTGCATAATGCATAAGCATATTTCGGTGGCTAAGCGATTGGTTCGTTGCCCGCTGCGACAACATTGCGTATGCGCAATTTCAGCAATAACCAATATAAACCTTTCAATACATGCAAGTATCCATATATATATATATATATATATATATATATATATATATATATATATATATATATATATATGGCACTTACGTTTATGCAACGGCATCCCCTGATAAGCAAATTCAATTATCGCTTGAGCATCGGCAATCGTTAAATGTATTTATTAATTTACGACAATATTTCGCTAATGGAAAATGCACATTGATTCGCGGAACAACGAGTAATATAGATACACACATACACACATACAAATACATATGCATATGATGTAATACATATATGCTTTTTATAGGCCATTAAAATGGACATTTTTTAAGCAAACTGAACTGCAAACAAATGCAAGCTGACCGTGTCAAGAGTTTGTTTTATCTTTCTCTTACAACTGTGTCAGTTGTTCGCATTTTTTAAAATTGTCCAAGTGATTTAAAGAATTCTGTGTATTTTTTATAGTTAAGTCAAAATAGCTGTGAGAACAAAATAGATCAATTACGATTTGACTTCCACATGAATACTACGCTTAAAGTTGGAAATAGAAATTGGAAATAGTAACGAGTCAAAATTTGACATAACCTGATCCGATCATAAATACATCTAATGTGGGAATAAAATAATAATAAATAAAAAAAATGTGTACCTTAAATGTTCTAGTAAAAAGTGAGCCGCTAGAGGGAATTCTGACAAAGACTCAATAAAGTAAAGATTTCATAAAGTCTCTAAAGCGATAATCGGCTCTGCTAAGTGCTGGATAGAGAGAAATAGAGCGAGAGAGTGAGAGAGCGAGAGAGAGGGAGAAAGTGTAAGAGTGTGAGTGTGAGCGAGTGAGAGCAAACGTTTATAAAATCTTGACAATTGATTTGCACAGCTTTGCGACTGCTTAATCTGGCAATATACCCAAGGATGTGCCCTGGGAATACCTTCGAGTGGCCAACCCAACCCATCCGCCTGACAGCTGGTTGATACAGGCAGCTGCCCAGTTTGGTCAGCCACAATACACACACACACACACACACACACACACACACACACACACACACACACACACACACACACATGCACAGGCACATATCAGACTTGCTGACCAGCAGCACTGCTTTTTCATCCTCAGTCGTTCAATCTGCTACTCTGTTGACCCCCTGGTCAGTTTCTATTCCCCTCTCTCTCTCTCTCCCGCTCTCTCTGTCTCTCTCTCTCTCCCTCTCTCTCTCTCTCCCACTGTGTTCCCCTGTGTCTGGCTGTTAGTCACCTCGCACTCTGTGTCTCTTTGTCACTTGTGTGTCGGTTTGTTGGCCCAGCTGCAATTTGAAGCTTTTGTATTGGGGATTTTGGCAACGAGTCTTCAACAACAATGACAATGCTGATGATGATGTTGTTGTTGTTCTTGTTATTGCTGTTGTTGTTGCTCTTGTTGTTGCTGTTGGGCAATGACAATGCCATTTTAAATGAAACTCAATGCAAATGCTCCCCAAATTAGTGTCAAACATATTGATCCACTCACACACAGACACCCTCGCACACACATTATTGTTGTTGTTGTGGTTGTAGTTATTGTTGTTGTTGTTGTAGTTGTTGCTGTTGCTGTTAATAGCGTTGCAATTTGCATATGTGTGTCAACGTAGTCGTTGCTATTGTTGTTCTTGTCGTCATCATCTCTTGGCGCCTGTGAGTATGCCATGAATTTGTTGCTAACACACACTTAACCCCCTTGGCACGCCCACTTTGCCGCCCATGCATGCATGCACACACACACACATACAGAGACTCCCATACTTGGGCACTCAACCATTTGCACTATGCCACATGATGCATGTGTTGCATAATACACAAAATGGTTTGCACATTAAAAATTCTTGTCCAAAAATTGTAATTAGATTCAACGACAACATAATTAAGAGATGGCCATTAGGAGTAGCAAAAGAACATGTACGAAGCTGAGCATGTGTGTGTGTGTGTGTGTGTGTGTGTGTGTGTGTGTGTGTGTGTGGGTGTTGTGTGTGTGTATATGTTCATGCCTTAAAAGTCTTTTGATGTCAAGCAGACAAGACTTGACACCCACATGCAAGCGTCTTCATAACTATGTCAGTGGCTGTATGTGTGTGTGTGTGTGTGTGTGTGTGTGTGTGTGTGTGTGTGTGTGTGTGTGTGTGTGTGAGGTATAGGTGTATGTGTGTGTGTGTGTATATATATATATGTGTATCTTTGCCTCTCCATTTGACAATTGAGTGGAGCCTAAAGCTGACTGCTGGCAGTGCACCCAAAAGCGTCACTTATCCAACTTATCAAAATCGCTTTCGCTGCAATTTCGCCAATATTTTGTCTAAAAAAGAAAAAACAAAACTTTTCTGCTCAGCTTTCGAACGTCATATTCTATGAGAGCTATACATCCACACATTCACAAATGTGAAGAAAAAACATTGTTCCTATAAACTTGTCGACATTTTACTCAACATACAATTTTTGTTTACTTTTGTGCGATTTGTATTTGCATAGAAACAGACAGACAGACAGACAGACAGACAGGCAGACAGCCAGATATGGCCATAGCCACTTTATATATATACAGTTTAAGTTATCGAAGATGTGAAATTCATGTAAGCCTCTTGTAAAATGCGAAAATTGTGTAAAAATGATAAAAAACGATTTTGGGGCGAAAGTGTTTTTGGGCAACGCCTCCAGCAGCACGCCGGCGACATCAAAAGGCGTCATAGAGGCTGCGGTTGCCAAGGTAGCAGCGCCCAGCCACGCCCACTTTTATGTCAGCTGCCAAAATGAAATCAAAGCGCAAAATGCAATAAAAATAATCAAAAAAAAAAAAAATGTGAAACAAGCAAAATGTGGATAACAAAAATGTTTCATTTGATTTTTGGCATGGTTTTTCGATGGTTTTAAAATCCCACTTCCTGCCAAAAACCAAAAATACTCGACACAGCACCAGCCCCAGCCCACCCAGCAGCAGACCCAGCCCCAGCCCACCCAACACCAGGCCAATCCCCTATTCCGCCACCTGCCATTTTCCCCTTTTTGGGCTTTCATCTGTTTTTGAGTTGTAATTTCTTTTGTGACTGCAAATTGAGCGTCAAAATTGAACGGACGCGAATAAAAACGGCGAGTGGTGACGTCAGAAAAGGCCAGAAGGCAAGTGACAATGTGGCTAAGAAGAAGCTGAAGCTGAAGCAGCAGCAGCAGCAGCAGAATATGCGAAGGGACAACCAATAAGTTTCCTCTTCTTTTTTCTTTCTTTTTCTTTTTTTCTTTTTTTCTTTTGTTGGCAGAGAGGAGGAGGCGGCAAGTCGTCAGACTCTGCGGATGGCCATAAAAATAGCTTGGCTTGCAACAAATGTCACTTCAGAGACATAGATGTCCCCACAAAGACAGCCCCCATCCCCAAAACCCAAAAACCACTCCCAACTCTTGACTCCTCCTGGCCATAGACAGCAGACCATCACGAACACTTCGAGCAAGTCGAGTCGCTGCCAAAGCCATTTGACAATTAAATGGTGCGCTTGCCGGGCAAAACAATAAGTGGGTGGCTGGCAGTTACAGAATGATAGAGGAACGGGTGGTGGGGATGTGGGTGGAGCTGGTGGTGAGGGTTTGGCATCTTAAAAATGTTTGTGCATGTTGGGCATGAGTTGAAGGTAGTAATGACGCTGCTTTTAGCGCGCCAGCCGAGCCAAACTCAATTAAATGTGACAGTGAAAATGGCTGCCTAAAAGTATGCTTTATGCTTTGGCGCAAAAGGCAAAGTTAAAAAGGCAATGGAAAGCGGAAAAAGTGAAGAAAGTGAGGAAAGTGAGGAAAGTGAGGAAAGTGCTACGGAGAGTGGTTGGAGTGGCAAATGCCAAAGGAGACTGCTTGGGGCTGTGACAGGAGGCAGGTGCGACAAATACTTCTCCACACAGATACACAAAACCAAAATTCGAAGCGAGTTGTTCCGCGTACCGAAATTGTTGGCGAAATGCAAAACGTTAGACAAAAAACGACGAATTTCGTTGGGACAATAAATGTAACCCAATTGCAAAGTGTAATTTATAATGTCAATAAAAGAAACATAAGAATAAGTTTGCTTAAATGCTTATTGAGGCACTTAACCAAGCACATGCTGTATGCTCATTTCGTTGGATATTGGGCGTAATCGCTGAGATTCTGTTATCGGGAATCGCTGTGGCAGGCAACTCGGCTGCGCCATCAGCGTTTTCATCTCCAACGCTTTTATAGGCAATGGGAGAAACAGCAGCAGCAGCTGCCAATAAGCAACGATTATGCTTGTAGCAACAATCGACTCTAGTCTGTCTCGACATTCTAACTGACTGTATATATATATATATATATATATGTATGTATATATAGACAGATATTGGGGGTGTGCTTGAGTATTGCTGCCTTATAATGTGCGCTATTTGCTGACGCTCTTGTTGTCTGTGTGCTAATGTCCTAGAAAAATGCATGCGGCACACGGGAGTGAGCGAGATAGACAGAGAAAGCAACGGCTGCTGTGTGTATTCATGTGTGCGGGTGTGCGTGTGTGTGTGTGTGTGTGTGTGTGTTAGCACATTGATAGCACTTGTGAGGCGCTATAAACTGCAAGCAGTTACTTGCAAAATGGAATGGAAAACTGCCTTCGCAACAGACTCGAGACGGCCTCAAATTGCTCATACGTCATGTGTGCCCAGCAGGCATTGCCATGATTATATATCTTATATATATATATAAGTATACGATACGATGTGCAGGCATGTGTGCGTGCGCAAAGCAACTTCAAAGTTGGTGCTTTAAATTGAGTGGCATTGGTGGAGACAAAGTTTGCCAGCCATTCGACAAAGCCATTTCAATTTGAAGCCAAGCAGACTTAAACTGTCAAACTGTTGAACTGCAGCATGACGATGGAGTAAAAAACAAATTGAAGATAATCGAAGCTCGAGCTTACATTAATGACAAATATTAAGTTAAGTTCAGTTAAGCTGATACTCACCTCATAAAAGAAAGAACTCTCGAATTCAATTAAACAAACTCAATTCCCCTTATTGTTCAGGTGAAAGTGAGTCGAATTGATTCTAGAAAATATAATGACTGACTGACTATTGACTGACTATTAAATCGAACATTGATAAGATAGTCGCAGTGGCACCTTATCGAGAAGAGATGTAGCAAATTGAGCATCCTTTACTCACTTTAAACGACAACTGTTTGGCGAAGCAAAAAAAGACAGGATAATGAGCAGCAAATGTGTACCTCGAAGAGGTCCTTGGTGGAATAGACATAATTGCAGATAGTTTAAGATAAGAAGAAGTTGTCAAATTGTCGTTGCCTTAAGTAGCTCGTCAGTTTGTTCGAAATTGTCCATTAAGTTTTACCCAACATCGGTTTGAAGCGAATGTTGCCACAACCTAGCCAAGTTGAGGCACTTTACACAATTGTGTGCAGTGTGCAGTGTGCAGTGTTCAGTGTGCAATTAGTGATTAGTGTTGACAATTGAAATTTATTGCAAAATCGTCGATTCGTGGACTGTCAATTAACATGATTTATGGATGAGCAACTGAAATGTGAAATGTGCGATTAATTTCGTATTCAACTCTTTCTCATTCGACTTAATGACGCGCATCACAAAATATGTATGCTGAGCAGCAAGGCAAAACAACTAATTAGTTTATAATCGTTTAATGCACTGCAAATTGTCAGTTGCAAAATCGGAGACGGCAACAGCAGTAGCAGTAGCAGCTGTGGCAGCTGTGGCAGCCGTGGCAGCCGTGGCAACAGTGGCAGCCGTGGCAATCGTGGCAACAGTGGCAGCTGTGTGTGCATAAATTAAATGTAAATTAAACGTTTTAGTGCTTAAATGATGAGCTTTAAATAGCGACAAGCGATAAACTGCCTGCCCGCTAATGATCATGATTATGATAATAATTATGATGTTTGATATCAATGAAAACAAAACAAAAAAGAAAAACGCCGGAAAACAACTTGACCAATCCAAGCAGCCAGCAAATTCATACGATTTTCCTTTCAGCTAGCTTCCCAGCTGCTCTCTCTCTCTCTCTCTCTCTCTCTGGGCATGGGTCGTAATTACTTAAGCTCTTACACTTAATTGATTATTTATGGGTTGAAAACTGCAAACACACACAGGCCTATCATAAAATCAGTTAACAGCAAAGCAGGCACCATAAAAATAGCTATGCATATAAATAGATATGCAAGTCAGAGATTGTTCAAGAGAATTCCGAATCAGGTCTTCTTTCAATGAAATTAATGTGAACTGAGCACAATAATGGGTCTGAAACTGGGTATAAGAATTGGCCATTGAATAGCCAAATGGCAATTAATTTCAAATTATGGCTATCATCAAAGATGCTCAAAAGCCTTCAAAAGGTAGTTTTTATTTGATAGTCAAGTGTGGACATATGTTTGTCGTAAGTCAAAAAAAGGGACTAAAATGGCTGTGATTCAAATATCTTTTGAGGGTCGAGTGTTTTATTTGTTGTTGCCTTGATTTATTCAATTTCAGTTAGCAGCATGAATAGCAAACGATATATACATATATATATATATATGTGTATGTGTGTGTATATATATATGAGAATACATATTTACAATAAATTGTATATGGATAAATATGAGTACGTATACAAATATCCTTTGTAGCCTGCAGCAAAATCGACAATAATTTTCAAACCATTGAAGAGCAAAAGGATAATAATGTTATTGTTGTTGCTGTTGTTGCTATTGTTGTTGTTGTTGTTGCTATTGTTGTTGCTATTGTTGTTTGCTGTTGCTTGACGATATAAAAATACCACATGGAAATATTTTTCTCATATGTACTTACAGGAATGTTTGCCCAAAATGAAAGTGAATGCGTATAAAAATGGCATTAGAAATACACAAAAGGAGAGCAGCCATATTGAAAGGCAGCTGATGGGCGTGGCAGGTGGCAGGAAACGGGCACCAAGGGGAATGGCGGGAGGGGGAGTGGCAGTGGGCGATTGGCGAATGTAACAGAAACAGGAAATAAAAATCCACTTTAAGCGTTTTGAATACAAATGCAAATACACACATAGAGGAAAGTAGAGTGCGAGAGAGAGAGAGAGAGGAGGGAGAGGGAGAGGGAAAGGGAGAGAGAGAGACGGAGAGAGAGTGTATGTGTGTGTGTGTGTGTGTGTGCGTGTTGAGTGTTGAGCCTGACAAGTGAGTGAGTGATGAGCGAAACGGAGACGGAGACAAATGCGGTCACATTGAGGTACATTAATATATATGCATATATATATCCATATATATATATATATATCTATATCCACATATATATATATATATACATATATCTATTTATGTGCATATGCTCGTATTCGTATTTCTTTGAAAGGCAAAGGCGCCTGAAAGGGTTTCTGTATTATTATTATTCTGCTTTTTTTTTTCTTTCTTTCAAATTTTCTTCAATTTTTTTTTTTTTTTTTTGCTTGATGCGATTGTAGTCGCATAAAGATAAGTGTGTGTGCGTGGGTGTGCGTGTGTGAACGTGTGTGTGCGTGTGTGTGTGTGTGTGCTTGTGACGATGCCAAATGCTGTCATATAAACTGCAAGCGGCTTGGGCCCAACAGCAGCACAAAGAAGACGCCAGAGGCGTTCAAGCGACTGAAAAAAGCGACAGGGCAGACGTAAGAGATGGCTTGAGTGGGACTGGTGGCACGGGGAGGGGGTAGATGAGATGGGGCGTAGCATAGACAGAACAAATACGTAGCATGCCACAAATGAAGTGGCAGAACTTACGGGCAAACAAGGAGCGAACGAACGAACGCAGCATTTGCCAAGTGCTGCAGACGCACAGCAATGAAAAAATCACAGCATCGTTTCAGGCGCCACAAGGCGACAAAAGTCGCACAGGTGCGAATGCGAAGGCAGATAAACAGACAGACAGACAGACAGACAGACAGATAGATAGACAGACAGAGAGACGGGTAGACGGGTAGACAGACAGACAGAGAAGCGAAGTGCGAATGCTTGCGGCAATAGACGAAGTCAAATTGAAGAAATTGCCAAAGCGGATGTGCAATAAAGTGGGAGAAACTCACAGCGAGCACAAAGACAATGCGCGCAAGCACAAAGATAACACACACACACACACACACCACACACACACCACACACACACACACACACACACACACACAGCACACACACACAGCCAGCATAAGTAGTCATAGGAGTTGAACATGCAGGAAATGCAAGCAGTTTAGTTTTTGAACTCAAACTCAAAAGTGGTAAAGCAAGCGAAGCAGGGAGATGGAAGTAAAGTGAAATCTGCTTCAGGAATCGAATTAAGATTTAATATATACCTATATATATATATATAAATATGTATTTCATAAAGGTAGCAACTTTCTAGGTGGTAGCCAGTAAATGGGAAAACGCATTTGTGTCATAATTGGCTCCTTGAGCTAAGTTCACCATTCCGATAAGTATGGAGACCCCAGAAATGTTTGTTTGCTAACTGGTTCCTCAATTTTGATGGAACCTTACATATATCCCAAGATAGTCCTTCTTACACGTTTTATAGACATTTGCTGAACGAATCCTTTCTCGAAAGTTAAAAAAAAAAAAAACAAATAATAAAATCGGATACAAATAATGTGTTTTAATTCTCCGTCAAGTTGTTTGAAGTGTGTGTTTTGCTCACTACAAAGTTTCGCTGTTAAATGTCAACATTTTATATAAGATTTGATAAACTTAAGATTGCTCTCAACATGTCACAGCATAATATAAAGGAAGCAAAGTGCTTAACATGCAACACCCAAATTGCAGAGAGAAAGACGGAAAGCCACATAAAATATGTCAGTGAATCATTTGGTCAGCGAGTAAGTAACTGTATGTATATATATATATATATATATAGATTTATATATATATATATATAAGGTGTATGTGTGTATAATGTGTACACACAATCAAAGAAGTGCAAAAGTAGAATGAACGGAAACGTTACTAGCACAAGGACCTCAAAAGTATGCAACATTAAGTGTGCGACAACGTCATCAGTTTCTTTTTCTGCTTACCTCTCTCTCTCTCTCTCTCTCTCTCCCTCTCTCTCTCTCTCTCTCTCTCTCTCTCTCTCTCTGTTTGTGTCTCTGTCACTGCCTCATTTTGTTGTCTCTAGTTGGACTGGCCAGCCAACTGGGCCGTCTGCTGTCTTTTATATGCCATTTTGGCACAAGTTTCGTTTGCCATGTCTGCCATGTGGCATGCCACTACGCCAGCCAATTGGGCATATCAACAAAATCACTCAGCTTGCAACGCAAAATGGAAAAAACAAAAAAAAAAGAAAACAGCAATAGCAGCTTGCAGTTCAGCAAAAAGCAAGTTGTATTTACTAAACAGCAGCTTTGAAAATATGTCTGAATAAACTGATTAGAAAGAATATAAAAATGGTATATTTTACGGGTTGCTGATAGGGTATTCGACGAGCAGTGATGCAAAAGAGAAAAGTGTTTTCGTTTTATTATTGTTGCACTCGTCGCAACGAAAAGTCTCATTAACAAAATGCACAAAAAAAACAACAACGACATGTGAAAAGTGAAAGGCTTTAAAAGGGTAAACAGCAACAGCAACAACAACAACAGCAGCAGCAGCAGCAACAATAAGATGAGGAACAACTTGGCGCGCAAAAGGATCCTTGAGCCTCTTCAAGTCGACTTGCTCCTCCATTTGGTGTTGTTGTCGTTGTTGTTGTTGTCGTTGTTGTTATTATTGATGGCAAACGAAGCGGCAAGAAAAGTGTCCCCCAAAGGCTGCTAGAGTGGAAGCGTGTGACATATAGTAGGGCTATGCATATTATATATATATATATATATATATATATATATATATATATATATATATGTGTATGTTTTGGCCACTAATCAAGTTGGCACCCAGAAAATGAACTGCACTCTCAGGTTTCACTCGAACGCAAATCTCGAAAGTTAAATTATGAAAGTGCCAGCCACAATGTATTGTGACAAACAGGCTAAAAGAATGGGACAAAGAGGAAACACAACACACACACACACACGCACACTTATAAAGCTCATATATATATATATATATATATATATATATATATATAAATGAATAAATGCCAAAACAATTTGCATAAAAAATATTTGTGCCAAAAAGTTTTACATTTCACTTTTTCAACTGAATCGCTGTTGTTGGTTGGTTGTTGTTGGTTGTTGTTGGTTGGTTGTTGTTGTGGCCAACGAAAAATTTCCATATGAAAAGCGGCATGTGGGCGTTGCGTTGCGTTGCGTTGTGTGCGTGGGCGTGGCAAGGCTAGGCGGTTGCCGAGCGAGTTTATCAGTTGAAGCGACGCCTAATCAACATCAAGCCAAACGCCATTAGGCGACCGCACAATTTACAGCTGTTTGTCAGCCCTTCCTAAAGGGACAGCCCCTCCCCCGCCCCCTCCCTACTCACACCCCCACATCTTGTTTTATGTGTGTGTGTGTGTGTATACTGCGTTTTTGTTTTATTTTGAGTGCCGGTTCAAGTTGAAATTGAATTTTAACATATTTTTGTTTGCATTTCATTTGCGCAACTCATTAAGCCAAAAAACAGCTAACAACTCAAACTCAAACTCAACTCAACTCAGCACACAGCACACACCCTCCACACTCCACACTGCACCCTCATCTAGGGCCTTTTGCACACCCTTGCACACATAAGTAGGCAACACCATGGATTTGTTGAGATCGAAAGAAATATCAAGAAAAATAAGTGAGCAACAAAATTCATTTGAAGTTGAAAAAACAAACAAGAAAATAAGCAAAAGAAAAGAATTATAATTGTATTTATAATAAATAAATATGTATATACTCGTACATAGAAGTGGCAACATTTTCAACTCACTCACAATCAATATTGTATTGCATACAATTGTATAGAAATCATAACATTTTCCATTCATATATATTTTATTATTATTCCATGAAGCTGGCAGTAAGCAATTTTTAAGTATTTAAAAACAAAGAACATAAGACAAATGCTGTTTGAATGGAATTCGAAGAAATTTTGTGCGTCAATCAATTCTTCTTCAATGTCTATATTAATATTTATGTGTGTGTGTGTGTGTGTGTGTGTACACCAGCACATCATATTACAGTTCTGCTGTGCGCTTAAATATATGTAATGAACATTTTTTAAGTGCTTTAATTTTATTTCATGGCCCTTATTCTGCATACCTCCCACCTCCCACCCAACTCAACCGCAGCCAGCGTCCAACGCATAACCACAACAGCTCTTCCCCCTCCCCTCCCCTCCACCCTCTGGCACACACCACCCCCACTGGCAGTTATAATTTGATTGTGTTTGTGCAATAAGGGCGTCCGTAACCAAAAAGAGCGTTGTGGTCCTGTTAAATGTTATTTATTTCGCTGGTTTCTATGCCCTTGCAGACGGTTCGTTCTTTAGTTTCGTCATCAAGCTTGTAACTCATAATTTATATGTATATATATGTATAGATATATATATTTCTATACGATCAGATATAACCATGTCCAACTGTCTGTCTGTTTCTTTGGCAATTTGTTCCCTTTTTGCTTGCTTAGATCATTTACCGGATCGCATTACGATATTATATAGCTGCCATAGGATTCGGTTGTGGGTTCGAGATAGGCGTAGACAGACATGTCGCCCTTTCTGATACAATATATTTCTACAAAAGCATTGCAAATTATTCCATTTTTTGTGCTTAAAGTCCACAAAAGGATATCAATATTTGCAAGTCTGGAGTAAGATTTCAATGTCAGCCACTTAAGGAGGATCTAAGAAGGGTATGTAGTCTTCCGTATGGTTGCTAACTTGATTTTTATTTGATTTTTTGAATGGGTGCTCTCGCGTTCTCAGCCCTCGTCTTGGCATTTCAACAATTTGCATTAAAAATGCTCTTTGCCTTAACACACACACACACACAGACAAATATTGTATTTTTCGGCACACCACAAGGCCGTCAATGCCGCCAGTTGGCTAATCCGCTTTGTAGCCGTTAATGGACATGCCACTCTTCCCTCACTACTACTACACACACACACAAAAAAAAAAGCATCGACAATGCCCCACGGCTACTTGGCCATAAATAAGAAGGCCGTTGGGCAGTCAACTCACGTAGGCGGTCATTAGATCAACTTTAATGTCATGCAGCTCACGTTTTTATTTACTTAGATCTCTCTCTCTCTCTCTCTCTCTCTCTCTGTCTCTCTCTCTCTCTCTCTCTGTCTCTTTACTCGCTCTCTCTCAATGTATCTCTCCCTCTCTCTCTCTCTGTCTATTGCCTGATGCCCCCCAAAATGTTGGTATTCAATAAGTTCACACATCGTTAAAGTCACAAAAACAGTCACAAAAGTTCAGGACTCAAATCGTTTTCCTTCAACTAGTTCTAAATTGCACATCTACAACAGGACCCCAAGCACTCCACTAAAGTCTCCAGTTGCAATCCCGATCTCTCATTTCTATGGAAATCATATTAACTTTTTAGGAATATTATTTAAAAAGCCATTAACATTATTTGAACCTTCTCATTTTGTTCATATTTAATAATTGAACAACTTATGTTAATTATTGTAATAACAACTTGGAAAGTCGTATTTAAATGAATAAATAAGTGTTTTCGATGCTTTTTTATTTAAGTGCAACAAATACTGCAAGTAAAAATGCAAAATGTCAAATGCATTCTTTTGTGCAACCAGATCAATGTCATTAAGTAAAGTGCACTGACAGAATGATGGCTTAGTTATACACATGGCTGCCACATGTTGTTGAGAGCTTGTCTACGCGTGTGTGTGTGTGTGTGTGTGTGTGTGTGTTGTATGTCAACCTCAATTTGTAGCTTTTCCGAGCAGTTGGCAGCTGTGACTATTTAAAGATATATTTCACCAACGCATGTCGCTCTGTCATTACCAGTTCCTTTGAGAACTGAACGGAGCCTGGCAAGGATTGGGGGTATGTGGCAAGATGTATGTTGCACAAGAACTTTAATTGAAATCTTTTTGAGCAAAGCGACATGATGCAATTTACAAATACATCCGAGAAAAAAAAACTCTGCTCCTGCTGTTGCTGCTGCTGCTGTTGCTGCTCCTGCTTCTGCTGCTGCTCCTGCTGCTGCTGCTGCTGCTGCTGATGTTTCCTCAAATGAATGCTGTGCAAAAGTTTTTGCCAAACAACTTTGGCTCAAAGCAAATTTTGCTGTCGTTGCACAAATGGAGAATTCGTAATGGAAATTTGTTTTGCTCTCCTGTCGAATTGGTCAGCCAGTCAGTTTGTTTAACTTCCACTGACAGATTGATGACAAGCTGTCTGTGTGTGTGTGTGTGTGTGTGTGTGTGTGTGTGTGTGTGTGTGTGTGAGTGTGGCAACAAGGTTATGGATTCAGGCAAGTCTGGCAGTAACATGAATTTTGCATCAATTGCAATTGCTCAAGTGGCAACAGTCTCGTCAGATCAAACACTGTCAGCTGCAATTGCATTGTCAGCAACAACAAGAGCAGCAATAAATATTGTAAATAATACATTTTTAACTAGCATAGAATACTGTGTTCTCTGGTTCTATGTTCGATGATAGCAGTTAAGTTTTTGTTTTGTTGATATTCGAGTGTATTCAGCAATTCATAATCACAATAATCTATTCAAATTCACGCACATTGGAAACGATTGCAGCAGTATTGGTTAACGGCAAGCATTATTCGATTTTAATTGAAATCATATGCTTGACACTGCGAGTGAGGCACACAGATACTTATGTGAGTGGCACCGGACAACAATTGATATTAAAATCAAACATAAGCTGGAGGCAGTGACGACAACAGCACGGTCACAAGGACACCAGGACACAAAGACTCAAGTACAATGACGACGACAACGACAGAGAAACAGCGATGGCGATGACGATGACGATGACGATGACGATAACGATTACGATGACAGCGGCATGTAACGGAAAACGGAAATTAAAATCCACATGCCGGCCGGCCTGTCGACAATGTGCCAAGCAGACATCAATTCACAATGCATATCCCCGTTGGCAGTCTGGGCCTGGCCTATTAACCAAGCAGTTCACCCGAACCAAACCGAACCGAACCGACCCGACCCGGCCCAGAAAGTGCACAATAAATAATATTAATAAACCGGTTTTAATAGACGAACACAATTTCAAGTTTGGCAAGCGTACAAAAGATGAAAGCGAAACAAACACAAAATGTAGCAAAGTGAAAATATATATAAAAATATTGCAAGAGATATATCTATGTCTGTATATGCTTGAGATATATATATATATATATGTCAACTTGAGAAACAATTAAAATAACAAACATTTACAGCACTGAGAGAGGGGGGACGAGCACGGGAAAGAGACAGAGAACAGAGAACAGAGAGCAACAGAGCGAGAGCAAGTTAAAGATAGAAATGTATGCAATATTTCATCAAGCATATCCCAGGGAAGCACAGCACAGCACAGCACACAATGGTCAAACTAGACACATTTTGTGGCACAAAAATAATTGACAAACGTACGTAGAACGGTGTGCCACAAATGTTGACAGCTGCTAGACTTTTGGCTCACTTTACAAATAAAGATAAGAATTGAAAAGTGATCAAATTATTAGCCAAAATGCGTCAACTTTTGTCTTCAGGGAAATTCCTATAAGTCTTCCTATTCCAACTATTCGATTCGAATTTGGGTATTTTTCAACACAAACTTCAACATTTTACGGCATATTGTAAAACTAGTCGGCTCACAAAAATGTTGCAAACTTGTTCGTAGATTTTGCCCATGGTGCAAGCACGGCTTGAAGGCCGTGTGCCATTCATAATAATTTAACAGACACACACACACGCACACACACACACACACACTCACGCACACACACACATTTTTATGGCGCCCAGCAGTTGTTGCCAGCAGCAACAGAAGCAAAAGAAAAAAGTTCACCTGAAAGCCGAACAAATGCCGAGAACCCAGTCCCTCGATCCCAAACCTCCTCCCCCCTCCCCTCTCAAGACACATTTC
The DNA here is from genome assembly GCF_018153295.1 of Drosophila grimshawi. NCBI lineage: Eukaryota > Metazoa > Arthropoda > Insecta > Diptera > Drosophilidae > Drosophila > Drosophila grimshawi. The sequence continues at coordinate 8,692,294 of NW_025063692.1, read as the reverse complement.
CCCGCAAAAGCCAAAAAAAAAGTTTAAAAAAATATATACAAAAATGTAAAAAATAAAAACTGTGTAGCATCCTTCTGCCAAGTCAGTTGCCACGGACATCAATGTGATGTGCTCGGCTCTGCTCAGCTTCTCTGCTCCTTTCCGACGTCCTTTCATTATCATTTTTCATTTAATTTTTCAATTATCTACTTACATAATGTTTAAGCCCTTTGGAATTTGGCAATTATGATTATGAAAATGTGCAAAAACTACGAACTTAAATAGTTCAAAGTTACCAAGCAGATTAAACACAAAAAAAAAAAATAAATAAATAAATACAAATTTTATGTTTTTGATTTTTATTGAAGCATAACAAGTCTAAATTGGACCACAAACGTTTAAAATGCCAGGCATAAAAAACTAACTGAAAGGAGTAAACAAAATACTTAAATTGGGTCAGCCTATAATAAAAAAAGAGCTCAGTTTTACAGCCTACTTTGCAGCTTTCAGATTGAATTTCATTTGTTTTTAATTTTTTATTAACATTTTGTTATTTTGCTGAGCGATTTGCATTCAGCGCTAGGCAATATACCAGAAAATAAACGAGAAAACCCCAATAAATATGGGATGAAGATGGTCCATTTTAAAACCAACTTTGCAGCTCAATTTAATCTCATTTGTTTTTCAAATTTTTCCCCCCATTTCTGAACAATATTCAGGTATATTTAGTATTAGCATTAAGCATACAATTTAATATTCTATAGGCTCGAAAGTTACACCAAAAGGTAAATAAATATTATACAACAGATTCTTTATCAATATTGAGCATGAAAATAACATTTTCAAATATTCAAAACAAATCATTAATTTTTAATTAACAAGAAAGAACTTTTACTGGCTTGAAATTGCTGATATATATATATATATATATATATATACATATAGAAATGCAAAGATGTTTTAATGTTTAGTCATAAAAACCCGTTTTTAGTAGGTAAATCATATTATTGCTCAATGTGGTTCGCTGTAGGGCGTCGCATTCACTCACTTGGAAGCTGTGCACAGTATGAGGGGGGTTGCAAAGAGGTGGGGGAGAGGGGGGGGGTTGGAGGGGGTGGTTTGAGTGGGTCTGCACATAAAGCATGTAGCAGCTGTTTAGTGGACAAAAACACCGCATGGAAAGCATAAATGAAAATCAATAAATAAAAATTTTATCGCTAAAATCCCGCACCCAAACATAGACTTGTTTCATGTGTGCGTCTGTGTGTGTGTGTGTGTGTGTGTGTGTGTGTGTGTGTATGTGTGTGCTTCAAGCGAACTTTTAATACAAGTGGCAAATAAGCTAAAAGACTTTATGTATGCATGTAAAAACTAGAAAATTGCTTAAAAAAAATAAAAAAAATCAGCAAAACCGCCAAAACAAAATCAATAAATTTGTGTATGAGGTGGGAGGAGGTGAGTGGCATGCTGTCTGTGGGTGTGGCACTCTCTACCTCACTCACTCACTCCAACTGGTCGGGTCTGCCGCTCCCTCTCTAAACGGTTTAACATGCCAATGCAATTGAGCAATAAATCACTGCGTGAAAACTGCATAAAACTAGCAATTGCCACAATTTAGTCAATTAATGCGATTTGGATGCAAAACTGAGTAACTGGCTGGCTGGCTGGCTGGCTGGCTGGCTGTCCAAGTCAATCAACTACGCAGTCAATCAATCAATCAAGAGAGCTTTTAGTCTTTTGGTTGTATGCCGCACGCCGAATACCCTACACGAATACCAATGTCAGCTAATCCATATCCTCATCTTGTCTATCAAATCAATCAATCATTATAAACAATATTATGAATATAATGAATACTGTAATTGTTGCTCAAAAAATAAATAAAAATAAAAATACTGCTAAAAATGCAAATTGACAAAGGTCCGACCAATCTCTCCTCTAAATATAGCTATAGTTGCAGTTTAAGTGATTCTTATTAGTTGCCACAAAATAGTAACGAGCACTACGTAACGAGTAACAAGTAACGAGTGGCGATTAGTGAACGTTGCGCAACGTTTATGGTGAACTGCGAGAGAGGTGATAATGGTATTAGCCATAGCAAATGGCAAATGGCATATAGCAAATAGCTGGCTATCAATAGCTATGCACATTTTACAATTTATTCAAGGCACGTACGAATTCGACATGTGAATAACTGGCTGAGTGCGACGCAAACACTCGTGCACAGTCTTTATTCATATTCATAACATTCGCAAGTCGAATACATATATATTATAGATCTGAAATTGAAACAATTTCAAAAGAGCTAGCTGAAATTGTATAATAAGAATAATGACTATCAAATGCTCTTTGCTCTTCTTTGAGTACTCTTTGGAATAAATTGGGAGACTGGTTGAAAATTGAGTTTGTTCTTTGAGTTTAATCAAATTACGCTTGGCTTAATTGTTGCTGCTGCAAAAAAAAAAAACGTTAAGTCAAAAGTTGCACTTGGCCATGTTGCCGCCCTTCATCAAGGTCCGGCGCCCAAAGATGAAGAAGAAGAAAACAACGACAACGACGCAAAAGGACAAGAATGAGAAGAAAGCAGAAGCAGCAGCAGTAGCAGTAGCAAGAAAATGTTAAAGCTGCTGCTGCAGATTCCCTCACTCATCCTATCGTCCTATCTCTTTCACTCCACAGACAGTAACACACACACACACACACACACACACACAGAGAGAGACAAAGTGTTGTCTTTTCATGTCCCTTGGCATGGGCCGAAAAACTTTTTGATTTGTTTAGGTAAAAAGTTGTTGCGTTTGGCTTATGCAAAGCACCAAAAAGCGTCGACTTCAATGCTGACGCCGCAGTCGCAGTCGCAGTCGACGCCAACGCGCACTGAATAACTCTCTCTCTCTCTCTCTCTTTCTGTCACTCGTTCACTCCGCGCCTTGCCGGCAATTGCAAAGTGTTCCACTGGCTTCCACTGTTCCACCCACTGTTCGTTCGCTTCTATTTGTTTGTTTGTTTACTATTATTTTGGCTGCTTCGCTTTTAATTTACGCGTCGCTTCGCACGTCTCATTGGAATCGGTGTAGCCAAGCAGCAAATAGAATTTGTGGAACACACTGCAATCTAAATGTTGACCGAGCAGCTGCTGCCCGTTTAATTACACTTAAGAAATCAGCGCCAACAGCGCTGCCAGTGTTAGAGTTAAGTACCCCCTCCCCTCCACACACACACACTCCAGGACCAAAGATGATTTTTGGTGTCGAGTCGTGCGTGTTCGTGTTCGTGTTCATGCAAAAGCGACACTCAACTCTAGCCAGATGTCCTGAAGTTCGGCAACAGAGCAACGCATTAGAAGATGAATATGAAGAAGAAGAAGACAGCAACTGATTCACTGATCCATTGAACTTTATGTACAATTGTAGTAGGAGTGGTTTGTGGCTACAGAGGGAGGGGGGAGGGGGTGATTGTCTGCTGTTGGCAAGTGGGCGTGGTGAAGGCGTACGTCTCTACCGTTTTTGCTGTGTGCTGAAAATTCAATTTGATTTGATTTGATTTTCGTTCTCGTTTTCGTTTTCGTTTGAATGCACACAAGAGACGACAGCAACAGCAGCAGCAGCAAAGAAATGATATCAAATTAGTTGAAATAGAAGTAAAAAGTGTTCCCCCAAACCAAATGCTTCAGCATGAGTTGCGTTCAAGTTGAGTTGAGTTCACGCTGTGGTTTGGGGCGCCTTTAAAAGCAATGCAATGTTTAAGTAACGGTAAATACAGCAAAAGAGCTTTTAAGAGAGCAAGCCAAGCACACTAATGGAAGTGAAACACTTACAAGCATGTACAATATTTGCATGCATTTCTGCAATGACCAGCTGATCGATCTTATTCATGTGTGTTCCATTTTCATGTGTAGCAAATCCATTAGCATTTGTGAGTGAGCGTTTACGCATAAAGCTCAATGTTGTATGCAAATCATTAATGATAATTGCAAATGCACACAGTTACTCGCCTTGAAGCACCCCTTTAATGCGCATTTGCTGTACAATTAATTTGCTTAGTATTGGACAAATAACAGTTAGCATTGCCTCGTCACTTTTGAATTTTAGATAAATAGAATTTGTGAGCAATAAATGGACAACAACAAAAATGTCAGCGTAGAAAGCGTATACAAAATTCGGTGATTTCTTTGTCTCTCTATCTTTCTCTGCTCCCCTCTTTCTGTTTGTTGTTCTATGTGCGTAGACAGACGCGTGATTGTATGTGTGTGTGAGTGTGTGTGTGTGTCTTCATGTTTGTCAGTGTGCGTGTGTCTCTTGCTTTTTCAAGTGCAAATACAAATTGGAAGCAAAAAAATAAAAAAGCAGCCACGCGACAATTTGGGAAGCCCGATGTCAATTTAGCGCCGTTTTATAAGGTGGCTCTACAGACACACACACACACACACATATATATATATATATATATATATATATATACGCAGAGCAAGCTGTACTTGGGTGCTAGCAAAAAGATTTTCATTGAGTTGCGTTTTGTTGTTGTTGTTGCTGCTGCTTTTCATTATACGTTTTTCACATTTACGGCGCGCGATAAAAATCAACAGTTTTGTGTGTCGACTTTTGTTGCTGTTGTGTGTGTGCCTTAGTGTGTGTGTGTGTTGAGTGTGTTTTATTTTTTTTTATCGCATTTTGGCCGCAATTAATTTACAACATTAACATTTTTGCCATGAGGTCGTTTTAGTTTTAGTTTCTCTAATTAAATTCGTTCTTTCGATTTGTTGTTGTTTGTCTTACGCTAGTTTTGCACTTTAAGTCGATTCTCACGCATTCTCCTCTACCTCTACTTGCTCTCCCTCTCTGTCTCGCTCTCTCTCTCTCTCTCTCTCTCTCTCGCTCTCTCTCACTCGCTGGCCGTGGCGCTCTCTCGCTGTTTCGCTCGCCTGTCTGTCGGCGTACGTGTGTATGAGTGCGACCGCTGCTGCTGTCGCTGCTACTGCTGCCGCTGCTGTTGCTGCTGCTGCTGCTGCGTTTTGTTTATTTGTCTGTTCCACTTGTTCTCGCCTTTCGCCTTTTGCACTTGTGCATTGCAATTCTTATTATTATTATTATTATTACGTTGCACACACGCTGCTGCTGGCAGCGAATTTGTCGCCCAATTGGACTACTCGCTACTTATCACCTGCAACTGCATCAGCAGCAGCGGCGACACTCTCCTCTCTAGTCCACCACTGGGAGGCACAACATTTATCCACACGCACAAAAAAAAACAATTACAAAATTTGCAAATTTTAAATTCGCATTTAATTCGCGCGCGGCTAATGCAACTCTTTGACCGTTTATCTTGTGCGGCTAGCAATGTACAATAATTAATTTATTATCTACATATATGTATATTTGTTTTTGTTTTTATATATATATATTTTTTTTTTATCAATTTTTTGTTTAAACAAAATACACTTTTTTCATAAGGAAAAGTCACACGAACTGCCGCACGAGCGAAGTTGCTTCTACGTTATATGATGAGAACGAAACGGAACGAACAAACGCGCTCGAAACGGCTCACAGACAGAGAAGAAGCAGCAGCAGCAGCAGCAGCAGCAGCTGTAGTAGACAGCAGCAGCAGCAGCAGTAGCAGCGTAACGAAACGAATCGAAACGAAACGAAAACGAGGCGAATGCGCGCACGAGGCTGACGCAAGACAACAACCATGCCAGTGCGACAGAGAGAGAGACAGAGAGAGAGAGAGAGACAGAGAGAAAGAGCGCTCAGCGCCATGCGTGAGAGCTTTGCCTTTGCATGTTCTGTTCTAGGTGGGTGCCAGCGACCGACTGCCCCCCACCTTAACCACCGCACCTCGCCGTCAACCCCCTTCACAACAACAAGAACTAAATTTTAATACGTGCTCCGGCATATAATGAGTGCCGCTGCTGCTACTGCTGCTGCGAGAGCTTTTCGCAATTGAAATTGAAATTGAAAGTTATAATGCGACAAAGTCGAAGATGAGATGGCGAAACAAAAAAAAAACAGCTTCGGCATCGGCAGAATCGTTGCATGAAATTTATCATCGAACAGCTGCCCTCATCGAATCTCTGCTCTGCCCTCTAGCACCTCTTGTCCTTTCTCTCTCTCTCTCTCTCCCTTGCTCTCTCTCTTTTGTTTCGTTTCGTTTTTTTTTTTTTTTGGTAAATAGCGGAAATCCAATTACAAGCAGCGAAATGCAAAGGCAGACAGAGCGACGACAGCAAAAGTTGCAGCTTACACACAAGTACAATGACTTACTTGACACTCTGCTAATCACCCTAAGACACAAGACACACAATCAACATGCTCACTATTGTATACCCTGCACAATAATACAAATCTGTGTTTTATGTTCGACTTCAAATGTAAAGCGTTGATTTCTGGTATCGAGAAACATCAATTTCATCTGTTTCTTTTATTTAATTTAATTTGATTTGTTAAAGCTTGCCACAGGGTATCGAGCAGTCGATTAAACGTTGTCAGCACAAATTTTGCGAGTTTTGTTTTGTACGGTTTTACTGCTCTTGACACAGATCTAGTTGAGAATCGTGTTTTATTTATTTATTTGTTTTTGCTGCACATGTTTTATTTACCTTTACTGTTTATTAATCATTTTTATTAATGCGTCGCACGCTAATCTTCTTCTTATCGCTTACGATAAACAACAATAACAACAACAACATTTGCTATTGGCCAGCGGCAACAAAGTGTGCCGACCATTCTTATCAGAAGCAGCAGCAGCAGCAGCGGCTGCAGAATGCCAAAATGATCGTCGCTTATCAGACAAACAAACAAACCAAAAAGAAACGCCACCTGCCTGACCGGCCCCCCTGCAGAACACAGGGTAAGAAACAGTGGAAACGGCACAGCAGCCCTGACTGCGCTGCTTGCGTAGCGTCAGCAGAGAGGAAGCTAGCAATAGATAAAGAGAGCGAGCGAGCGAGAGAGAGACAGAGAGAGACGATGCAGATGGTGTTGCTTTGAAGCTTTTGCTGCCTACCGACTTCTAATTGGGATTTCGTTCTTAATGTTGTTGTTGTTGTCGCTTGTCGTTTCCTTTGATGCGATTGACAAGTTTGGCAGATTTCACAATTTACACAATTAAAAGGGGAAGCAGCTTAGGGGCAGCAGTACAGTTAATTGCTAGATGTAAAACAAGCAGACGATGCCGACAGCAAAAATCTCTGCTTGTGTGTGTGTGTGTGTGCGACAACCTTGAACTTTGACCTTGCGCCTGCTCGAACTGGCAGCTGAGAGCTCCGTATGTGTGTGTGTGTGTGTGAGTGTGCGTCTGTATTGGAAAGCATTCTAATCAGAGCCTAAAAATTTGATTGACCTGCCTACCACAACCCCACCTCCACCCCCACCCCCACCTACCAGCGCCCAGCATCCAACACCCTCCTCCACCTGTAAGCACCTCGAAATCGCCACTTGACGATATGTGACGACAATTGTATGGCTTTCTCGCATCCACTCATCAGACTCAGTTGTCTCGCTCTCGCTCGGCAGATGCACGATGAGCCTGATGAACGGTAGATGGAATTAGAAGTGAAATTGGAACGGGATGGCACACTTATAATTAGTCCCAAGTGGGTTTCATAGCAACGAGAGCTCCTCGGCCATTAGACCGAATCTTTGACTGATTTAACGATGCCATCGATGACGACGAAGTGTTTCTGTGTTTGTTTGTGTGTGTGCGTGTGGATTGATTGCGGTTAATGGTCAGTCAGCTGGAGTTTTGTGCTGATTATGAAAAAAAGAAAAAAGAAGCAGAAACAAAACAGGGAAAAATATGTAAAAATAAAGAAGAAATACTTAAAGTAAATTAAGAACTGAAAAGAATTAAAGTAAGAGAGCTTAAATAACAGTTTTTTTTCCTTTTCTTTTGCATTATGAATTAAATTAATTTGGCGAAATATTATTGTAATAATATTATAATAATGATATGCGAAATTAAGATTCTTATCACATACATAAATGGAGATTGTTAGATTCTAATCAAAATCTCTTTAGCATTCTGTAGAAAGTTGGGTGAAACTTTAAGATAAATTCGAATTAAGAGTTTTGGAGCCCAAGAATAGCGAGAGTAAAGATTACAGTATAAATTAGCAGCTGAATTTTGTAGGGAAAGACATTTTTGGAAAAACCAGAGAAATAGAATTTGAAAACTCAGAAAACTGATTTTCATTTTCCAAAAATATTTAATACAGAGTTCGTCGAAGGATTTTGCTAAGATTTAAGTTAAGTTTAAAATCTAAGAAACTAGGGGGTAGCGGGGAGGGGGGAGGGTGAGCGGTGGTAGAGCTTGAAACTGTAAAATGAATCCTCGGTGAACCGAATATTAAATAACCTTGCAGACATATCGTTTACTCAAGTTACAGATCTTCAAGATAAACAAGATAATAAAAAAAAAAAACAAATTGTGAATGGGGAATTGAGAACTTCTTGATTTAAGATTGTTGAAACACTATTCACTTTGCCTTGAATCAAGGATATATATTTATTATTTGGATTACTTTTGCTCATTTCTTTCTTTTAGTATTTCTCATTTTAATTAAAGAAAGATTAATCAAAGTAAGATCTGTTGACCTAAAGATAAGTCTACAATATTTTAGCACTTTATTTATATATTGATATATGTATTTTTCTTTAACTCACATTCTGCAAGGATATATGAAGGGTGGTTTGTGTGTGGGAGGGGGTGGGGGTGGGGGTGGGGGAAGTAACCCACTAACCTTGATGGCGAATTGCGAAAATTGTAGCAGCAACAGCAAAAGGAGCAAACCATATAAACGAGAAAATTAATGCTGCCACACCAAGTGGATGTTGCAGTTGCAGTTGCTGTTGCCGACGCAGTTGCCGATGCGGATGCGGATGCGAATGTACCGTTTGTATTTGTATTGCAATTGCTGCTTGCCTCCTCAGTCGCTGTGGCAGCAGTGGCGCTGCTGCTGTGCCGTCGATTGCACTGCTCAGCGTTCTCCTTCGCTGCTGCTGCCGCCGCTGCTGCTGCTGCTGCTGCTGTTTCGGAGGTGATCGTCGCTGTTGCTGCTGCTGTTGCAGCTGCATCAGCTGTTGCGGCGCTGCTCTTGATCTGCCTTAAGAGTTTGTGCGTGACTGCGCTGCCCGCGTCCAGCGCTGGCGGTGCACTGCTGGTGGAGCGTTTGCGTTGCTGCGCTGCCGTCGGCACTATCAGCGACGTCGACTGCAGCTGATAATCATCGACGAAGCTGATTTGCTTCCACTTCTTCTTCTTCTTTTTCACTTTGGCGGTCGCTTTTAGTAAATGTCTCGTTCTAAATGTCGACGGCGGCGTCTGCGTTGACGCAGCAACGGCTCGAGTACCGTTTGTTGATGATGCTGCTGCGGCTGCTGTTGCCGCGGCTGCTGCTGCTGCTGCTGCTGTTGTTAGACTCTGACTGCGCCGTTGACGCGCTGCTGGCGCTACAGCTGCTGCTGCTGCGGCGGCGGCGGCGTTGTCGCCTTTGGCCGCCAGTTCAAAACTTTGCCGCACACTCACGCACACATGCAGACAGACTGAGACAGAGACAGAGAGAGATCGAGAGAGAGAGACACACACACACTCACGCACGAGGCGCGCGGCGTCGACGTCGCGGCATTTGATAAGCAATTGTTGTTGTTGTTGTTGCTGTTGCTGCTGTGTGATTTGAGTTGATTTACGATTTTAATTTAGATTCACTTTTTTTTTTTGGTTTTTTGTGTATGTTTTTTGTGTTTTATGTAATTTTTCTTGCTGCTGCTGCTGCAGACGCCGGCCCGCAGCGCTGCATGAAACACACTGGCAAAAAAAGTGTCAAAAAAATATGAGAAATTAAATGCAACAAATTGATATTTTTTGCATTTGTTGTTGTTGTTTATCTAATTTAGTTTAAGCGCGAAGCGGTTTGTTGTCTGTCGCACACACACTCGCACGCACACACGCACACACACACACACACACACACACACACATGCACGCACACGCACATACACATACGCACAGGCAGACAGACAGACAGACATATGTGAAGCACACACACAGACGAGAGACGACTGCGACAGCGGCGCGCTCTCGCGATGCTCACAGCTGCAGCGACCGCACAACACTGCCAGCAACCCAAAAACGAGCCAGCGTCGCGCGACGCCAACGTTTTTTCAGCTGCGAGAACAAAATGACAACAACGTCGACGTCGACGACGACGACGCACGAGCAAACGACCGAACGACCGAACGACTGAACGACCGACGGACCACGCACGCCGCCTAAAAGCCAAAGTTGCCCACCTAACGGAGGCTGTGTGTGTGTGCGTGCGTGTATGTATGTGTGTGTGAGGCGGAGACTGAGCGGCGCTTTGTGTTGTGCTGCTCGCCATCTTCTTCTTCTTTTTTTCTACGTGCCTTCGCAGCTGAATGAAGTGCGCAAAAATAGTAGTAGAGGACGCCAGCGTTGACAGCGACGGCGACGGCGACGTTTGCTGCGTAGGCTGTGCATAATTTTTCGTGTGATTTTTTTTTTCTGTGTTTTTACGATTGACTGGCAATTGTTATTGGCATTGTTTTTGTTATGTTCTTGTCGTTGTTGTTGTTGCTGTTTTACGGAAGTGAAGAGAGCAGCAGGCTGCATGCGCAGAGAGCAATAAAATTCGCTTCAACTATGCCAATTGCAGTTTTGGAATAAAAAGTTTGTTTTGTTTCAATTTCGTACTTGTTGTTGTTGTTGTTGTTGCTGCTGTTGCTGCTGCTTATCGGCAGCTGTGTTAGTTGTTGTTGTTGTTGCAATCATTTTTCATTTGCTGGACACAAAACGTCAACAGCAGCGCTGCTGTTCGCTGAGAGAGCTCTAGCCACAACTCTCTCTCTCTCTCTCTCTCTCTTACTCTCGCTTGCCTTATCTCTTTCCTTCTCTCTCGCTCTCTCTCTTTGCGCAGCTAGGCAAAGCTGCGCGCTCTTAGGCCATTGCTGCTGCTGCGCTGCTGGCGCCTATGCTGCTGCGACAGCAGTCATAGAACGCTTCTTCTGCTTCTTGTTGTTGTTGTTATACGTTGCTGCTGCTGTTGCTGTTGTTGTTGTTGTTGTGATTGTTGCTGTTATTGCGCATTGCACTTGAAAACTTCATTTACGCATTGCTGCTGTTAAGTTATCCAATTCTCCCACCATTCGCAATTTGCATCTGTTCTGCACGAGGACTTTGGTTCATGTCCTGACTAAGAACCGAGTGCAACTCAAAAGTAAGCAAAAAAATGCATTCTCTTTAAAATTAAAAAAAGAATATGAAAACGCATCTTGCAACCGACTGTTTCCATGCCAGCTAGACATGTTTGATAGATAGATTGCTGTCAGACTGAGGAACTAGTTGGGAAATGGGAAACAGGACGCAGGACATGATGTGGATCAGGAATATGTGTCAATACTTGAATATTTAATATTTTCGTTTAATATTTGTTTAGCGTAATTTGACGATTTGCTTCAGTTGTTAATTTGATTGCAACCAGCAACCAGCAACCACCACCCACCATCCACCACCCACTTTTGTTGTTTTTGTTGTAAGTTGAGCTGCATTTTCATGTTGACCGTTGAATTAGGTCCGTTCGTCCTTTTGTCCCTGGCAAAGTTTAAAATTGCTTTGCCAAAGATGCGACGACTCATAACCTCACCACGCCTCCCCGCCCACTCACCCCCCCCTCGCATCCCTAAGGATACGGTGACCCGCGCCCACGCAAGGTGCTACTTGCTGCGGGCTCGCATTGCAATTATCCACGGCTTTTCAGACCCAGCTCAGGGTCATCTCCGCCTCGAGAGTTATCCATCAACGTTGAATGGCCCTTGCCTCAAATGAAAATTGCCTTCCTCAACAACAACAATAACAGGGGGGAGGGGGGGTGTGGTATGGGAGAAGAGTAATCGGATGCGCGTTGATATTTGCTCCTTGTTGGCTAATTTTGATGCTTAGTTAAGGTGGCCAAGAGCAACGTTAGCCTGCCTTGCCTTGCCTTGCCTTACGTTCAATTACATTACGTTACATTACGTTACGTTAGCTTGCCGTTGCGTTACGTTACTTGCACGTTTTTATGGCTTTTTAGCTGGCAGCCTTGTTTTTTGTTGCTGTTGTTGTTTTTCTCACTTGCCCGTTTGCATTTGCTCTTTGCCATCATTTGCATAACAACCCATCCCCAGACCCCCCCAGATATATATATATATAAAGATATATAAAGAGTGCCTCTGCTAAAAAATTAATATGCATCGCAATAAGAGGCAGCAAATTCGCACACACAAATCATAAACTTCAACAGAAACTTGAGCTAAAAAAATCGGTTTTTCATTACATCATCTTAACTTAAGCTGGTTCCCATTTTTATTTTTTTCTATTTTGTTTTTTCCAGTCCATTTTATAGACTCGCCAGCTTATTGAATATTGTTCATAGCCACAGCTTTATGTTGACTTATCTGCGGCAAGCAAAAAAAAAAAACCCACAAAAAAAAACCAAAGAAAGCAAAAATGTTGCTTCAAACATCGATTTGAACTATTTTGATTAACAACTTTCTTAAAGCAAGAATGACTAATTAAATTGTACAAACTTGCCCCTTTCAACAGATTTATATACATATATAAATATATATAAATAAAACTTTGGCTTTTGCTCGCTCGAAGAGCATTTCAAATAAGCAGCGATTTGTGCTACAAATTTCAGAGTTTTTTATCTTTTTGAAAATTGTTGTTCATTTTTGCTGTTTTGTTGTTTGTTTGCTTGCAACTTGGGCTCGGCTTTGTGCTCTCTCTCTATTTACAACAGGAGCAACCAAATGGCGGAGCGAGTCCAACTAAATAATGAATGGAAAATGGCACCCAGGAGGCACTCGCTTTACACAGCTATTGGACGCACCAACAACAACAACAGCAACAATAAAGACAAACAACAAAAACAAAGGAACAACAATCATAGTGCACATGCCGTCATTCAGCAAAGTATTTATACCCTGCACCCATTAAAAGGGGTCTACTCAAGTTGTGCACCAGCATGTAACAGATAAAAGGGACATATAAATTCTCGATCTACAGCAGCAAACAACAGCCGATAGCAGAGTGTATAAGAGCTAGAGAGAAGTACAATAAAAGTTCAACTATGCCACACTTATAGCAATTTATCGATAACTATTTCCGATACAAATCGTTACAAATAAGGGACACAGTTCTAATGATATAGCCTCAGCTCGAAGTGACTTCAAACACCCCAATAACAGCCATAATAAAGTTTAAGATTATTGCTAGAAAATATATTAAATATCTGTTCTATAATATATATTAGCAGGTTAACATGGAATGAATATATTTAACTATATAAATAGAAGACACTATATAAACTAGAAGAACCAATTATTTGATTAGCTGTCAACGTCGAGTTTTAGTATCGGAGATGGGCATTAAGTGCTAGGCTATGGCAACTATATTTTAATATGTTATAAATAATTAATAAATAATAATTAATAAATACAAAAAAATAAATAATTTATACATAAATAAATAATTAATAATAAAGACCCTGGCATATTATTATGATCAACGGCAAGAATAATTTTCTTAATGATTACAATTGATTTAATCGAATATTTGGCAATAAATGAGAGTGGAATTCATAAATATCCAATAGCTGGTTTCAAGGGTATCCACGAGTCGAGCATTCAAATTTATATATATATATATAAGAAGAACTATATTTTATTTTCTTGTAGTTGTTGTTTATTGTTTCGAGCTGCATGTAAAGTGCCAGATTATTTTTGGTAAGCTTTCTTCTTTGTTGTTGTTGATGTTAACTGCATTGTCTTCCTATCTGTCTATCTATCTATCTATCTATCTGTGTATGTATCTATGTATCTATAGGATACGCAGTTGAATTTCTGAATTGTAATTGCTATCTGACTGGCTGAACTTGATAACAATGGGATGATGTCGAGCAAGGGACTGAGCAGAGTGCTGAAGACTATCAACTATGCTGTGCTGAAATCTTTACTTATAATTCAATTCAAAATCAGATGCTTCAGCTGCCCATTCTCTCTGTGTGTGTGTGTTACACACATTCGCACAACATTTTTGCCCAGTTTCCCCAATAATAACATAATCAAGGACACGTCTTAAGAAGTTTTCACTTGTCCTGAGTAATTGAAGAGGCAGGCAATTTCCAAGTAATTTATTCAATTATTGCAAGCCAAACGCAATTGATGATGTTGTCATAAACTCTATGTGCATGTGCTGCACCGACCTGAACATACCCTGTGATCACAATTGTTGTTTGACTAGAAAATATGACAAACGACTTTATCTGCATATACTCAATGCGTATACTTAATGCGTATACTTAATGTGTATACTTAATGTGTATACTTAATATATATATATATTTGAAGGTGACATTTATTCTAGAGTATCTGCGCTTCGTTGCTGCCCGATAGGAAAACTTTTTCTCGTTTTCGTTTTTGTTTTATTATTTTAATGTTTTCAATTTCCTGCGCTTTGAACTCTGTTTTCCTTTCAGATTTGCATGCTGAGTGCGTAAATACCTATCCGCTATGGAAGTAGGTGTGTGTGTCTGTGTGTGTGTGTGTGTGTGTGTGTGTGTGTGTGTGTGTGTGTGTGTATGACGACTGCACTTCTTACTCAGCGGCTGGGCAAAATAAATTGCATACGTTTCTCAAGCATGTTTCCCTTTTACATTTTAATAATTTGAGTTTTATTTTGCTTTTGGATTTCTTTGTGCTTTTGCTAAATTTCCACTTGACGGAGAGAGAGAGAGAGAGACAGCTGGTTGGGCAGGGAGATACATCAACTTAACCTGTCCCAATGCAAAACTTGTCTAGATGCCTACAAATCTTGAGTTGCCAATTCTGATTCCTGGCCATGGATGGAATGTAGACTTCAAGTGGGGAAGATACAGCAGCTGCAGCTTACCAAAGGATACGACAAATTACATATTGAAATGGCCTGGTATTAAAGAAGTTATTAGAACTTTGCTGAAGTCTAGCCTGAAGCGGAAACGGAATCGAAAATTCACTGTTGATTTCGATAGCATTTACGCCGATTTCTTATCGATTGTGCAAACAAAGAAGCAACAAAGGTAAAAACTTTTGACTAGACTCTCTCTCTCTCTCTCTCTCTCCCTCTCTCTCTGTTTGTGCTTCTCTCTCTTTCTTGCAAGTTTTTGAAATTTTGTTTATATTCATGCTTGCCACAAAGTTAATCATAAAAATGTGGTGAAAACAAAAAAATGTCAAGGTTAAACTTGTTTACTGATTGTTTTTCCGGTTGCCTTCGGGCAACGTCCGCCAATCGCCAATATCCCCACAGCAGTCTTGCCCCGCCACATTTTAAATTCAATGCTATGGCAAATTTGGCAACCAAATGTGTTTGATTGATTTGCCATTTAGCCATAATCGATAACCATTTTGGCTAAGGCACGAAAATGCCGCTCAGCTTGCTTAATTCAATTTAATTTGCCAGCTTACCAGTTAACAGCTAACTAGAGAGAAAACGTCAAGACGCGACTTCAACTTACCTATAAAGAGAGAAAATATATGCATACAAATTAGTTGAAATGTTTGAATAATGCGATCATTAACTTTACTGAACTATATATTCGACAATTTAGTGTTTAATTCAAAGATCACTTGGAAAATGCTGCTGGGACAAAGCTCAAACTTCAAGCAATTTAAGCATTGCTAAATGCTTTCAGGTCGAACTTGAATAGAGCAAAAGCTCACCAAGTTTTAATGGAAAATAATGATTATATTTGTTCTTAAAATAAAATTAATATATTTGTAAATAGTTGTTAAATATATTTTAAATGAGGAGTATATGCAAATTATATATTAAAAAATATATATATTATAGTATATGATATTTCTGATCAAACGAGTTATTTAAAGTATAGTTTAAAGCTTTTTGGCAATTAAATATGTGTGAAAATTTATTATTCTAAGCAGGAATTACTTTGGCGCTTTAAGCTTTTAGTTTTTGGCGTTGCTTTGAGGCTTAAAGCTTCCGCTGCAGTTCCTGACCCGCAGCAACTAAAAGTGCAGTGCGCAAACAGTTACTCGCAGAGCTTTTGCAAAAGATATCAAAAGCTGCGAAATAAATGTAAGCTTTCTGCACAGCAAATAAAAAGCTTTCGAGGCAATGGCTTTCAGCTGTGTGTGTTCACCACAAGCAAGCGTAAATAAAGAAAGGAAAGCTTGCTGTGGTGAAAAGCTCAAGTGAAGGCGTTTTTTTTTGTTGCAAGTGCGGCACAGCGGGGTGGATTGAGGCTGGCAAAGTGATTCGACTTCAGCGTGTGTGAAGTGCCGTGAATTAACAATCTGGAATCACTCGAGCCGCAAGAGCAAAAGCACAAACAAGCAGGATGCACAACTGACAGCTGACAGCTGACAAGGACACGTGTTCTCGTGTCTCAAGTGTTACGCCTCAACACCCACTGCGTGTGTGTGGAGAGAAATCAAACTGCAGTTGCCACTTGCTTTAACCGGCTCCTACGAACTGAGCAACCGCAACCTCAGATGCCACTTGCAACCTTTAATTTGCAGCAACAAATCGTTGGCCAGCTCAGCTCAGCTCAGTTCAGTTCAGTTCAGCTCAGCTCACTTGAGATATTTCGGAATTATGTGGGATTTATATTCTGTTATCGTAAGTCTCGATGTGCACTCTGTTTGTTGTTGCATTTGGCATTTGGCATTTGGCATGTGGCATGTGTGGAGTCTGTTGCAGAAATGTGTATCCTGTAACTGTACTCCTGTCCCCACATCCCCTGCCTCATTTAACTTACCAGTCGAACTCCTTCCTTCCACCTGCTTATCCTTATCAATTTAAGGCTGCTCTGTCCACAAAATGCAGCTGGTCGAATGTGTTACGTGGCGCATACGTAATATCTTTTGCTCTTTTGGCCACAATTTGTATGCTTTTCATTTGCCACATGCAGCATGTGACACTAATTAACAACCTGGCATTGCCAAAAGGCTTTTCATTGCTTTACACCTTTTTTTGTTGTTGTTTATTTTTTAAATTTTGTTGCAGCTTGCGTTGAATTCACAGTTTTGACAGTTGCAATCAGCTCAGGCAGCAGATTATTGCGAAACTTTAGTTTTTCACAAAGCAACAGAAAAATGTTAAATAACACAACTGCCACAGTAAAAACTAATTCCAGCACTAACAACAAAAAACTAAGCTCACTAATTGGACAACATTATTAATTTCAAAGTGCTGAGGCTGCTGAGGCTGCTGAGGCTGCTGAGTGCTGAAATTGCTTTGGGGAGTAGTTGTTATTAAAAATTGTTGTCGTTGTTTTTGGGCTGCAGATAATTTCGTTAGTTAATTGAGGTGATACACACACACACACACACACACACACACGCAGACACTCACGCAGACATCCTTGTTGCAGGTTTTGGCGTGGCGTGGCGTGGCATGGCGTGTTCGTGTCAACACGTTTTTTGGCCAACAATTCGCGTAAAAATGCCTTCATTATCGCCGTAAAGTATGCAATGCGTATTTAATATACAAACAAAGAAGCCACGCGCTGCGCGAAGATGCCTTAAAAGGGTTCCTTAAGCCCTAAGTCGAACATCCTTACACGCCTGCACATGCCCATCTACTTGCCACTTACTTAGTGCGCCACACCACCCGCAGCCATTGTTGTCTCTCTCTCTCTCTCTTTGTGCCACATTTTGTGTATTTCTTTTGTTTTTGTTTTTATTTTTGTTTTATTTTTTATTTTTTACTGCGGGTTTCATTTTGCCTGTTTGTCATTGGATCTTTTCTGTCTGTGTTTGTCTTGAAACTGAGCGCCAAGGATGCTTTGGCCGGGGAGGAGGGTTGGTGGAGTTTGGTTGGTTTGATGGTTCGTTGCTTCCGCTTGGCCTCTAATCGAGCTCCCAAAACGCCTTCAGCTGCTCAGTTTAATTTAGCATTAGAGTTGCGCACAACGACAACGACAGCAACAACAACAGCAGCAACAACAGCAGCAACAACAGCAACATTGACAACAACAAAGTGAAAAGGAAACACAGGCCGAGAGGGTATTGAAAAATACTTGGACACATATAAATGGAGGCCAAGTGAAAGTCGAGTTTTATCCCTGGGCAATGGCTCCCCCGAGGTGCTGAATCTTTCTCCTGTTCGCTCACTCACACTCTCATTGTCTCTCTCTCCCTCTCTCTCTCTCTCTCTCTCTGCATCTCCGTTGTTATTTTTGTTGGTCTTTAAAAATAATTTTTATCTTTTGTTTTCTTTTTTCTCTTTTGGCAAGCCCATTTGTCTGTTATGTTTTAAATAATAAATAAACTGTAAACATAAGTCACGCATACATAAGGCGCCAAAGTTGAACCCTTGGCTTTAAAAGATTTATGTATATTTGCTTGTATATATATATATATACATAGATATATATAATATATATATGCTGGTTGCTGGCTGCCCCTTGTTGGGTGGTTTGAGTGGTTACCCTCAAGTACAGCTTTGAACAGTGCAATTTTAAAGCTCGCACAGACAGTTGAGGTAAATATTCCTTTTAATAAACAAAGCAGCCGAAAGCAACAGAGAGAAAGAGAGAGAACCAGAGAGAGAGAGAGAGAGGGAGATGCAGAGAGCGGGTGGCAAACAGGAAGTGAAGTCGGCTAAGTGTCTGACAAGTTTATTATTAAATTATTAATGAACATGCACTTAAAATGTTGAACAAACCTTGATATGCAGTCGATAGACATCCGTCAATAGTTAATGAAGGGATCAGTTCCAGAAAAGGACTCACAAAGGGCGGAGGGGGAGGGGGGGGGGATAGACAGTGGCCATCAAAGATAGCTTCATTAGTATTGGACGCAGCCCGCTGCTCAACATTTATTGAATATTTTATAAATATCCGCTAATTGGGCGATTGTCAAAAAACACGTTGGTTCATAAAGTATTCAAGGCCCGAAATTAAAACATTTAGCAACTAATTCAAATTGAAGCGGTTAACTTTCTATATCTAAAATATGCAAACGGTTTTTTTTTAGCTATTTTTGCACATTCAAAAAGTTGTTGGCTCTGATTTAAAAGCTTGCTGAAATATTGAAATTTCACATTATTTTCTATTTGTTTTGTGTGGCTGATGGGATTAAGGGAACAAAATGCGAGTGTGCGTGCGTGTGTGTGTGTGTGTGTGTGTGTGTGTGTGTGTGTGTGTGCGTGTGTGTGTGTGTGTGTGTGTGTGTAGACCAAGTGCAAATACAAACACTGAATTTAAGAGCGTGCTTTCTATTTATAATAAGCAGCATTTTGCGCGTTGTACCAATAAATAAATAAGTAAGAATGCGCTGGCATAAAGAGAGAGAGAGAGAGAGCACGACTAGCAGATACCCTAAAGATACCCTAAAACTACACATATTACAATAATTTATATGGTTCATATATATGCATATATATATATAGATATGTGCATAGTAAATAGATTTTCAATATATACAGAATTCTTTCTTGCGAACAATTTCGGAAATTTGAATTGATTGACAGCCAAAGAATATGTCAATATTTAAACATACGCAAGCAATTTGGTTATCGATATGCCGAAACTAATAGACCAAATTGAAAGTCTCAAATGAGATCGGGCACAGATAAACAAAGAGAGAGAGACGCATCCAGAACAAACCGATATATATATATATATATATATGAGTATTATTCTATTTGCGTATCATTGTGCTTAGGAGGAGTTCCTGTTCCTGTTCCGGTTCCTGTTGTTATGGTTCCTCTTGCCTGTCGCTAGGATGCTGGGATGCTAGGGATGCTGCTCTGTCGATATCAATTCAATTCAATTCAATTCAATTCGAGCCAAAGGCCCTGGCAACTAATGCCTGCCAAAGTGAACAGTGGGTCGAGAATTAATTAATTAACCTGCTCTTTAATAAACGAATACTTTATTTATATAATTATTAACTTTCGCGAATGAGTGCAATTAACAGTGCCAAGGATTAGCTTCTGTGTTCATTTCTTCTTTGTTCCTTAATATACATATCAACGTATCCTTCTCTCAGTCTATCAGTCTCTCGCTCTCTCGCTATCTCTGTCTCTGTCTCAGTAATGTCTCGCTGTCGTTGCCAGGCCTTGGAACGAAAACATTTAAATTTAATTATACGACTATGACAAACAATTTTGGCATTTTGACAACGAACCGCTGGTCGGTGGGCGGAGGGGATGGAGGGGATGGAGGGGGGGGGGGGGGGTCGGGTCGGAATGTGGGATGTGGGATGCTGGGTGCCAGAGTGTCAGCTGTCTAACGCTGTTGACGACTGGCAATCGTCGAACTGCGAATGACATTTCTGAGCGCACACAGGGCGTATGCGCGATTTATCTCCCATACCAAAGCAACTACAACAACAACAACAACCACAACAATAACAACAACAGCAACAACAACAACAACAACAATAACAATTAATAATGCGATGAGCATTTTACAAACAAACTCCGGGCTCAAACGGGCCATGAAACGCAGATGCTGACAAGGGAAACAACGCAGCAGGCAGCAGCAGCATGGGGGGGAGGGGTGTGGAATGGATAGAGAAACATGGAAGCGGACATAAACAAGCTAATTAGCCGGAGGCAAAAAGGGAGCTGTTAATCAAAAGAGTATGTTATTTCCACTGTTGTTGTTGTTGTTGTTGCCACTGTTGTTGTTGTTGTTGCCACACAAACAATGTGCTTTATTCAAGCGATTTGATGTCAAAACTGTGCACAACTTGTTGTCCAAAACATGTTGTTGTTTTCAATTAAATTATGCTAAAGTAGTTTGAACCGCGACATTTGTATTTTGTAATTATTATTAAGGAATTTGTGCAACCCAAGCCACAAAATTTGTTTGATTTGTTCACAAATTCGCCAAATTGCTGCGATTTTCTTTTTATTCTTGTGAAAATTGAGTGAGCCTGAGGAAAGCATTTCCCAGTTATATGCACCATATGTTGTGTATGTGAACTATCCGTGAGTTAAGCTCATCAAATATAATTGAATTCCACATTGAATTGAAGAAAGCAGCTTTTATGCAACTGGTCGCCAACAAATGCCAAAATTTGCTGAGCTCTAATAGAAAATTATTATTATTACTCGTTTCATATTTATTGTTTATGATGAGATCTGTTTTTTATTTTTACTGCTCACATAAACAACACATCCACAAAACATATATACAAAACATGGGGCACAAATGTGATGTTTTTCGCAACTTACACAAACAACTTAAGCCACTTTGATGGTTTGCGTGGTCGAACTCAACAATGCACTCCGGCTCGGAATTGTCTCTTTTGCTTTGCCATAAAATGTACAATTTTATGGCAAAATATATACTATATATATACTAAGTATACTTAAACAGTAAATAGTCAACAAACTTGGAGTTGCAACACAGAATTTGTGGTCGAACTGCAAAGTTAGTTCCAAGTGCATAGTAGTCATCAATATCAATTTATATAAATTAACCAATAGAAATATATACATATATGTGTTCTTATTGTGTATATATATTATGTGTGCATATTATTTGAAATGTGTTTATTTTGTGTATCGATTTTTCTATGCATTATTGTGTAGATAAAAACTTTAACTTTAACTTTGGCCAACTTGTGCCAAACAAGTTTCAAGTTTCAAGTTTGCCAAGAAATCCAAACTAATCTCACAAAATATGCATAGAATTAATAAGCGAATGAATTGTCTTAACAAGTATTATGATATAGTATTACGATGTGAACGATTTGTTGCCCAAATATGAAGAGCAGAATCACACGCATGTCTAGAAAGTTTGCTGCGATTAACTTGGTAAACCAAATAGTTGTTAAACAGTATATACATATATATATATATATACATATGTATGATTCTGATATATGTGATATATATATATGTGATTCTGTTCGACCTACAGCTGCACTGCCTGCTCAAAAAGAAGACTTATGTATTCCAAGGTGCATCAAGATTGCTTCGAGACTAGTTCGCCTAGAGGCAGACGGACAGACGGACAGACGGACAGATGTATATGGTTATATCGATGCTGGGTTCAGGGGCACAATAATAAATGATAGCGCCGGATGGACTTACCCAAAGAGATCTGTGTCGCTGCCGGGAAAGCTGATGCGCGGCGACAATGGCGAGCGTCCGGCTCGCTTGAGCATATCGTGAAGTCCGGGCGGAGCGTGTATGGGACTGAGGATGGTGATCTTGCGATTCGGGGGCGCCAGGAAGCCGCCGCTTAGTGTGAGCTGGGTGCGCATACCCTGCGACGAGGAGCTGCTCTTCATCTCAATGGTCTCCGCCGACTTGGAGATGAGTATCGATGATGATTGCTGTAGTCCCAGCTTTGACATCGATATCGATGGCAAACCACCCACCGATGTTTCGCCCAAGGCGACATCGCCACTCGCCGCTGATGCGTCATCGATCTGCGTGGATGCGCTACGGATGCACTTTTCTGGCCGTGCACCGCTCACCGGCGTTACGCCGGCCGCCGCCTCCGAGTGCGCCGACGTGGAGCGCACGAATTGACGCACATGCTTCTGGTGGGCGGTAAGAAAGCCGTGCGCCTCGGGCTGTTGCAGAAAACTCTGAAACTTGGACTTGGTGGCCCCGGTGCCAGTAATGGCACCACCCGTTCCAGTTGCAGTTGCAGTTGCACTCGAGCTGCTCACATAACGTGTGCTGCTGCTCCGCTGCTCGCTGCTGATGATCGATGTGGAGGATTGCGCCTTCAGCTGCTGTGCGATAACCGCTGCTGAGTTGAGGAGATGAGTGCTCTGCTCGGCAATGATGGCACTCGACTGCAGACTCTGGCTGCGTGCACTGCTCGAAATGATCTTCTGCTGTTGCATTTGTTGCATCTGTTGTGTGGCATTCACGGCGGCGGCGGCGGCGGCGGTGGCGCTGCTGCTGCTGCTGCTTGTGCTGCTGGTGACGGAAAAGGAGCGTGTTGCCAGTTTGCTGCTGGTGCTGGTGCTGCTCGTGCTCGATGTCTGACTGTATTTCTGGGTGTGCATTAGTTTTGTCTGCTGTTGTTGCTGCTGCATCTGCATCTGCTGCTGTTGCATCAGCAGCGGCTGCTGCTCGGACAGCGATGTGGCAAACACACTGTCATCGCCCGGCGAGCTGAGCTCCAGATCTGCAATGGAGCGCACCTCCTCCGCATCGACCTCGCTGGGCGTGGTGATTATGTATTGAGGTGGCGCTATCGGAGCAGAAGCTCCATTGCTGTCGCTGTTGTTGCCAGACATTGTTTTCAATCCGTTTCGGTTCGGTTCGGTTCGGTGCGGAGCGGTTCGGTGCGGTTACTCGACTGTGTTTTGTGGTTCTCAGGCTTGTTATCTTGTTGCCGATTTACTTTTGTTTTGGCTAAGGAACACAAAATTTGTTTTTGTTTTTGGTTTTTTTCTTGTTTCTTTTTTTCATTCACAATTAAAAGTTGTCTGCGACTGAAACTTGAACTCTTCTCAAACTGTTGTTGGCTTTCAATTCTCGTCGAACTTTTGTTTTTTACTCGCCACCATCGAATTTATCGCATCTACCTGGCCAAAGTTTTCAGAAAACCTCAGCACTTTTTTGTCATAATGCGATGCACTCAAGCAATCACGACCAGGTCTGAATGGAAGTGTAACAATTGACAACAACTTGCCACACTCTACCGCTCCCCATCAACTTTCTCTCAGAGTTAATAAGCATCGCAGCAATTTAGGTTTGCTCTGATTTTAAGTTGGACTTGTAAAATGATGCTGCAAGTTAAGGCAAACTGACCAAACTGACCAAATATATGTACATATATTACATTATTACATCAATGCTATCAAAATATTCACAATGTTTTTCATTCATAGTTATAATTTCTTTGTTTGTTGCTCTTAAATTGAGGAATTCAAATAGAGGATAACGCTTAAGTTAGTCCAAATTGAATTGAAAAAGTTTATGTGCCGTTGCAGACATTGTGGCAAATGTTAAAGTGCATGCCACATGCTCGCGGGCTGCACAAAGTTGTCGCCCAATTCGAGTGCAACATGTAGCCAGACAGGAATTGCAGTTTGGATCTGACAAGAAAATAAAAAAAAAAAAAGAAAGGAAAAAAAGACTTTTGCGTATTCACTGAAGACACCTTGCCACCTCTGGCCAAATCTCCTCACCCCGCTTCACCGGCGCACAGCTGTCGACCTCGGGCGATGTGCATGCCACAAAAAAAAAAAAGACTAAAAACCAAAAAATAGTTTTACTTTTTCGCTGCCAAGCGGATGTCGCTTTTTTAATTTTCTTTTATATTTTTTTATATACATTTTTTCCTGCTGCGCTAACAAGCTGCATAATTAAGAGCACACATTTTGGGGCAGCTGCAGCAACTGTGTAAAAGTGGCAAACTATGCGCCTTGAGCGATGACCCTGCATCACATCAAATCACAACTCGCCAGGACCAAGACCACGCCCACTCCCACTCCCACTTCCACTCCCATTCTCTGTAGACCTTTAGCCAGCTGGTCAGGAATGAGTTGGTGTCTGCTTTGTTTGCAGTGCAGTCACAAATCATAATGCTGACTATTGCCATTAGTTGATTGGGCATGATCAATGCCGGAAATAGTACACACTGAGCACTGGACACAGGATAACGCACTCCTGACAGCCAAGTGGCGAACAAGCAGCATAAATGTATGTCCTTTATATGCACACACAGCTGTAGCTGTCCAACTTGCACCAAGTTGCTTTTCTTTTATCAATAATCCAGTTAGATATTGAATACTCAAATGTTGTACTCCATTTTTGGAATGGCTAACAATAATTATAGTTAACAAATCGAGAAATGTTATGTGGAGTGCTCTTTCTTCAAATCAAAATTTGAAAAAGAAAAGCAAAAGAAAACTTTTTGCGGGAATCTTAACACTCTTTGACTAATGTGTCGCACCAACTCCACAAGAATTCAGTAGAAATCCAAAGCAATATTTTTAATTCAGGATTTCTTTCGAAAATAAATCTTTTCTACAAAAATATGAAAAACAAACACAAGTCAATTTCTCAGTTCCATTTTTTTTAGCAGGCACTGTTTGCCTGCACAAAGCGCACTTCTCTTCTTATTTGTTTTTGTTGTTTTTGTTGTTGTTGTTGTTGTATTTGTAAGCAATCTCGGTTAGTGAATATGTGATGCAATCAGACCAAGTGTGTGTGCCACATTGAATGTCAATGCACGCTTTCAATGGGTTTATGGCATTGCGGCCATTACGTTAATTCAAAGTCGCAGCGCAAAAGGCGCCCAATTGTCCTGGCCAAGTTCAAGAGCAACAGTTCACAGTTTATTTAAGACTGCCAAGTATTGATATTGATATTGATGAACTTATCTGGTAGCAAAAGAGTTGTTCCTTTATTTTATATTTATTTATATATATATTTATTTAAATCGTAACAACATGTTTCACTTAGACAAAGAAATTGCATCTGGACAATTTGATCGCAATTGCAATTGCAATTGCTGGTGGAATAATTGTGAAATACAAACAATCAAAGGAGTATTGTGGGAAAACCAGTTACGAGGGTGAACCCCTCTTGGGGCTGCAACCTCTCCATGCCCATAACATGTTTCAGGGTTTGGAATTGATTGCGCTTTGCTCGAGTCAGTTTTGCCCTTGCTGAGTGCTGCTTGCTGCCTGCTGCTTGCTGCCTGCTTGGCGGTATTTTGCATTTCAGATCAGTTGGGTGTTCGTTTGGATATTGTTTCCTACACCCTTCCCCCCACGGTGGAGGAGAAAAAATTGATTGCATCATTGCAATTAGTGTGGGTTTTGCGCTGAGCGACAGCTGTCGCTGCATTGTTGCATAATTCCGATCCAATGCAAATGCGAACCAATTTAATTTGATTTGCTGCAACTAAGCCTGCCCCCTGCCCATCCTGCCCATCCTGCCCATCCTGCCCATCCTGCCCATCCTGCTTCATGCATGTATTTACTCTTCTTGCCAAGTCTGGCTTTGATTATAGCCGTGTTTATATTTGACGTGCTTGGGCACATTTGATTTGCTCAGTTTGATGGCTGGCCATTCTTTAAAACAATGCCTGACAGCAACAACAAGAACAGCAAACAATAAAGTCAATTTGCATGTCTCAAATCACAACAGCAAACAAATTCCTTTTTTATAATTTGAATTCGATCGGTCTTAAAACAAAATACAAATTCCAATAATTTTGTATTTCTCGTTGGATAATATTAAATTTCATTGGGTTATTATTTTATTTTTAATTATGTAGTAATTTCAGCATATTTCGATTTTTAGCTTGAACCGTTTCAATTGACAACAGTTAATTATTACGCATGACCGTTTATCAATTATTTATAAATGACATATTTATCAAGCTATTAATTAAATGCACACGCTGCGTGTTTAAATGCTAATTAGTCCGCCAATCTTTTAAAATGTTTAAAATTATGAATTCGATTTCGCATATTAATTAAGTTATCTGTGGCATTTGGCAGTGGCACAAATTAAACACATTGAATACAGATAGTATTTTTGTTAATACGAATAAAGCTGTTGTTTAACTTAAAAGTCAAACATTTAAATAAGTTTTTCTTTCTTTTTTTTACTCTCTTTGTTGAAAGTGCTTATAAATGATGTTGGCTAAAACGCTTGAAACGATACCCTTTTTGGGATTCCTGGCTTTCGGTCTCATTCACTGCAATTCAACATGAAATATGGCTAATGATGTTGACAGCCATGTATGGCAGACAAAAAAAAATTCAAATGGCTAACAGTAGCGCTTTTGTTGCTTTAGTTGCTCTTAAGGCATTGCCAGGGGCGTTCTGTGCTACGGCAAATGGGCGTGCCAATAAAAACACGCCCATACATGAGCCATATATCCAAGCAATATATGTGTGTACATGTCTCTACATATAAACAACTACAACTACATAAATGCATATGGCAGAGTATGGACAGCTGAGCTGAGCTAACCAATTGATAAAAGAAGTGATTTTAAATTCTGCACCTATTGAAAATGATTGGCAATCATTTTAAATGTGTGTAAAAGTTTTCCACAACAGCCCAAACAAAGCATAAAATGACGAGATATCCCTATCCCAATCAAATCGATAATCCTTACCAACAAAATCAATAAA
Organism: Drosophila grimshawi; assembly: GCF_018153295.1. Taxonomy (NCBI): domain Eukaryota; kingdom Metazoa; phylum Arthropoda; class Insecta; order Diptera; family Drosophilidae; genus Drosophila; species Drosophila grimshawi. The sequence goes on along the minus strand of NW_025063692.1, from coordinate 8,665,181 downwards.
ATAAAATGAAATTAACTTGATCTGCGTAGAGTAACATCAACATCTTAGTCGACAGTCACCGAGATGGGCGTGCTCAAACAGACAGACAGACATTGGTATATATAGAGACTCGTCTGTTGATCCTGATATACCCCGTGGCATACTTGTGCACACCTTTGTAGTCATTTTTAATGGATTCAGCAAAAAATCAGCAGCTGCTGTTCGTATTAAGTGCAGTCGAATGAATCGCACGAGTTAACAAATGCCATTTGCAGTTGCCATCAACTGAATTCGATTAAAAGTACAAAAAACAGATATATATATATATATATAAACATATATATATCAATGTGTTTGCACAGAAAGCCTATCAAAACAGTAATTAGCCTTTGGAGAAATGCACAAAAAAAATACTGTTTACTTTTATAGTGCAAGAGTTAAGCGAATTAACGAACTTCAACCGATGTTATGGCCACGTATAAAAAAAAAGAAGTTAATTTGGAGAAATGGCAGCAAAGTAAATTAAATAATTCAAAATCGCCACTGGATATTCATCTTGCGATAATGGAATGCCAAGGACAGTAAATGGCAGTTGACATTTAAAACATTTACAACCTTGACGTCAATCAAAATTAGCCATGTGGATTTTATGCCAGGCTTCTTTGGCAGATTGCGAATCACCACTGATTAAAATGCACTTAACGTGAATAATTTTGTTGACATTATTATTTTTCTTGTTGCTGTTGTTGCTGTTGTTGATGTTGTTGCTGTTGTTGCTGTTGCTGTTATTGCTGTTGCTGTTGTTGCTGTTGCTGTTGCTGTTATTGCTGCCATCAAAGTCAATTTAAAGTTGCTTTCGTATTTTTAATAAATCTACCATACGGCTGACCTTAAGCATTTTAATGGGAGTGTGTGTCTGGTGTGTGTGTGTGTGTGTGTGTATTTTAGTGATTTCAATTTAATTTAGTAAACATTCGCACAGCCTCCACAGCTAAAGTCGGGAAGTTAACAGGCATTGCAGCTTGAAATAACAAAATCAGATTGGGGCAGGAGGCATCATGGGTGAAGCTTAACCTTAATTAAACTGCAGCTTTTATGTTTGCTGTCTTTAATGCTCATAAATTATATATATATATAAATACAGCAACATACATAAAGCAAAGCAAATATTTGAAAATAACTAAACCTTAAGCAAGAAATATGTATTGGCCATGGCTCGCATATTATTCTGATTAGTCCAGTGAAATGAAAAACAGCATCTGATTTGTTTATATTTTATTTAGATTGTAGATTGTATTCCAAGTACTATCCTTATAATTCAATTTAGTCAAGCAAGGTTGGGTTAACTCTTTTTTTTTTGGCAAAGCTACAACTTACAACGAGTTGTGTTTTAAATATTCAACACTCTGCAGCTGGGAGGCGGAGTCGGACTCCGGGTCGGAGTCTGAAACCGGATGCGTTTGGCGCTACGTCTAATTTGTGAATATTTGTCATCGTAAATGTTTTATATGCCACACCACAGGGGGTGCCTTGCAATTTAATCAAAGTTCCCATATTAATGAAATACCGCCGCGCACATCCAAAATGAAATAAGCCAGCGAACTGAAATTATAGCCGGCATTCAGGACTAGTGAACCGTACTAAAGCATATTCAAGTTGTACGTGAGCCAGGTGGTGGCAGAAGTAGTGTTGGCGGAATCACTCGCTTGCTTAAAGCCAACACGACAATCATAAACAGAAAGTTCGAGCCAAAGTCAAAGGCAAAGTCAAAGCCAAAGCCAAAGCCAAAGCCCCAATTGCTATGCGATAACAAGCAGGCAAAATGTGCCAAAGTATTTAATATATTTGGAATGCTATTTGACATTCAGAGCGAAACTGAACAACAAAATTATGGCTGCAGCAATGCACCACTCATCATATAATAATAAGACACGATCCAGCAGCAAACAGTATTGTTTTCTACTTAAAATTTTTACTACAACTAAATTCATTTAAGTCCCTTCGAGAAATTCTTCATAGATTTCTCTGAGAAGCAATGTGTTCATTGAGTGTGTTCAAATAGAGCGCTCAATTTGTTGTTGCATAGTGTAAATGAGTAAAATGCAGAGCAAATGAATTCAATGATAAGCTGGTGGCACGCGAAAGTGGTAAGCAATGAATTCAAAGGCGCACGGCGTAATGGGGAGTGATGGGGCGCAATAGAAATTCTACTCAGTTGGCCATAAATTTGCTTAATTTATTGTGCGTGTTACATGAGGCGGATTATTTTTCTTTATTTTTGGCTTTAAAGCCAACGTTGAGCGCAAATAAGCAATCGAAATTAAAGTGAAGGAGGCTCTGAAGGAGGCGTCAGGACCAAGGCTGTAGAAGGTGCTGCGAGGGATGATTGTAATCAAGACGAAGACGAAGACAAAGACGATGACGATGACGGTGACGGTGGCGGCGACATCGTTTGTGCCACAAAGCCGCAAAACCGATTTGATGATGGGGTTGTAATTGTTGTTGTTGTTATTGTTGTTGTTGTCTTTAAGGTGACACAGGTCTGACCTTTTGATGGGCAGCTCGTTAGAGGGAACGAAAGGTGGCTGACGGCAACTGCAAGATAAATGTGGCAACGGCTTTTCTGATATGTCAAAAGCAGCACATTTTACTGCGTTACTCACTTTGTTTGGCAACAATTGTTCATTTATGGGCTTTTACATAAACATGAAATAATTTGAGTCACATCTATGCATTATCCAGACTATATATATATATATATATACATATATATATATGCAAACATACATCTAACGTATTGAGTTAATTGCATTACTGCATTCAACAAGATGGCCTCACAGAAGTTGCAAGCACAATTTGCCATTGAGATTTTACAAGTTGCCATTGGCAGCTGACTAAATCGGAAGAAGCTGAAGATAATACGCAATGCAATATCTCATTCAAAGGTACAATGGAAAATGAAGTTAAATGATTATAATTCATTATCGATTGTTATCCGAATGGAAAACGTATCCAATTTTAGATTGAAGCTTTCGTGTGCCTTCGTTTCAATACTGTATTCTGTTTACAAATGAACATTGATTAATCTAATTTTTCAATGTGTTGCTGTTGCTGTTGCTGGTGTTGCTGGTGTTGCTCTTGGCACAGGTTGAGTAGGTCTGCAGTCTAGCTGTGAAAAATGTTACGTAATCGGCAATCATACCATCAATCAGGCAGTCAGGCAGTCAGTCTGTCAGGAACTCATTGCTTGGACTTGAGTTGGGTCACCCGCTCAACGCACAACTTTCTACCCTCGAAAGCACTCACACACACACAGACACAGACACACAATTTGACAGCCATGGGCAAAAAATATTGAAAGAATTACGAAGCTACGTGAACAAAAATGAAACAAAAAATGGGGTCGCTTGACGGAAGCGCAACACGAAATGCAAAATCGATGTGAACGAAAACTTGAGCAACTTTTATTTTAGCATTTAGGCGGCTTCGCAGCTTTAAAAGCCATATAGGAAGCTGGCTCAATGGCTGGCATAGAAAGTAGTATCATTGTCCTGCATCGATATACATGTGTGTGTGTGTGTGTGTGTTATTTTATCAAAAACCCCCATCTATATTTACACCCCGAACGCGAGAGAGTAAGCGCGAAAGACACCTCTCCAAAACTATTGGACCGCCTCAGCCACATTTTAGGAAAGTGATTCGTATCCTCGTCCACACAGGTACACACACACACCACACACACACACGCGCACGCACACGTGGCTAGCTTATCCAAAAATGTGTGTGTGATGTGCATGTGTCAACCTGTATGGACCAGGATAAGAATCCCAATCCAAAAATGTTGCTGACGCTGTCCAATACTTTCAGTGCAGTCTCTTTCGCTCTTACTCTTTCGCTTCCGGTGTCCAAATATTTATGGGGTTTTCTGATAAAATTACACACACACACACACACACAGCTTGTAATGGTTGTATTGTATATTGTGCCAATTTCCGGCAAATTCTTTCTCATTTTTTTTCGTTGCCTACTTTTCAGGTCGAACAATTATATAACAATTTTATGCTTTGAATAACAAAAACATATGATTTGCTCTAAAAACAATGTTGAAATCATTTATCATTGATACCCTTTACTTTGAATAGTAATTGGCAATTAAATAAATAATTGGTTTTAATTGTATTTTTGTAGAAATATTAAAAATAAACTATTAAAAAGTTTAAATGTTATGATTGAGTTGTTGAATGTTTTCTCATTTAGAATATTATCATAGCTAAGGAGCCAACGGCAGCTGTTTTTGTATTTTTCAGAACTTTTAAGCAATGAATTTAATTAATCTGAAAATTATTACGAAAATGACTTTTAATTTGGGGGCATCTTGCAATTTCTGGGCGGCAACATAAATGCCATCTTATGCCTGACTGTGCTCCACTTCAGCAGGGTAGAAAAAACAACAAAATTATCGACTGAAATTATTACAGCTGGCAGGAAGTAGGCAATGTAGCAATATGAACTGTTGCCTGTCGTTTAAAACGTGACCACAAATGATGAGGCGGATTGTGACAGAGCCAAACCAAAAGCTGCACTCCAGCAGCTGCTATATATTATGCACACACACACACACACACACACATATATCTATATATATATATATATATATGTAACTGTACATACATGAGAAGCATTTGTGGCATCTTTCGTTTGTCATCTGCATTTGCGTTGGTTCATGCCACACAACCTGAGGGTGCTTTTCTACGAAATGGTTTCTTTTAAAGATATTCTATTTCGTTCTATTTTATTTTATATATTTTCTTTTTTTTTTGTTTACTTCTTGTTCTTCTCTCAGTTGCTTTTGCCTTGACTATTAAGCTGCCTATGTCGAGCTCAGCATTATTGTTGTATTGTGCACTACTGTCTGCAAGGCAAATGCTTACGCAATTAAAAGATGACCGTACTTAAAGTTTATTAAGACAAATTCAACTTGAAATAAAAGACTCAGGTGATGCTTTTCGATATTAAATGTTATCTAATTAAGTATATGCCACAAAAGTAAATGGGGCAGCATTTAGCCAGGCAACTGGCCACCGCTTTTGTCTGTCTGTCTGTCTGTCTGTTTGCAGTTTATTTGTGTGAGTCAGGTGCTTTGTGCCCCAGCCGCTTGTCTAAATATATATTGTTTATTTTCATTTATTTGGAAACATTTTTGTGAGCTGACTGCTTTTCAGTTTACAGCATTCAGTTTACAGCATTCAGTTTTCAGCTTTCAGTTTTCACATTCTGTTTGCTTTGCTTTTGTCTCGCTTCGTTTCGCTGCGCTATGCTTTGTGTGATTGCTCTCGCTCTTCTCTACATCTCTCTCTCTCTCTCTCACTCTCACGCGCTTTTCGCAGTGAGTCTGTTTGTGTGATTTGAGTACTTCTTTTGGCATCTTTGTCTGTATTTTTGAACGCCTGAAAGCATGCTTTAAGTTTTTCCGACATATTTTATTTATTATTTCATCTCTTTTGGTGAGCCTTAAGAACCGCGGCCGCAATTTGTAATAATTGAAATGCCCACAATTTCGAGCCCAACATAATTATCGGCCAGTTACCCAGTCCAGCCACGCCCACTACTTGCATGTGGCAGCAATAGGCTATTTGGCTTATTGACGTTGTCCTTTGTTGCTATCACAACGCGATGAAAATTGTTTAGCGAGCTTTGTACAAAGTACTTGATTGAAGTACGGGTTTTCATTCGCAGCATTTCTAATTTTCTTAGTTTGTAGCCAGAAGTGTACTCTTCTGCAATATTGAGAACAATTTTGCTGGAAATTCAGTTAGTGTTTCCTTCTACTTTTTTTTATTTTTTTTTTGCTTTGTTTTGTTTTGGTCTGCGTATCACACTGTGTGTGTGTTGTTGTTATTGTTGCTGTTGTTGCTGTTGTTGCTGCTGCTGCTCAAGTGCTTACCGAGGCGGAAACCCTTGCGTATACACAATAGAGGTTAGGGCAGTAAGGTGGCAGCCGAGCTGACGAGTGGCAGGCAAAGGTTGCACGGTTGCTTCACGACTTTTAGTTGCCAAAAAGCTGAGCGGAAATGGAAGCTGTTGTTTGTGCTCGTCCTGTGCTTGTGCGAACTCAACATGAAACGACAGGATGTGACACGACACGACACGACACGACACGGCATCTGGTTGCGTTCCAAGTGTGCGTGCGAAACTCATATGTGTGTGTTTGTGTGTGTGTATTTTGCTTGGTTTTTTTGCCTTTGTTGCTGTGCACTGTGGCGACTACATTTCAACTTTTGTTGTATATAAATTAGTGGGCAAATAAAATTTAAGGGTCAACAGCAACTACAACAAAAAAAAAACAACAATTATAATGCTGACTTATTTGCTGGCAGTATTTGCAAGCGCCCAGCGAAATTGTGGCACAGATCTGGTCTTCGCATCTGCTGCTCGGCCTGCTCATTAAAAATGGTTTTGAAATATTAATGAAACGTAAAGTCAACCCACATGTCAACCCCCCCACAACCCACCCCCCTTCTGTCAAGCTTCCGACGAGTGTGAAATTTGTTCAAAAGTTTTCGTCACAGGTGCATAAAATTCCTTGGTTCCTCTGCATGATTTAAAAACAACGTCGATATTCTTCTTTGATACAAACTTTTAAAGCAGGACAAATTTCAACTAATTTCTAATTTCTACTTTTTAGTTATGTGCTGAAAATGGCATTTTCTATTTTGCTCTCGACTAATTGGCAAAGCAAAAGAAATAGGAATAATAATAATAATAATAAGAAATTAATGAGATAACTTGTTGTTGCAGAGGTTTGTGCAGAGTTTAGATTGATTCAAGTTTGATATATTGACTTATTTTTGCTTATGGAATGAATTTATATGAGAGAACATTTATTGGTTAAGAGTTTTGGTTGTCCAAGCTGAGTTGAATAGCGTTTGGGTTAATTCCCACATTTTTTTATTTACAACACTTCAGCATTGTTTGGCCATTTGTTGTACCAAATATTGAGCAATTTGTATTTTATATTTCGGTTTGCATTTTTTGATCCTGCTCTGATTTGTTGTTGAGCTTTATTATTGCCGGGGCTTTACTTAACTTTACATAATTTGCCATAATTTGTGCGTTGCATTGCTGTTGCCGTTCCGTTGTTTTGCCGTTTTCGTTACCAGTCTTTTCTCGTTTTTTTTTTTGTTTTTTTTTTTTTTTGACATAATTAGAGGAGGCTTTTATTTTCATTGTTATGCAAAAAGGAAATTTATTGTAGCACACACCTACAGCTACAGCTACAGCAACAGCTCCCCGATCGCCTACGCTTTGATATTATACGCTCAACATTATTCATAACGGTCTGCGAGGCATTGCCTATAGAAGTCAGCAGAAGTATATGGGCCAATTTCCAGGCTATGGCCCAAAGATGTTTCGGATGCTGTTGCCACAATGTTTATCCGGCTCTGTTATTTTAATGCCTTGCATTTATAAGGTATCTCAGCTGTGTCAGGCAATTTGCTCAACTTAATATAATGGGTACTTAAAGCTTCAAATGAGTTGACGAGAGAGCGAGAGAGATAGAGAGACAGAGAGAGAGAGAGAGAGAGAGAGAGAGAGAGAGAGAGAGAGGAAGAGAAAGAGAAAGAGAGACATTCTAGAATAGCTCAATAACATGTATTATTATTAATATTGTATGACAGAGACTAAGACTTATTTATTTAATATTCATGTGCTTGGTTTTTGCCAGCTTGACATATTTGTTTGTATAAATTATCCTTAGCTTTAAGGACCCTTGTCATTGTTGGCAAGGGCATATAAGCTGCGGTGCGTGTGTATATGGATTTTGGGCTGCTTTCTTATATGCTTTCGTTCATTTTTGTTGTTGTTTGTGTTTGCTTTTTGCTTTTTAATTTGCTTGTGGCATAAATTGGCCTCATGTGTTTGTGTTATGTTGTGAGTGTGTTCTGTGTTGTGTCTTCAATTCTGTGGCCATGTCTGTGTCTGTGTGTGTGTGAGTGTGTGTGTGTGTGTGTGTGTGTGCTGTTGCTTGTGCTGCTTCTGTTTGGGTCGCCTTTCTTACAGTGTTGCTATCGATTTTCATTGTTGGGCAAGTACGACATTGTGTGGAGCAGACAAGATAAACGACAATAAAAGCGCAGGAAACAAGCTCAAACCAAATAAGCAACCAAACACATACTATATAAAGCAAGCTAATGATGTTGCTGATGCTGTTGATGTAACTGCCACTGATTCAGTCAACAGGTTGCTGCTTATTTGGCCCCAGGGGTGTGGCACGTGTCGCTGGTTTTCCAAATGTTTGGCATTTGCCTCAAGTATTCCATCATTATTGTCGCTCTCCTCTCTCGTGTGTGCTTTTTTTTTGCAATGCAACTGATATTCCGAGTGGCGCAATTAAATTAACGATTTCAAAAAATAAAAGGGTTCCACTCAATTAGTATTTGACATGGAAACTGAAATATGCTCGAGATTCTCAATTAATTAGAGATAGCTCAATCTAAACTTGAGAATGCACATGTGCAAATTGTAATTAAATTAAGGCAGCGGGATTTTAATTGAACAATTGTATGTATGTTGTTGCTGAAACCTTAGCTGCACACCAGGTTAATTGGAGACTTCATAATATTGTCAAGCCAGCTGTCCAGTATTAATTTGTTGGCTGCTTGTATTGTCTACTATTCGACAGTTTGGCAAATGGAAATGGGACAGGCGATAACCTTAACTTCTCGGCCAACATGGAAAAGCTTTCAAGTGCAAATGCCTCAGATCTTTGAGCCTCGAATACCTTGTAACCAGACTAACAAAGGCTTTTCAATCCCTTAAGCCGTCTCAGAGACACCATATGGCCATTAGTTGTGAGCTTGAGAGGTCGAGAAAGTCAATATCTGTTCTGCCAGCCATCTTGTAATTATGTAACTTGTTCGGGCTCAGTGTATATAATTGAAGATGCAATACGATACTTATTCAGTATTCGCCGAAATACTTGAAAAAGTCATCAAAAATGCAGTAATTACTGCCAAACAATGGAATTAAGTTGCCAGTGAGCAATGCAATCAATGCAAGCCGAGTTCAGCAGTATTTGGCTGGGTCCTTTTTCTATGCTAATACGGAAAGACATCATATGTCTCTATTCTCCTGTGACTGCTGCATAAATCCGCTTAACAGCGAATAGCTTAAACCCAACTAGCATTTTCTTTCTGCTCTGCTTTGCTGTATTGGTTTGTGCGCTGGTCAAGTCGAGCTATAAATGCTGATGCGCTTAAGGCTGTGCGAGCAGATTAATGAATATTGTCCATCCATTCGTTGGCTCACAATTCCAATTGCTAGCTGAAACCCTGGCCAGCATTGGCCTCTAGCCATCTACTTGGCATATATGCATCACCAACAAAATGCATGTGTATCTGCTGCACAGTAAGAAATTTATAATCCGAGCATACATTTTCAAGTTAAAACTCGATTTTAAGGAATTTTTGGTGTTTAAATTAACTCAAAAAGAATTTAAAGTGCTCAATACATCTCTCTCAATTTGGATTATATATATTTCGATATATATCGATGTGAATGTCAGCAGCTAAGAGAGGTGTTGCTTCTTGTGTTTTCAATTCCAATTATTTTTCATTACCGTCACCAGGCACATGCATATCTATTTAGTAACAGTTTCTCTATTCAATTCGATGAAAGTGCCTTCTTTTTTTTTTTCAAATTGCAGTTGCAACATCTGTGGCATGAACATGCATATTGATATCCAATTGTCAAAGCTACATCTTCGTCTGGGGCTTGTCAACGGTTCTCATACAGTTGTCATCTTTCTAGCAGTATCAGTTGCTCTCCTTGTTGTTGTTGTGTTTGCAGTTGCAGTTGTGCCCCTGCTGAGGGGCAGTCTCCTGACTGCCACTAGCAGATTATGCAAAATATTTGCATTGCTCTGACAAGCGACAAGCAGCTCTGGTGACACACAGAGCGACAATACAAAAAGTGATTGGCTTTGTTGTTTGTGATGCTGGAAGGGTGGGGAAAGGGTCTGTTTGCACATTTTGCACATTATATGTCTGACAAGTTGAAATCGTAGTTACCCAATTGCCAGAGCATGTGTAAAAATGGCAATGGCTGCTGATCAAATTCTGTGTAACTGCTAACTGAAAACTGTGTACGAGTAAGCGACCAGCCAACAGCGTCATTAACGGAAACGGTTAGTAATCTGATTGTTCCTGGTTATGTAGATTTTCTGTATACCTTGATAGGCGCCCAAAAAAAAAAATCATGTTCACACATTTGTAGATGTGGCCATTAACCGGTTACAAGCTAGTTAGCGTCATAATGGGCGTGGTCAACTTGATTAGCGACATAAAACAAGCTAACGACATCGCTCATTATGGCCAGACCCAGCAGATGTGAGCCAAGTTTCAGTTTCAGAGGATGCCAAGCATCCAACAAAGAAGCAAAAGCACCCAACAAAGTTTTTTGTTTTTTGTTTTTTTGGCATGGCATGGCATGGCGTGGCAGCATCATTTATCGGTTACTTACTTCCATTCCACTTGCCCTGCTTTTAACTCCCCGTGCGCTGTCCCCAGCCCCACATTCACATCCAACCCCCTCTGGCGACCCTTGAACAAATCAAATAAGAAGCACCCACACGCACACACACACACGCACACACACACACTCACACACACACGCACACACACACTCACACACACACACTCACACACACATGTAATTAATCATGCGCTGTGGGCGGGGGTGGTATGGGGGTAGATGCACATGGGACTTTCAGTTTTAAAGCAGCTGCGGGCGCGCGAAATTAATAAATTTTGAATACACAACATGCACAAAGGCAGGTTTGGGGGATGGAGGAGGAAAGGAAAACCAATAAAAATGATGAAAGACTTACGCTGAAGCGACGACGGCGGCGGCAACATTGGCAACATCGAGCAACATCGAGCAAAGCCAAAGAGTAAAGAAAAAGTCGCTACCACGCTGCGTATACGTGATGAATGAAGGCAACACAACAGAAAGCCAATAAAATGTTTAAGAAAAAACGACAATAACAATTGCACAAGCAAACAGAAAGTGCGTGTAAAAAATAAGCACACACAGTTCATTCAATATGTGTGCAGCTCGACTAAAAGATACCACGCATTGATCCGATTTCTAATTGAGTTCAACTAAAGGGAGATTATTGCTATTTGAATCTATTGTGTAATTATCAAATTAAACCTATTTTGAATAGTATTAATTAACACACATTTTGTTGATTTCAGTTATTATTTGGAGTATCATTTGTGTGACTAATACAATCCTATGCATTAATTAAACAGGGCATTTCATGTTTTGCTAATTAGCAGCAGTTCACTGCTGCCGAGTGCTTTCACGGCAAAACAAAGGCAGGGAGAGCGAGAGAGAAAGGGACTCCATCTGTGTGTGTGTGAGAGAGAGAGAGAGAGAGAGAGAGGAGAGGCGGATAAGTTAGTTGAGAGTATTTGTTGCAAGTGCCAGTCATTATTAAATAAAATTGACAGGGACTCATTCGTTTTCCAATTCGTTGCACACTTTCTGCACCATTGCGGAACGTGTAAGCGGCTATAATTGAAGTCGATGTTCTGTGAGGATTGGCGCGGGAGGGAAACATGTGCTACACGAAGCAGAGATGCAAGTGGCACTTTGCACAATTACGTTTGCAGTTCGCAACTGCAGGCAACATTACGTGGCGTGTACACCTTTTTGGTACATTTTTAATGCTTGACCATCATTGACAGTCATACAACCCGGGGGCAGATGGGAAAGGAAGACAGAGACAGAGAGCGAGAAATAGAGAGAGAAAGAGAAAGAGAGAGAGAGAGAGAGAGAGAGAGAGAGAGAGCGTGTGTGGTATTAAAAGGGTATACATGTCCATCACAGTCAGCTGCAAATGCTCTGAGTTGGGTTGTGTGGGCAAAAACTTTGCTTTCGACTCGGAGTTTGTTGCCATCCAAACTTTTTGGGAATGGCAGCAACTTTTTGCGAGTACAAATCTATATTTACAAAGTTTTGCCTTATTGCTATCCATTTGCAAGAAACTGTTGCTAATCCCCGCAGCAAACTACTCAAAGTAAGCAAATATTTTAATAGATCCTAATAACAATTTTCAATCATTTCGATATCCAATGAGGAAACACTGCTAAACTTATTCTTCAGATGTTGCTCGAACTTAAATGGAGTTTTTTTTTTTGTTTCCACATAAAAGAAAGTACGCCTTCAACAAATTTGATTTGGCTATTATTTGGCACAGAGGTGTCCAATTCCAATCATAATGAAGCACGCAATCAGCCCGTTGCAGCCGCAGCCGGAAGGCTCGAAAGTGGGTCAATTGACAAAAGAGTTGTGGCTAATGTAGATTGCATATTGAACAATTGCTTTTGCATTGCACCCCTCTGCCCTCAACCCTCTCCCAATCACCAAGCACCGCACAAGACAGCCGACACACACAGGTGCTTAGTCATAATTGGCTTTAGCGGTGAACTAAGTGCAGTGCATATTTCAAATGGCACGAAAGTCCAGTTTCCATTGAGAGGTCTACACCAACTACCCTAAAGAGTTAAGGTGCAGAAGTATCTCTGTGTGTGTCTCTCTGTGTGTGTGTGTGTATGTGTGTTCGGCCTTAGCAACGGTAGATACAGTGCTGAATAACAGCTGGTTTGTCGGTTTTGTGCCCGGGTGCTTATTGCAGGCAGAGCGTTTAAGTTTTGTTGTCTGGCAACTTTTGTAAATGGCATAAAACTTTAGCAGCACCTACACTTCATAATGTAGAACTTTCACCTGATTCAATTAGACCCAAAAGTAGAAAAAGGCAAAACTGTGGTTCATTTTGGCTTCACTTTTCCATTTTGCAATTTGCATTTCTTTAGTAGCCGTCTTTTTTTCAGCATCGTCATCCTTTTTGGCAAAGTTAGTTGTCAGCAATGAAATTAAATTTGTTCGCTCGGAAAAGTCGTTATATTCATTTCTCATTTTTTGTTTCAAAATTCTGGTGATTTTATTATAGACTCTTTTAGAAATTTCATGAATCCTGCAATCTCATTGATATTTTTGGCTTAATTAATATATAATTATGTCGATGATGATCAAAATAATAAGTTTATCGAATAGATTATGTATTGTCTTGTATAATAATATATATTACATTCGATCAGCGATAGATAATTGTTTGAGGCATATTTTTGAATATGTATTTTTTATACATAAATGCTCAAAAGCGTTTCTTATCAAAATTAGTATCATTTTTGTGCATACTCAAAAAACTATCGATTCATTCGATGCTTATTTATTTTTTATTTTTTTTTGCAATTGAATAACAAAAACTAATAGCGATAAGCATCTAAGAACTGTAAATCAAAACAACAAAGTTATTGTTGGCTTGGAAGGGCTTATCAGTTTGTTTAAAAAGCAATAACAATAACACAATAACCAGCTATCGGGCAAACTAACCAAGGGCAATAATACAACGGATAAGCTATAGCTATCTGTAACAGCATGTAAAGTTAAACATATTGAATAGGTTCATTTACACGATAGCTAAGAATTCGATTCGATCTCTAACGATGGCACTGCAAGGCCATATTCCTCTTAATTAATTATTATTTGCACTCTGAGCAAGTTTTGCGCACAGAGTGCGAACTGTTTATGGTCAAAGTTGAAAGTTGCCACAAGAACTTTATGCATTTTATCAGAGCTTACTGCCAGAGTTGAAGATTATTTTAGTGCAAATTGGTTGTTGGTTGCTGGCTGCTGGTTGCTCTTGTAGTATTCCAAAAGCTAATCAAAAGCTCATTGCAAATTCATACACAACAGGTAACAGGTAACAGGTAACAGGTAGCAGTAGCATATAGCATGTGGCAGGTGGCAGGTGGCAGCTACAAAAACATAACCAGCGACAACAAAATGGCGGCCATACAGTGCCGGGCAGCCAATCAAAAGTTCCGGTCTAGAAGCGGGCTGGCAGGCAAACGGAAAGCAAGGCAAAAATAAAAGGAATTTTAAATAAGTAAAAGGCTTGGATTTAAATGTGCTGCCGACAACTTTACGGCAGCCGACTAAAACACAGGCAACCATAGCAGAGCTCTCCATTAAAATATTGTTAAATTGCCGGCATCCGCATTAAGTTTCAGTGGAGGGATTTAAAAGCAAACAACTTTAAACCTAAACAGGAAATAGAAGCGGACCTTGGGAGTGCTGCTCTCGAAATGCCCTTACTCACATGCATATACATATATATATATATATTCCTAATCTCATCTTGAGAATGACCTGATTTGGACTGTTATAACAGAGATAATTATAAGAAGCCAGAAAGATAATTATAATTATATCGAATTGAAATGACAACAGTTATACTCAAACTCATTAACTGTTACATAAGTTTTAAGGAAATCATAGTACAACGTGCACTTGGCAGGGTATCGAAAAAGGGTCACGAGCCATTTTCATAAATTTCAATTAGATTTAAGGAATTTGTTTGCCGCCTTGGCCGAAAAACTGCCAAATAGACAAGGAGACCAGAAATAATAATAGAATAAATTTGCCACACAATGTTTACGTGCTCCTTAAAATTTGCTGCGACTGCTGTATTTTGGAAATGTTAGCATTTTGGCATTTTGCTTATAATTAAATGATTCGATTAACGCGTGATTTCATTTGAGCGAGAAATGATTCTCGATTGACCAGATTTCGATATTTCAAAATGGCCATAAAACTGAATGGATTATGCAAATAATTGAAATAATGATTTGAGAGCACTGCAGGGGAAAAATAAAACAAATATGCAAACAAAGATTTATTTGAATTTGTTGTGCAACAAATATTTGTTCATTGACTAATTGCCTTTGGAAATACATATATATATATTTCAACAAAATTGTTTTAAAGCCAAGTATGTGCGTACTTCAAATCTATTAATTTAATTTTATTTTTTTGTTAGTTTTATTAATGGCATTTGTTCTGTTGCTAAGTGTATATTAAAGGGCAATTGTGTGTGGCATAAATTTCAAATGGTTCAATGGCAATTAAGGCGTTTGATTGATGTGCTTATGATGCCATGTGGCTCTCCAGCTCTGTTCTGTTCTGTTCTATTTCAATTGCCATTCAATTGTTTCTTATGTATAATTTTGCGTAATACTCGCTCATAAATATTTTCTAAATTGAGCGTCAACTGGCACGAAACATTTGCGCTGTCAGCTGCAGGGTCGGTTGCTGGGCACAAATATTATCAGGTGGTGCTTGTGGATGCTGTGCGTGTGTGTGTGTGTGTGTGTGTGTGTATTCCAAAAGGAAGTGGCTAAAACTACACATACACAGAAACACAGTAAATATCGAGTGAAAACCAAATTCTTTGAATTCTACCCGCCAAGAAGCAGTGTCACAAAGGAAAAAGCAGCATTGACTGTGCCATGCGAGCTTAACACAAGCATAATACTCATGATGATAATGATGATGATGATGATGATGATGATGATGATTACAATGTTGATATTGTGCTTGAAGATGCTTATATGAGTACATGGCAGATGGCAACGGCGCTTTATTTTCATGTCAGCTTTGGTGACCTCAATGAAAGCAATTCACCGTTGTCCTCCCACCACAAGGAGCTGTAAAACGTTTGAATTACAAATGGCAACAACAGGTCAGCGATGCCATTGACTTTGCTCCCAGCTCCATGTTATTTCAGACCGCTCTGTTATCTTTGGCAACTGTCGTTGGCGTTGACTGTCAGCTGCCCTCGACAGTCAACAGTTGTGATTCTTATGTAATCGATCAAAATTTATCTGATAAATAGGAATAAATTGATTTGAAATTGATACAATTGACAGGCAACGTAACGAATAAATAGCACAGATTATTGTGTATATTTTTGTTGTCTTGTTTTTCTTTTCTTGTAATTCAATTAATCAATTGAAATAGCAATTACAAGCAAAGTTTGGGAACATCAATTGGTTTAAGGCAAGTGCTTCCAGCTTTACACCAAAACATTAACAATCCAAAAAAAAACAGATGTGGATAGCATACAGATATTTTTGTATGCATATATATTTTTATTTGGCAAAAAAATTGAGAACCAGATCGATTCATGCATATGATAAATCAACTGGAATGGTTTTCGCACGCTCAAGTGAATGGTTTTAAATTTTTCCACTTCGGGACGACAATGAAAATGTACTTGAAATTGCGTATACGACGCTGTGTTGTCATCGTCTTGAATTACATAAAATAATTGAATTTGTTTGTTTGGCTTCAAGTTGCTTTTCATAAACGTAGGGAAATGGCAGCAGTTTTCAAAAGGAATAAGAAGAATTTGCTGCTTGCATACACACGAAACGAGATGGAAATAACAAAAAATAGCTAAGCATTTACATGCTCCACAATCACAAGCACAACCAACAAGAACCAACAAGAACCGCCAACCAACCAACCATCCAACCATCCAACCAAAAAAAAAAAAAAAAACCCAGCCCTAAAACCAACTGAAAATTGACTCATCGATTTTCGATATTTAAACCGTGCAATTTGACTTGATTTTTGGAGGGTTGGAAACACTCAGCGAAAATCTAGCATCGAATCTATGATGGAATTGCAATGAAACCAGGTAGCCTTAGGCAAACTGTTCTTAATTTGGATTGGCATTTCGAGTAGGATATATTAATGTTAATTAATAAATACTCGATACTAATTGTTCATTGGTATTGCTTTGTTGCGATCTGCAACTTAATGTGCACAAAAGACATGGCGCATTTCGACCAGCAAATTTGACTTTGTGGTTATTATATTTGCATATGTAATACCAAACATTTGGCACTGGAGAGCGAGAGAGAGAGCGAGAGAAAACCACATACAGCAGGAGATGCGAAATCAATAGACAATCGACGAGTGGGACCAACAGTGAGAAGATGCGAGATGGAAACAGACAGAGGAATGTCTGATTGGTGCAGGTGGTCAGCAAATTAATTTACATACAATTCACAATTGTTGGCAATGGCAACCACAACGACAAATGCATTTCAATGCTGAAGCTGACGAATAAGTCCAGCAGCATTCAATATGCTATTTGTTTTAACATTAAACACACAATACATAATACATAATATATAATATATAATACACAATATATACAATATATGGTAAACAATATACAATATACAATCTTCAACATACAAGACCCAGCTGTTAATGCAAGGCGGTTGGGTCATGTGCTTCGATTTATCAACAGTATTTCTATTTGTACTTTTGGCACAAAATATTTACACAATTGACAGCTGCTCGATGCCCGCTGTTCACTGCTAGCTGCCTGCCGCCGACATCAGCAGCAAAAGCAGAAGCAGCAGCAGCAAAAAAAAACAGAGGCAAAAGCAGAGACAGAGGCAAAGGCAGAAGCAGTAGCAGTGGCAGTGGCACTGGCAGGCAACAGAGCGCAACAGCATTTGTGCCGTTCTTCTGTAGGGGGCAAGTGCCCGCCCGCCCATACTCCACTATATTTTTGCCACAAATGTATTATCTAAGCTTATTGTCACATAATCTCTGTCAACATAAAGCAGGCCACATCCGCAACTCCCCCAAAAATGGCCTTAGGAAATACGCTTACTGTGAGGCTATTACGGCTTGCTAATGTGCTTGGGTTATATTCATAGAGTACTCTTTCGCTTGGCCCTTGAGTAGTGCTCAGCGCATTCAATTACGCTTTGTGGCTGGTAGCTGGTAGCTGGCAGCTGGCAGCATAGGGCCAAGTATGAAATTACCAGACGATGAGCCTCACTTACTCTGCTGTGCTCCATAATCGATTTTTGGTGTTCTTTTTCTCTCTCTCTCTCTCTCTCTCTCTCTCTTTATCTACATTTCTTTGTAGCTTTATTTTTATTATTTTATTACTTTCTCTTTTCTAAATCAAATTCTATTTAAAATTATATTATGAAATTTGTGGACAGATGCTAAATTGGCACTACTAATTTAATATTATTGCTTCGCACGAATTGGCCATAAAGATATTTTAAGAATTTTATCATATATATCTTTTTACTAATACTTTTATTGTATTCATTTTGTTAAATAAACGCTCGCATTTCCCTTTTAAATTTTTTTAACTAGCTTAAGCTATCCATGATGTAAGAAAATCAAATGTTTCCCACTTTTCAACTCCTGAAATTGGATTTCTGAACGAGTTTTCAGTTGATTTCGAGCTATAAATAATATAGTGAGTAATTTTTTACACAAAATTAGATGAGGAAGTGCAATAAAAGTTCGTTGTGAACTTGATGGGTTGACATTCTTTTAACATTCGGTTTGTGTTCAAGTTTTTGCCACTTGTGAAGTAATTGTGCGTATACGCAATATTTCATTCTTCAATTATTCTATCGCTGCAGGTTTGTGTTTGCGTCAGTGAGTATGGTGTGTGTGTGTGGCCTTGGCCCTGTGTGTGTGTATATAGGTGTTGTGGTATATACAAAAATTGCCTGTGGCTTTTCTTTTGCACTTATTTCATGATTAAATATACACGAATAGGGTATCTTTGCTTAGTTGGCTCACGCGGTTGCAGTTCCAACTTTATCTCAGTTTCACAACCAGCACATTTTTCTAAAAACACACATATATATATACATATAAATATATATATATATATATCGCAGCAATTGTATATACCAAATCGCACACACACCTCTAATCCATCTAATATAAGTGTTAAAAAAGTGGTTCTAATTAAAAAGAGAAGTCGAGGCCAACGAATAATGAATAGATTTTGGCATTTGTGCTACTGATAAAGCCACTTGGCTGTCAGTCTAATCAATCAATATGCTCGCCTCACATTTTGGCATGTTGCATAAACTCATCCAATCCAAAATGGCAGCCATAAACGTTCCCACGACACACACACACACACACACAGCCAGTCACATATTGATTATTTATGTGCTATGTTGTCAAACAATTTGCATACAAAACAGAAAGCAAAAAATAAAACTTCGAATTAAGACGCAAATCGAAGCTGGCAACCTGTCTATAATCATTTATTTGGACTTATTGTTGTTGTCATTATAATTGTTATCGCTGTTGTAGCGTGCTAATAGCAAATTAGAGTCCACAAATTGTGTCAAGTTGAAGTTCAAATGGCCGAAGCCATTTTGTGTGCTGCCAACATCAGCATCAACAACCAATTTCCCCAAATTGGTGACCGAATGGAAAATGTGAAAATTTCAGAAACAGCGACCGCATGACAAAACGGATTTCAATGCACATTGCCAACTGTGATGAATTCAATTTGTAATTAGTGACCGACAAGCACAAGCTGAAACATTAATTGGATATGTCGAGGAAAACTGAAAATGGACGAATAGTGTTTAACTTGAGTGCTAAATTACTTGTTGGTGGCAATGCAAAGTGGCAAATACAAAGTGCATGCCGCATGCAAAGTTGAAAGACAGATGATTGGCATTAGGGTGGACCATAAGCCACGCCAAGAATATTCACTCGATATTAAGAACTGTAGAAAAAAATTGAGCAACAAATTGGAGTATATGTAAAACATTCGAACATTCGTTCAAATACCTCGTTGAGTGTATTTATGACTAAGCGAACTTGAAGCAATCATGTGAATGCTCTGTCAACTATTTAATTAGCTCTAAATAAATATATATAAATATGAGTGTATCAAAATACAATAACTACAACAATGAGTACGAGTGGCAGTTAACGTCTGCTGCTGCAATTACGCAAATCGAGTACAGAATGCCGATGAATAGATGCACTTGCAGCTGTAGCCACAAGTCAATTGGAGGCAAGCCCTTTGGAGTTTTATGCTGCTGCAAGTGTTGCCATTGCACAACAGTGCATGCCAATGCATGTGACTAACCAAATACCAGCATTTTCTATTAACCAATCAAGTCAAGTTTTCATACCCTCAACGAATATGTTTATTATATATATATATATATATTTATGTGTGTGAGTCAGGCACATGGAAAGACCTTAGTCGATGTTTACTTTTCCATTTAAATATAAATTGCCCTTAAGGCACATGTGCCACATATAAAAATCAATATAAAACAGCCATTTGCAAAACCACCCACAAAACCATCCACAGCCACTAACAATTTCAAATGTCTGGGACCTTTTGAGCAATTTTCTATGACAAATCTCAGAAAATTTCTACAAAATTGTTGCAATTTGCCAATCAGTGCAATATGCCATATATTATATCTATATGTATATATATATATATATATATATATAAATGTGTAAAGAAAAAGGCAGACAGTGGGCGAGGGTAAAGAGTTGGCTTTAAATTGTACAACAGTAATTGACACTGTGTAAATGCAAATCCTTTAAGTGCTGTTGAAGTGCCAGGCACTTGACAGCCGAGTGCTGGGCGTCTAAGAGCCCGCTGGCAGTTGGCAGCCACAGTTTTGGCTGGAGGCGATTGACATCGTCACGTCGAAAAGTGTAGACACACCTTGGCCATTGGCTATATTTAGCCAATATTTGGCAAATATTTAAAAAGCAAACGCTTTATCTCAATCTTATCACAAGCGACATACATTCATACACACAAATACGTATGTTCCTCACTTATCAAGACGTTCAAATCTCTGTCCTATTCTCATATCGAAACAGAGAGAGAGAGAGAGACAGAGAGGGGGAGAGATGGTGAGGTTGGTGGTGGGGGTGCGTGTGAGTGTTTACAATGAAAGTGTGCTTCACAGCCGCAATGTCGCCCATTAATTGCTGCATACGTCAATCGCAGATTTGATATACGTACATATGTCTACATATATATATATCAAACTTATATCGAACAAGCATTAGCCATGTACACAACTTGTAGTCTTTTTTTTCTCATTGTTTTTGCTTTTATTTAGTTGTTTTTTTTTTTTGTTGTTGTTGTTTTGTGATTCGAACGTTTGAGTTCCGCGCAGAGACACGCAGTACTTATTACAATCGAACAAACAATGGTACATATATGTTATCTTATCGACGCTAGCTGAATAAGACCCGCTGCTCAATGGTCCTAAACAGTTTTAAGCAGCCAGCGATACGATTGTGAAACGTGTCGCATTTCTACTAACCCGAAACCCCAAATGGCAGGTTGACTAACTTGTGTGCGACACTGTGCTTCAATGTTGCAAGGCATACATGTGGCCAGCATATGTCACACCATCAACAGCAGCAACACATAGATATATTGTGGCATTTTAATTCAATCAAATGCAGATATGTCTCGTATATTAGCTTAATGAGCGCAAATTGGATTGGGAAATGTTCTTCTTTTGACAAAAATCAACTTTTGAATAGATTAAACTAATATGAAAATAAAAACGAATGTTGAACTGTGTTAGATACTTTATTTTTGCATCTTGGGAACAGTTTGATTCATCTATAAAACATCGGTCTAAACCGAATACTGATTGTCTTGATTCACCCATTATTTTTTTTTTTAAGTTTTATTTTGCTCTCCTCATAATAAATAATATTTTCTGTCTCCAATAGATGCCAATCCGAGAGGACTCTTTGTATAAAATATGGTGAAAGTTCGGCGTTCTCTATTTGAACAATGAATGTTTGTGAGTAATCAAGTTGCTAATTGAATTAGATTAGCAGCACAGTGCGCACTAAAATCCTAAACAAGATCAGCTAACACTAACACTGTTAATTTAGTCCTCGCGATGACGCACACGCGGCGGATGCGTAATTTGTTATAGCATGTTGAGACCGGCGAGTTTTGATTACCGTTAAATGTTTGAGTTCGAGTTTCAGTTTCAGTTTCAGTTTCAGATTCAGTTTCACAGTTATGCAATTATTGTTAAAAATGTAATTACATTATTTGTGTTTGGTTGTCGTCGCCGTCAAATTACCTTTTGTATTGCGTTTCCTTGTGTTCTTCCTGTTGCGAACCTTTCGCCTACAGTTGCGATGCGTTTACAATGTGTTGTTTTTTTTTTGTTGTTGTTTTGTTTTGTTGTTCAGGTTATTGTTGCTGGTGGGTTGGTTGTTGTTCTTGTTGGTGGAGGTGTGGTGTTTAAGTTGGGCGAGTGCCCCCAACTTGACTTACGGCACAATTTGTTTCGTTTTTAATTGCTTTTTAGCTTATGGTTTTTGTATTTGTTTTTACGTATGGTGCGTGCTTCTGTTTTTTTTTATAAGTATACATAAATATATATATATATATATATAAATATATATATATATTTATATTATTTTTGTGCAAAAAGCTTCCAAAACTGTTTGGATTTAAAGCGCAAAGAGTAGAAAACAAAGATGAAATTGAAATACACACAAAGAAACATACACAAAATGAAGATAATACACTGCAATCACTTTTCGCTCTTGTTTTCCATAATATTATTATTATTATTAGTCTTATTATTATTGTGCTGCTTCTTTTGGAGCATTCTAATTTTTCTTTAAATATTTCATGTCCTTGTTTTGCACCTTGGTGACTTTGGCTGGCTTTCTGGCCAGCAGCAGCAGCTCGGTCGCTGTTTGCGATTGCTTTTGGTTTTGGTTTCGGTTTTGGTTTTGGTTTAGGTCTATTTTTATTTTCAGTTTTATCGTTAAATTTGTCTGCTTGTCTTCGTTGTTGCAGAGCACAGAATTCATACACTCGACTGCGCGTTCTGTGTGTTTTATAAATAAATAAGTTTCACATCAAATGGCCACCAAAATGAATTTTTAAGCCCAAGCCCAGCTACTCACACACACACACACACACACAGAGACACACACGTGCAAGCATACACATACTATTACAGACAGATGAAGACTGTTGCCTGAATGCGTATCTGTGGCATACAACTACCCGCACTTAGTTGCACTGCGGAATGCGTTAATTGTGCAAAAACACAAAAAAAAAACACTAACAAAATGCCAAAAACTGTTCAAATTGATTTGATTAATTCTTACAGACAATTTTAATGAATACTCTAAGCAACAAATAGCATTATGCATTCGCTTGATTTGTCACATTGTTGTGCATAATTACATGGCATAGTTTGACTAATGTGAATAGATACAGTAACAAATCTTGGAATTTGCAAATTTACAATTTAACATCTACCTATATATATAAATATATATATTATATATATATATATATATATATATATATAGTTTTTGGCAGGGCATTGTGCAAATCGTTCATTAGTCATTATTCATATCACGCAAGTCGCTTGATGAACATTTTAAAATTGCTTCAGCTGCCCCCCGAACATAAAAATTGTGTTAATTTTCGTAGACATTGTCGTTGTTTTGTTTTGTTTTTATGATTATGTGTTCGCTGTGTGGTTCTTTATTTCCTTTTCGCATTGGTGGTCGTCCAATAATTTTGATTGTTGCCAAAAATTCTTAGACATTCGGCCGCATTCCTGCCTGCCCTGGGTCAAATTAAGAGAGGAGGTGCGGAGCACCACAAAAAAAAATAATAATAAAAAAAAGCAAATACAGTGCACACTGTCTGTCGAGCTACTCTTGTTTCCACACACACTCTTATTGTGTGGCAGTGTGAGGGGGGCATGGAGCTGAGAACATGTGTTGTATTGTCTTGTCGAATTCTACAGAATTGACGCGTTTATAACGCGTTAATTGATAGCAAGTGATATGTTCAAATTATTGCCGTGTGCGATTTCCATTTAATTTTGATTTATTTCTTGAATTGATTGACTCATGAATGTCTCAGACGTTGACAGCATTTAAAAGATCTGTCGACAAAGCCTAACCAAAGTATTCTTGTTTCTCCCCTTCACACTTTTGTTTGAGTCACTATTAAATTTAGCAAGTCCATGAGCGGTTAACATTAATCATTGTGATTAATTTGATATTTTTGCTTATCTGTAAGGGGCCCACCTGACCGCACTTCGTTTCATTTTCAACGTAGATCATAGCGATAAAACGCGTTGTGCCAACAAACCTTCCTCCCACTCGGCAATAAATTACTCGCTCTATGCGGCTTGATTCTCTGGCGCAGGCGGCTTAAAATTTATGCTAAACAAACAAGAACAATCAATAAAAGCGATTAATTTGTCGCAATAAATGGGAAATTGGCTGAAACGAGAGACGCTGCCTACGCCTGCCTCTCTCGCTGCGAGACACAGCTAATTTCTGCTCAACATTTCTATGTAATTATTCTCTGTGCTTCTGTTTCTGTGTCTGTTTCTGTTTTTGTGTCACTGTATCTATTTGACTTTGGGCTAGTAGGCAAAGTCTGCAACAACCTTATATGGGTGACCCATTTCATGTTCATATATGGTTAAAAAAAAAAAGAAAAATAACAAAAAAAAAAGGAACTATACACAACAGCACACACACATACATCAATACTCAGCGAAAGATTTTGACTTTGTGCCGCATTTTTTTCGGCTATGGATTCTGTGCCCTGTAACAAGTTCAGTTCATCGTCCGTTGTTGTTGTTGTTGTTGTTGTAGTTGTTGGATGTTGCACTAATTGCCAGCGGATAGTATCTGAGAGAGTCACTCGTCTGTTTCGTTCTTTTTTTGCGTTACACACATCACATTTCCAGGGCTGGGCACTTTGATTTCAGTTTTAGAGCACCTGCGGTGCTCAACACGCGACACATGCACAAAAAAAAAAAAAAAAAATACGAAATTAGCATGGAATACAAAAAAAAAAAAAAAAACTAGAGAAAAATCATCTACTAGCAGTCAAAAAGATATGCTAGGAATAGCACAACACTCGACTTTACACACGCGCGCGATGTTGTTCTTGTTGTTGTTGTGGATGTTGTGGTTGTTGTTGTTACAGTTGTTGCTGCTGTTGTTGCTGCTGTTGTTGTTACAGTTGTTGCTTATTGTTCTGCGTCTTATGGTGCTTGCAATTGTTGATGGTGGTTGTTTGGTTATGGCTGCGCTGCTGTTGTGGACACGTGCTGACACTGCTGCAAGTTAGCTGTGGCTGCTGTGGCTGCCGCCGGTTTCGCTTTCAAATTCTTTAGTCGCTGCTGCTGGCTAAACCTTCACGCTAGACGTTTGCTACGCAACTGACATGCGGCATCGGTTCGTGACTAACGACGACCAAACAAAGACAACGACGACGTCGGCGACGACAACAATGCGCAACTCGGCAGCGGTTCGTTCGCTTAACGTTCGCTTTCAACATGTTGCGAGCAAAATTGTGCAGAAAAAAAAAACCGCCGAGCAGTAAAAGTGCACCAGCTGCAGCTCGGGCTTCAGTTTGTCAGCTTTTTGTTTCTTTGGCAAAACAAGTCATAAATTGAGAGAGCTCAACAAGAAGACACCCTGAACGCAAGTTATCACCTAATAAAAGTCGTGTACTTCTTAGATATATGTTTTTTGTGTGTGTCAGTTTTTCTTTTCTTAATTCCAGGGTATATTTTTCTAAACTTTTGCATAAGTATGTCTAGTTCTCAGGCTGTTTTGCTGTTAATATGTGCATAAAAGAATAACTCTATTCTATATTATTTATTTTGTTATTATATTATTATTAAAGATCAGAATTTTTAATATCTCACATTTACAAACACTTTAGATAGTTCATATGACTAACGGATAAAAGGATTTTTTCCAAAAATAAAGGTTTGCATTTCTACTTCTCAGAAATACTTGTTAAGAAACATATTTCTGAAAAATATAGAAAAAGTTTTGTCTAATTTAAAGACAGAATATTTTGTTTTTTTTAGAATATGTTCCTATCCAACTACAGAGTAATATTTTTCAATTGCCATCAGTTCTTGGTTTATATCTGTATCTCGAACTCAGTAAGGCTTTGATCTGCGTATGCTATATAAGAATATATATATTCTCAATTTAAAGTCTGGCCTCTGCCTGTTACATACTTTAGCACAAGTATATTATACCCGTTTTACACATGCTTCTGCCTCGTTCGGCGGCAACTAGAAATTGGTAGTCAACGGCAAAACAGTTGGAAAAAGCCAAGGACAAGCAAACAGAACAAGCAAACAAACAGCTGCAGTTTTTCCCTGCCGAAAAGAAAGCATATTAAAAACCGCAGACTACAATGTTTAATATTTGTGTTTTATTAAGAGAATTATAAATTATTTGGAAGCATTTGTATGCACGTGCAACTATTGCAATTCATGTCAAATTGTATTATGACAAACTGCAATTACAGTTCAAATACCAAAAAAGAACGAAATTATCGCTTTTATTTTGCAAGCCAACATGTTGCTAAGTAGTGTGCTTCTAGCCAACATGTTGGCTGTCATTACTATTTGGCTGAGTGGCGGCATTAATGATGTGGCTGCCGCAAACACGAAGCACTCGCTGCCTGAGCAGCAGCCCTCGGTGGCGGCACCAAATCCCAGACACGCATCATTTATAGAAATGTATAGACAACAATGGCCGATAAGGTAATGATGCAGCTCGGGGCTTACCATTTTATTTTGTGCCAAAACGCTTCGTGCAATGCGGCGTATGATTTACAAACATTTGCAAGCATTTATCAACAGCGGCACTCGACGACTCCCCATGGAGAATTGGAGTTGTTAAGCAGTACAAAACCAAATTAAAAAAAAAATAAATGTTTATTTATAATATGCATACCATAACATCATAACATTCTTTGAAATGGAATTTGTTTTTGTTTAAATTTCCCAACAATCTGTGTTAATTGTGTCTCTATACACAGCATCCAATGTGTCTTCCGCTCTATATCCCATTTGCACTATATACATACATACATATAAACACAACAACAACGAGTACTCGAGGTAAACGCGTTTCATCATCTAAATTAGAGCAATATTTGATGTATTTTTCAGTTTGTGCAGGTGTTTTGGGCCGACAAAAGCTCTAATACACATAGACAAATGTACATTCATACAGTCGTAGTTAGTCACTTATACTTATAGAGTTGAAATGCAACTACGAAAGAAAACAGAAGCCGATTACCTAATTAACCAAACAAGAAGCAGCAACAACAACAACACTTAAACAAATTTTACACTTGTGAGTTTTCATTGGGGCTGCAGAAGTGGCTTTAACCTTGCATTCAATTCGCATTCAAATGGACTTACTCAGAGCACATGCTGGGCCCAATAACTTTAAAAGCTGATGAAACGCAAGTGAAAAGAACAAATTGTAACGTCCTTAAAAGTTGTTTCTTCTGGTGCATTACTTGAATCAAAATTCAAGCTGACTTATTCTTAATATATATAAGTTCGATATGAATAAAATTATGAAGAAATCATAGTCATAGTCAAGAGTTATTAGCTTTAGCACTTTTGGCATGATGTAAGTCTATTATTTATTATTATTATCCAAATTTATATTATATATTATTAATATATTATATTAGCCAAGGTAAACTAATTTCATTGGTATTTTCTCAGACTTTTAAAGTCATATATATTTTTGATTGCACTTTTGCCATAGCCTGGAGTTTGGCTTTAGAGTTGCAAACTGCACATTTGTTGCGCAAATATGTTATTGATAGACGGATAATTTAAATGTCACTCGCACATCGCACATGATTGACCATGTTTCCGGTTGCTCTTCGGCTCGCTAAATGCATACAAATTGCACTGCCAAAAGTTTCATAACAGTAGAAGCAGTCAACATGGCTTAAGCATTCCGCAGACATTTCGTATAATTAAGTCGTGCGTAATGAACTTAGCGGGCCTATTACGTTGGCCCACTAGACTGGCCAAGCTCATTAAAATTGTTGTTGGCTCTGCCCTCCCTTTTCGTTGACCCCGAATCCTTCAGACCCGTTGAAATAATAATGGGAATAATGGGATGCCAAGGCGCACTTCACTGTAAGCAAGTGAATCTCGACATGTTTACTGGGCAAAGCGCACGGTAAATTTACAACTTGGCGCCTGCCGCTCACATCGCTTAAAGCTAAATGTTAACTTACGACTCTTATTTTACAGTTTTTTAATTACGCTTCCAGTTTATGAAGTTGCAAACTTACCTGCAAGTAAAAAGAAAACGAAAAGAAAAAAAATGTGTTAGCAGTCAAAGATATAAATGTAAAAAGTATAAATTTAATATTTAGATAAATTTAATATTTAGTTAATATATTAACTTGATAAGTGCAACTTGTTGTTGTTTATTTAGTAACTAATAAAATCGTAGAGCAAACAATTCGTATTTGTGAAACTGAGAGAGAAAAATGTTGAAAACCCGCCCATTGAATTACGAGTTTCATTAATGCATCTATGTGAAAAGTTCTCAACTTAATAAATGTGTAATGAATTTGAACTATAAACGCCGCAAGCATTCCAATTAATTTACCTGGGTTAAACAAGACATTTATTAAAACATTGTATTTATTCATTTTGTTTTTTATTTATTCGTATTGAAAGCCTTTCATGCGGCACATTCCAGCTGGTTAGCTAGAACCATAGCAATTCCCTTATATGGTTGTAAAATAGCTCATACGCAGCGTGGTCCGCCTCCATTTAGTCAACGGCAGCAGCGCAAAGCTTTGCCGTGTGGTGAAAGTTGCGAAAGCTTTGTGCTTTTCATTTGGTTCATGAGCTGGCTTTTGCACATTGGCGGAGCAAGGCTGTGATAAGAAAGCTGTTTCGAAAAAGCTTTCTTATAAAATTAAGCTTAGGCAGAAAGTTGGCATGATGAGCTTTTGCAAATGAGCTTTTGCAAATGTTCTTAGCAATGTTCTCTTCGTTTTCTTCAGAATGTGTCGCAGCTACTCAACATATTACCAACTTTCGTTGTGCTTTAAGCTAATATAAATTTAAAGCGTTTTCATACTCTAAATCAATTAAAAATGAGCATAATGTTTTTGTGCAAATTTATGTAACAGAATGAGGAATCTCCAACTTGCAATATAATTTCTTGTATACGCCTGACAGATCAAGTTTATTTCATTGTATTAATAAATGCAGCCGTTTCTTGAGTATCGATACATATCGATATCCGATAAAAGCCACACTTCCAAAGTAAGGGATTGCTAGTAATATATAAATATAACAATTCTTATTGACCAACTGGACGAATTTCGTCAAGATTGGATTAAAAACGCCTAAGTCATCGTGGAAAAGGTATTTTCATATTGACCTCATTGCTATCAGCAGTTCAGAGTTTTGAATAAATACTTATATTGTATATAGATGTATTTCAAATACCGACAGGACTTGACTTAGTGCCAACGAAACACATATTTAAGAAACAATAAATAAATTGGAAACAATTAAATTTGACAAAATTATTTAATGTAGATACAGAACTTTAAAAGGAAAACCATTAACAAACAATGTTCCAATACTTCATTAAAGTCGAAACGTAAGTGAACATTAAGACGTGATTGTGTTTAATCCATTGCATCCACATCACTAGAAGCAAAATTTGGGATTATGGTCTTAGTTGTTCTCTTTGATTTAGCTCATATTCAACAATCTACATATATGAAAATGTGTTCGAATAACTACTTTTCCTCTACAAATTGGAAAATGGTCATAGTTTATCCTATTTAAAATATTAATACGTTTAACATCCATATATTTATAGCATATTCTTTGTGGGGACTGGTTAAAGCAATCCCTTAAATAATTTGTATCACATGTCAACAGACGTTAAATTTCAGACTACTCTCTGTTTCTGTATATTATTCATTTAAAGCAGCTCTGATATTGTTCAACCACTTTTGGCGCTGCGATTGGGCTTAAAAAGTTTGTTGTTTTTATTATTATTTTTATTTTTTTATTGATTAAACGCAAAAGTTATTTTTGCGCTGGGAAAATCGAAGAAGCCATCAGAAGGTGCAGCTATAAATACAAGCCAAATACTTATTCGCTCGCATCGGATTAAAGCCCGACTTGTCCAGCAGCAGCACACACACACACACACATACATACACATGCACGTTCACATTCACACTTACATGGACAGATACCCACACACTCACACGCCCATCGATGATACACGCCCACATTTGCTAAAGTTCAATGACTAGCAATAACGAAGCGTCATTCAAGCGTAAATTATTGTCAAGGACCCCAAATGAGCCGAGCAAAAACGCTGCTTGAGCGAAGGTGGGGAAAGGGTGAGGGGGATGTGGAAAGTGGGAAGGGGGTGCATTGTGGTATGGTGTGGTGTGGTATTGGAATATGGAATAAGGAATAAGGCAGACCTCAGAGCAGCTTAGCGGAAATGTGACAAAAGTGCTTCGAAAAAAGGGTTCGAGTTGGGTGCAATCGAGCTCCAACTTGGGTTAGGATTCCGATAAGGCTGGGCTGCAAAGAGGGTGGGAGAATGCGCAACAGTTGATTGCCATCAATGGGAATTATGTAAATCAAATTGTCCACGCATTATTCAGAGTGCATATTGTTCGCTTGACGACTCCAATTGGGCGTGAAAATTGATTGAATTCGAAATCGCATATGGGACGGCAGACTTCCGCAGACAACAGACTCAGACTCCAAGTTGCGCAACTGCACAAACACTTGGAATGTTATGCAAAAAAAGCAATAACAACAACAAGAAGGAATGTCAAAGATTAAATGCGTCGATATATATATATAAGTATAGAACCGTTCGACATATGCGCCGTCATCCCAAGTAGTCTTAAAGAAAACGAAAAGCCTAAATATCCAATCCATAACTTTCTAAGATTGAAATCTGTACAACTTTTAAAATTTCTTTCACGATTGCTGGACAAAGTTTCAAAAAAATCAACAAAAATCGTTTGCAATTATATATATATATATCTGTATCAACAAGGTGCAACCAAAACCATTTAAAGCAATTTAACAACTACACAACAATTAAATCAAACGTAATAATAACAAATAATTCTAAGACGGTTTTCAATAACGATTTCCAATTCAGCGGTGACAGTTTAAGTCCCTATAACAGGTTAGAAATTATGCAGTGATTTGCTTTCGGATTTCGATTTTTAGGAGGGTTCCTTGTTTTGGACGCATGTTTTTTGGTGGGCTTAGAATGTCGCTTTGGATGTGGCCTGGGTTTGGGTTGCTTACATTTTATCGGTGTTGGAGGTGGCTTACAGGTTTTTGTCAATTTTGAATGGCAATTGGTTGCTTTGGGTTTTTTAGGTTTAGGTAGGTTAGGTATGAGTTTCGTTAGTTTTATCGCGTGGCTCCTTCTCGCTGTGGTTGAACCCGCTCTCGTTGGTGCTGGACACTTTGGTGCTGGACACTTTGGTGCTGCTTTAGGTTGTGATCTCGTTTTTGTTCGACACGTTGGTGCTGCTTTAGGTTGTGGTCTCGTTGTTGCTCGACACTTTGGTGTTGTTTTAGGCTGTGGTCTCTTTGTTGCTCGACACTTTGGTGTTGTTTTAGGCTGTGGTCTCGTTGTTGCTCGACACTTTGGTGTTGTTTTAGGCTGTGATCTCGTTGTTGCTCGACCCTTTGGTGTTGTTTTAGGCTGTGGTCTCGTTGTTGTTCGACACTTTGGTGTTGTTTTAGGCTGTGATCTCGTTGTTGTTCGACACTTTGGTGTTGTTTTAGGCTGTGATCTCGTTGTTGTTCGACACTTTGGTGTTGTTTTAGGCTGTGATCTCGTTGTTGTTCGGCGCGTTGGTGCCGCTTTATGGTGTAATCTCCGTGTGCGATGCGTTAGTGTTGTCGGTGGTCGCCTCGATGATGTTTGATACGTTGTCGTTGATGTTGTTGTTGGTAGTCTCCTCGTCGTTGTTGTTGGTGTTGTCGTTGGTGTTGTTGTAGGTGTTGTTGTTGGTATTGTCCTCGTCGTAGTCGTTGGTGTCGTTGTTGGTGTCGTTGTAGGTGTTGTTGTTGGTGTTGTTGTTGGTGTTGTCGTTGGTGTTGTTGTAGGTGTTGTTGTTGGTGTTGTTGTTGGTGTTGTCGTTGGCGTTGTTGTAGGTGTTGTTGTTCGTGTTGTTGTTGGTGTTGTTGTTGGTGTGGTTGTAGGTGTTGTTGTTGGTGTTGTTGTAGGTGTTGTTGTTGGTGTTGTTGTAGGTGTTGGTGAGGTGTTGTTGTAGGTGTTGTTGTAGGTGTTGTTGTTGGTGTTGTTGTTGGTGTTGTTGTAGGTGTTGTCGTTGGTGTGGTTGTAGGTGTTGTTGTTGGTGTTGTTGTAGGTGTTGTTGTTGGTGTTGTTGTTGGTGTTGTTGAGGTGTTGTTGTAGGTGTTGTTGTAGGTGTTGTTGTAGGTGTTGTTGTTGGTGTTGTCGTTGGTGTTGTTGTAGATGTTGTTGTTGGCGTCGTTGTTGGTGTTGTTGTTGGTGTTGTCGTTGGTGTTGTCGTTGGTGTGGTTGTAGGTGTCGTTGTTGGTGTTGTTGTTGGTGTGTGTGTTGGTGTTGTTGTTGGTGTTGTTGTAGGTGTTGTTGTTGGTATTGTCGTCGTCTTTGTTGGACACGTTGGTCTTGTTGTTGGACACGTTGGCGTTGGTGTTGTTGTTGGACACGTTGGCGTTGGTGTTGTTGGTGGACACGTTGGCGTTGGTGTTGTTGGTGGACACGTTGGCGTTGGTGTTGTTGTTGGTATTGTCGTCGTCGTTGTTGGTATTGTGGTAGTGCTTGTGCACTCACAGGCAGGATTGGCTGAGCACGGAGCCAATATCAGGGCAGAAAGCAAGCCAAGCAGCCAGAGGATGCGCATTGTAGTGCTGTTGGGGTAGCTGTGTTGCTGCTTTTACTGGGGATGCAACATTTTATATAGTCGCTGCAGGCCGGGCAATTCGCCTGCAAGCTGCACATTTCGAATATGTATAAATACATCCAGTTTGTGGTGCTCTTCAGGTTATTTTGCCCATGCTGGGGGCATTGAGAGTCAGATGCAAGTGGACTTACGTACAATTGTTTACATCCACAGGCAGTGACCTATGAAGGTCTGTTTCCATTTTTGGCAAGTTTACTTAATGGCAGATGGTGCATAGGCTTGTTATTAATATACTATGACCGATATTATGCAGCATGACGACTGACCTGATCATTTGTTCACAAGGGTCATTGGATAAGTGGAATAGTTATGATGTGAAAGGAAAAACCTGATGCTTCCAAACGGACCGAATTTGACCTAAAAATTATCGATCAAATGCTGAGTTTTGTTTTTGTTTTTAACCATCTTGACTTAGTTTTACAAATACAACCTTCAAACCCTGATCATCTTGATCAAAATCAAATTATTACTCTTACTCCAGTAATATCATAATACTTTTTCAATCTAAGTTTTGGTGACGCACTATTTTTTTATTTTTTTTTTTGGTTGGATGACGCAAAGCGAATATTTAAGAAACATTTGGAAAAACAATGTGAATTTGTTTTTGGTTATATTATATTTTGCATGAATTTGGCATGGCTTCACTTGCGACTATTAGATTATTGTTCTTGCTATTTGTATTTGCGGGGAGCTGAACGAAGCTGCACAGCTGTCAGTTCTAAACACACAAATGTGATTATTTTCATCACTTGAGCGGAGTTTTTCTATATGCAATTTCATTGTCTATTGTTCTATTCGACATATTTTGATATCACAAGTTGATCAAATAAGAAGTCTACCATACAGCAAATGTTTAATGCTTGGCCTCTAAGACAGCACTGACTATAAAAGTGGCTACAGAATCAGCAGTATTGGCAAAATAGAGTTGACATTCGAAACAGGCAACACATCATGAAGTTAAGCTCACGTTTCATTCTCCTGGCCTGCCTCTGCCTATGGGTATCGCTATCCATGGCCGCAGAAGGCGACGACGATGGAACTGATACTGGCGCTGATACTGGCGCTGATACTGGCGCTGATGATGGCGCTGATGATGGCGCCGACGACGGCGCCGATGATGGCGCTGATGATGGGGCCGACGACGGCGCCGATGATGGCGC
Source organism: Drosophila grimshawi (assembly GCF_018153295.1). Classification (NCBI taxonomy): domain Eukaryota; kingdom Metazoa; phylum Arthropoda; class Insecta; order Diptera; family Drosophilidae; genus Drosophila; species Drosophila grimshawi. The sequence goes on along the minus strand of NW_025063692.1, from coordinate 8,631,440 downwards.
TGATGATGGAGCTGATGATGGCGCTGATGATGGCGCTGATGATGGAGCTGATGATGGCGCTGATGATGGTGCTGATGATGGAGCTGGTGATGGCGCTGGTGATGGCGCTGGTGATGGTGCTGGTGATGGCGCTGATGATGGCGCCGACGATGGCGCTGACGACGGCACCGACGACGGCACCGACGACGGCTCAGACACCGACGTTGACACTGACCCTGAAGATGACACCGACATTGACGATGGGCAGGATACCCCAAAACCAAAACCCAACCAACCAGGCAAAAATCGCAGGCGAAACAACAAGCGCAGGCAACGTAGACGTAGGCGCAACAACAGAATACGTGCCAACAGACGCCGCAACAACCGCAACAGACGCAATCCCAACAGACGCAACAACAGACCCAACAACAACAACAGGCGTAACATTAACAGATTGCTGCCAGCCATCTTTCGTCGCGTGAATAATCAAAGACGCGGTTAAACAGTAATAAATGCAAAGCACCACACGCAACAACTGACTACTTCCTTTCTTCCACTTTTTCTTAAAGTTAAAAACAAGTTTGAAATAACAAGTGAAATAGCTTTTTAATGTGAGCAGAATTTGCAGTAAAATGCTTTTTCGGCAGCTTATGAACCACACCCAGTTGTTCATGGACCTGTAGCTTAAAATCAGCCTCAGCAGTCTAAAATTCTCCATCAGCAGCTGTGAGTTCAAAGACCATCCAAGATCCTAAGATTCCCCTTTCCTGCTTTAAGTCTAGGCAGAGTAGGCTGACCTAACCCAATCCCACAGTATACCAAGCTGACCAAGATCAAGAAAGTTTCTAGTAATCTTCTTTCCAAGTTTGATAACTGTAGCTCCTAAATTGCGAGAGATACTGGCTTTTATCGTAGCGATCTTTGTGAGAGATATGTGGCTTTATCGATTTGCGAACATCGATTTTATCGATTTCCCAACCCCCTAGTGGACATAGCACTCCAATCTGACGCGGGCACAGACCAGTATATGTTCCAATATCTAAGTGCTTCGGTATCAAGGTATAAGAATAAAGTAAATAAAGAGTTCAAAGATATAGTTTTGTTAAGTGTCTTATGGATAATTTAAGGCAACTATATCATTTCATCTGCTCAAAAGTGAAGAATAATAATAATAAAGTAACAACAAGTATAGTAATATAATGATTAATCTATTTACGAGTCCTTGACAAGCATTATGCACATATTTAGTCAGCTCACAATTGAGTTCATTTGTTGGGCAAACCTATTCAGTTATGCATATTCGATTTGCAATCCAAGCAGACTTGCATCAACAGGGTAAAAATGCTTTATGGTCTATAAGTTTATAGCTTTCAGCTGTGGTCTGCGCCGGGGAAAGTTTTCTTTTCTACTGTTTTTCATTTGCGTATCTTCTGGCAGAAAAGTTTTTGTCACTTAACTTTTCTGACTTGATTAAGTCAGTCGACTTAATGCTAATTGATTTCATTGTAAGTTGCGCCAATTGGCTGGCTCCATGGCTGGTTACTGCTGCAGGCCACAACTTTTGAGTGCAGTTGTTGTCAGTTGAGCATACGCCACGTAATCCATATTGAAATGCGTACAGCTGGAATGCGTTCACCTGCCACTAATCAAGTTTGGATCTAAGCAATTTATAAATATTGCACCGCATTTGTATAAATATTGACAAATAAAAGTATTGTATTTTGGCGTTTGTTTGTCTACCGTTTATTTTCATGTCGGTTGCCAGTGTTTTGGCTTTCTTTGTCCCGCTTCTTATGCTCTTTTTTAATCTCCATTTTCATTGTTTTTATTTTTTTAACAGCAGCTGAGCAGCGAGCAGTTCAAAGTCAATATTAAGGCCAAAAACCAACACAATGTCAAACGCTAGCAACATCACAAAATTCCGGTAGTATTGTATAACTGTGGGCTTTCATAAACAGCCAGTTGATTGTTTATTGAACTTGGAAATTATGTCTTGAAAATCGCCGAAATTAAGCGCTTCATCACTGACAGCAATTTGTCAGAACTAAGTCGATTTTTACTAGCAATATCCTGTCTATCATTGTTTGACCTCTAACATAACACTACGTTTGATTTTCGACATACAATTTTCGCTCGAAATTCATCAACAAATTCTTCTCAAATTAATTAATGTTAACATCCTAAGTATGAACAGGAAAAAAAGGATTTAATCTTAATAACTTAAGAAAATAAAATAAGACTGACTCCACTTGCTAGCCGACCTATCTCAGTTACAAAATCCAAGACCAACCAAAATTGCGAAATTTAATTTGGACCCCCTACTGATTTCAATCGCTTGGGAGATACCCTGAACCCTATCCTGACTTTAGCTATCATAGGGCATACACGACTGAAAATATATACTGTTAAAAATATGATTATATGATTAAACTTGTTCCTGTTTCCTAATCGATTGTAATGCCATATTTAGAGATGATCAGCATACAATAAGAAAGAAAGTTTTACTTTTTTAATAACTTTACTTTTTGCTTGCTATCGATTTTCATCAATATGTCGCAAAACAGATACATTTATCGATAAAAATGTTTTATTTTAAATATTGGGGTAACAAATTAAGAAAGCTTCACTATTTAAAATGATGGCATTTCTTGCCAAATAATATATCATCAAATGTGGAAATTGTTTGGCTACTCACCGAACATTGGCCAGGGTGTGACGACGATTCTTCAGGTAGCGACTGTGATACTTTTGCAGATCACCAATAGATCCCTGTTCGGCCTGCATTTTGCTGGTGGGCAACAGCTGCGAGTTGCTGGGATGCGAGGCTAGAGCCGATGCGGAAGATGAGGCCAAGCGATGATGGGCAGCAACGCTGATGCTGCTGCTGTTATTGGTATTTGTGTTGCCGGTACTGCTGCCGCCACTCGACGCTAAAGTCTCGTTCGAATTGCTGCCAATGACCGTTGCCGACGAGGAACCAGTGCCGCCGGTGCCGCCAATGGGTGCGAGTACAATACGCGACCAGCACGATTTGTGCGGCTTGCGAAACTTTAATTTGATGCGTGGCGATGGCGTCGAGGCGCCCACGTATTCTTGCTGCGTCGAACTGCCGCCGCCGCCGCCGCCGACGCCGACGCCTGTGGCCGAGGATGAGGTGCCCGACGAGTGATGCACGCTCTCGCAGCTGCCGCAATAGCCGCCGCCAGCAATGGTAATGGGTGGCAGAGGTTCCTCAAAACCCTTGATGGGACTGCTCTTGTCCTTACTGTTGCTACTGTTCGTATTTGATGGCTGGCGATTGTTTGCGTGCTGTTGTTGTTGCTGCTCAGATTCCTCTTCTTCTTTGATATGGGGCAGAGGTGAAGTCTGCGGCTGACAGCTGCAACGCTGTGCTGCTGCTGCTGCTGCTGCACCTGATGCTGCTGCTGTTGCTGTACCTGCCGGTGATCCTGCTGGTGCTCCAGCAGCGCCGCCGCCGCCGCTACTGCTGCTGTTGCTGCTATTGCTGCCGCTTGGCTGCTGATTGACACTGTAAATGCCGCTGGGCGACGGCGACGTTGGGGAGACGCTACTGGCGATTGTCGACAACAGGGTTGCTGTGCCTGCTGCTGCTGTCGTTAGACTGCTGTTCGCGATGCCTTCTTCAACGTCTGTTGGCAGCGTTAGGCTGGGCGCTGTGCTAGCTGTCAATGTGTTGGACAGCTGCAGCACCACCACGGTGGGTGAGACGCTTGCGTCACTGAGTGTTTCGGGTTCAGCGCGTCTAGCCACCAAGCCGCTGGCTAAACTGGCGGCTGCTATATCAGCGGCGCTTAGATGCTGCTCCAAGTCCTCGTCGACGTCGTTTATGAGCGTCTTTAGGGATATGGGTGTGGTAACCGATGTGCCAATCGTATCGGCCAGCGAGTGTTTTTTCTCCCCCGGGGCACACGTTTCCAATTCGTTATCCAACTGTTGCTGTAGTTGATATTTTTGTTGCTCTTGTTGTTGCTTGTGCTCGTTGCGTGTCTGCGAATCAATTTTTATCTGCGTCTTGGGCTTTAGTTCGTCCGGTGTCTGCGCGGGTGTTTGGGGCGGACTTGTGGCGGGGGCTGCGGAGCCGCCCCCGCGACAAGGTAGGCAACAGCGAAACACTGTGCCACCGAAACACTTTGTCCTTGGCTTTGACTTGCGCTTGCTGTTGCTGTTGTTGCTGTTGCTGGTGTAGCTGGTGTTGCCACTGCTGCTGCTGCCCCTCGTTGCTGCTGTCGCTGTGGCCGCCAGGCCGTTAATGCTCTGCCCCGCACCGTTGCTGCTGCTGCTGCCGTGACGCTGTGCGCAACAAAATATATAACAATATTAAACTCAAATACAGTCGCACAAATAATATATATATATATATTATATATATATATATATATGTATATACTCCCTAGACTTTAGAAAATCCCCAAAAATGTTTCTTATTTTCTTATTCAGAATGTGCCTTTGTGAATCGAACAAATTTTTGTTTAATGCAATTATTTTTTTAAGATTCGAAGTATTTAATTCACAAATTTAGAATTGTATTTGATTCTTGTATTTTTTATCAGACTTCCACAAATTGTAGGAAAAAAGATTTGCATTTCGTTGTGTAACTTTTGTGTAAAATTTTAAATGGGATTTTCTAAATTCTAGGGCATGTTTTTCTTCCAGTGTTGATGGGAGACATTGGGGAAATGAGAGAGTTGATTTAGAGTTGATCACGTCAAGTCGCCTGCGCCCCCCCGCCTGCCTGTCGGATTCCCAAATGGTATTTATTCCCTGCCCCCATTCACTGCCGCCCCCTCCCTTTGTGAACCTTGACGTGTGATTGATCCGTGCACTTTTGCGCTGCATTTTTGAGCGTAAAGCTGTGCGTCAACTTCGCCAGTCGCATCATGAATGCAGCCACGCCCACTTAATCTACGGGTACTACAGCTACAATTTGCGGCATCACTCCGTTGCACGTTATTCGCTCTTGGCCTGCAATGATAAAAGCAAATGAAAATATTTCATTACTAACTAAGTTTATTTAAAGCGTTAATACGTAATTGAAATCATCGAGAAATCATTAAATAGCAATGAAATATTACACACAATAAGTATAAATCGAAGATAGACAAAGACGTGCGTTTAATTTTCTTATAAAATATAGAAACTCCTTCAAATGTAGCATAATAGTATAACTTAAAAAATATCTGAATAGAATTTGAGTAGAAAATGAAGTAGTTTTATTTTTAATATTGTCAACTTCTTTGAAATTGCCATATTCAATTGCACATCATCATCAAAAATAGCCAGCAAAAAAATACAATAAAAACACACAAAGTAAAATACACAGATACAAATTCAAACAAACTTTTTGAAATGAAACAAAACTTATACCTCTGTTGTGGAATTTGCTCGCTTACCCTGCTGAAGCACTATAATACTCGCTTTGAGTGTTGTTAAAAACATGCCAGCAGCAGAGCTGCAAAGTATGCTGCAAGGGAATGCCTTGTTGCCCAACTGAATGTGAGTTGCACATGCCATGTGAATGCTGACTAAGGATATATGTACTAGTTTGCTCGACAGCTGCACAAACTGACCCACATAATGAACTTGATGTTGAATGGTTGGATGGACCAGCCAGGATTGCCATCATCGTTGACAGCTCAACCGCGGCGGCAACGCAATGTGGATGCCAATTAGAAGCTAAAGTCTCTGTTGGTCATTCACCTGTTAGCCCGGCTTCTATCACAGACTGACCCGAAAGAGAAGCTGTACTTCAATGTTCTCGCTATCAAGAGGAGTATTTTGGTTCATTCCCAGTGCCACAACAGAACGAATACTTTGAATAAGTTTTTTAAACTCCGGGCAAACATATATAAATCAAATTATTTTACGAGAGAGACAGAGAGAGAGAGAGAGACAGAGAGAAAGAGACAGAGAGAGCTGATGTTGAAAATCTGAAAACTTGTTGGCAGGCAAGCAACCAAACACTGTCAGAGTTCCCATAGATACGGAAGGCGACGTGTTAGCCAAAAAAAACAATTGGCAACACCAACTCAACTCAGGTATGTGGGGTTCAACAACTTGGCATCAACAACAACAGTAACAAGAACGACAACAATTTGGCGAATCTATTATTTGAAGCACACATTCAGGTGTGCAAATCAAGCGGTATGCACAACTATTTGCACAATTTTTGAACAGACACAGAGCCAGATAAAAGGCTCACTTGAAAATCAAGCAGAGAGCTTAGAAACTGAGAGCTGAAGAAGAACGCATATTGAATATTACATATGCTTGTAGATCGGACTTAATGTGCTCTCAGAGAATTTGCTTAGCTTTCCAACGATTATACATATTGCACAAATTTAATATAGTTATCCCATAAATATGTATTTCTTTTTTTATTTACAGTATCTTCCAAATCTCACGTCAATATCAGAATACTTTCTGCAAGGGTATGCAAATAATCAAGTACGATGCCAAACTTGATACAGTATTGATAAGCTTTGTCAGTACTCATCTTTTTGTAAAGTAATAAACTGCATTCGAAACCGATCAGACTGTTGTTTAAGCAAAACTAATTCCAATTTAAGCCAACTCTTTCACATTCACAAAAAAAATAAAAACATATTTTCTAATCCGGCATCATTCAAAACTTCATCAATTTTATTCAATTTTGGTCAAAGCTTATGTGCCAGATTTAAAAGCTGTTAATTTAATACTTCCCGAATATGTAAAACATATATAAAGTTTTTGTTTTTAATATATCACATGCATGAATACGTACGTATGTTTGGCACAAATGTTGTGCAGACAGCCAGTGGATGTAAATTGGTTGACAATCTTTATTTTCATCACCAGAGTGACGAGGGCTTGATAAAGCCATAAAGCACAAAACATATATATTTGATATTGATTTTTATTGAGACATTTTCAAAATTAATGTGATCCGATGTGTGTCAACCATTCGATATGGATACGCTCATGGATAACATTGGCAACTTGATGGCAACTGTCGAAAGATGAGCGACATTAATAAATCAATACAATTTGATGGCAAATAATTTGAGGGGTCTGCTGCAATTCGCTGCGCACTGATGGTATTCCAAATACGAGTATATATATATATACATATATACATTTATATCTATGTGACTTTCCAAATTATTGGCGGCCCAACGCTGCGTATGCGTGATAAGAAAAGTGTAATTCGAGCTATGCTGCGTCAAATTGATTACTTTTTAAGTCGTCTCGCTCGCAGTTATTATATTTGTTATTATTGATTAATGTGCGCACATCGAAACATAGACACAACAACACAACAACTGTCATTTATTTGTGCACACTTTATTACAAAGGATGAAGTCAACTGGCTACCAGCTCAGATCCCCTTTGAGCATACAGAAGAATAGCTTAAGTTTATGTTATATAATATTTTTGTTTTTTTTTAGCTAGCATTAAGAAATATTTAAGAAATATTGCTCGAGATTATTTGGAAAAAGTGGATTTATATTTATATATATATATTTTTTTTTCGGAATAATGAAATTTGTCGCGTTGGCTCTGGCCAAGCTTATTAACATATTCAACATAAATGCGAGCACTTATATGAGCTCTGTATGTATAATGGCCATACGCCTTATGGCAAGTGCCTGAGCTGCACTTCAGTCTTATGTGAGTCACAATGGCACTTTACATATTCCTGCGTTGAGCGGCGCCCCAGGGAGCATTTAGATATTTAAGCCGGGGAAGGCAACGGCAGTGGTTGTAGCAGGTGAACACAATTTGTTAAGGTGGCACGAAATGAACAGCTTAAGGCCACATCATATGGCGGTAACGTGGTAACCGTATCCCGCAAATATTATATGCAACAGGCAGATGCTAATATCGCCAAGCTGGGTACACATTCATATATATATATATATATATATATATATATATGTATACCTGATTAGCCTAGAGCCAGAGATAGCAAATTTGATACGTTTGCTTCCTTTTATAACGAATTTATATTAGGGTGAAGCACTCTCAACTAAAGCAATCAAAGTTGTTTTTATATTGATTGATGGAGAGAAGGGCAAAACAAAAATAGCTTCAATCAATCCGATATGAAGACGACAAACCCAAAACGTAGCAATTAATGGCCAGCTGTAAATGTAAACACACATGCCGCATGCGGCATGCGGCATATCACATGACAGATGACATGTTGGCGTGGGCGTGGGCGTGGCAAGCTGGCAGCTAGAATTGGTAATGGATCAGAGACCTAAGCCTGGACCTGCAACTACATGTACATTTGCCGTTGCCGATGTTTTGACTCGGGCAACTGAACTCCTGAAGTGATGACTGCCTCAATCTTTGAGTTGTTGATGCTTTTGATATGGCTGTGTGTTTTCCTGCTCTTAATGCGCAATTCAATTATGCACACTGATTGATTGCTTCTAATTGATGGCAACAACTCTTCACAAGCAGCAGCAGCAGGCGATTACGAAAATTGATGCAGCCTCTTTAAATGGAAAAGCTTTCTTTTTTTTTTGTGTGAATTTAATGAGCATCAGGAAAATCGTAAACACAAATCGTTATCAAATACTTATCGTTTTCAATTTTAATTTGTATTTTTGTAGTTTTAATGTCCTTTTAAAAATTGTTTTTATGATTTTCTGCTTATTACCAAGGCTCATTTAAAGTTGTGTGTGTCAGCAGGTCCTAGAAAATGTTGAAGTTGACAAACGAATTGACGAATTGTCAGATTACGAGGCAACTTAACAGGCTTATGGCTTGGTACTTCAACTAACGTTTCTGCCTCTTGAGTTTGTATTTCATTCAATTATTTACTACAAATTGTGTTTTAATTCAATGTTCAAAGTGTTTTACAAAAAATAAATTGTAAGCAAATGTAAAATGAAAAAAAAAACCAAACCCTTGTGAAAAGTGTAATTAATTTTGAACTATATACTTTGAAGTACTTAAAAAAAAAAAAAATCATATCAAAGGACTAGCCTCAAACTGTCTGATGTAATTTTGGTGCCAGCTCAAGGACATATATCCAAATGGAATTGTTTGCTGGCTAATTTAAGCAGAACTACGAACTGGCTGGAAATGTTAACTAAATCAAACTCAAACTGAATTTAAAATTTACAAATACAAAATTGAAAATTATTCATTTTGCCTTTTTAGTGTTTGAATTGCAAATTGAATTTGAAGGCGCGCACCGAAGTGGAATATCTGGGAATATCACTCACAATTACAGTTAAGGGCTAAGAAATTGTAGACGTTACCATTTAAAATGCACATAAGCGATTGACTTGATTACTTTGTTGCACACCAGGGCAAAGCGTTCAAATTGTTTGGCCCCAAGTCAGGCCAGACAGGCGAGTTGAAATGGCAAAGCAACAAGTTAAATGAATGTACACAACAAAGTTTATGTGCATATGTGTGTGTGTGTGTATATATTTATATATATATATATATATATATGTATATATATATATACTTGTTATAGTTACTACTCCATACGAAAGCAAACCCATCTAGGCCCAAAGCCCATAAAAATGGTTGTAAAAATGGAAAACAATAACAAACGAATAACGCAAATCAACAACAACTGTTTTCGTTGTTGTTGTTGTTGTTGCTGTTGCTGCTGCTGTCTGTTGCCATTGCTGCTGCCATTGCTGCTGCCATTGCTGCTGCCATTGCTGCTGCCAAGTAATGACAAGCGAGCGAAATGGGTAAACCAGCCTGAAAGTATGCACTGTATACGAATATGTATACGAAACGGGGCAACCAACTGCTGGACGCGAAGGGTGGCACGTAGCACGCGTCCATGGACATTAGACATTGGACATTGGAACATCAGCTGGCTCAACGAGTAGGAGAATAAGCAAAAGACGAAGACAAAGTCGAAGACGAAGAAAAATAATAAGAGAAAGCAGCCGAAGAAGCAGAGACACATTGTTGTCAGCGGAAGTCGCGTGGAAATGACATTTGTCTTCAGCACACGCCCACAAAGGCACAGACAATATGTGAATGCGAGCAAGAACACGTCCACAAATACAGGGTGTGCCATGCTGCACAAGATAGAATTGAAACTGCTTTGGACTCTTCGAGGATTACACACTCTTCTCTGCTGATATTTGAAATTTATTCCAGAGTTCGAAATATTATGTTCTATGTTACGTAGTACGTTTTAAGCAATCTTTATTTATATTTTATCTAAGTCTGAAAATTCCACATTTGTCAATTGAAAACTCTTCGTTGGGAAAGCTGCTCACGAATGGGATCCTTCAAAGTTCGTTGCACATGTCACAACACCAAAAATATATAATACTCTCCACAAGAGCACCAAGATCAGAAACTAGAAATACGTAATGGCATGAATGGCACCCTGTATTACGTATACATATGTACGTATGCAACAAGCCTGTTTCTGATATGCTTGACGTGACGTTGCGTGTCTCATTGTAATGCTGCCATATAATTATACTTATGTACACACAAAACATATGTACATATGTACATATGTACATATGTATTTGTATATGTGTGTGCATATGTGTGTGCGTGCATGTAGACACATAATTACGCATATCAAAGCCAAATACGTGACACACATACACAGACACGTGCAGTGGTGTGGCACAAGAGCCATACAATTACGCTGCTTGCTCCTTGTCTTTGTGCTGTTTGTGTCAGTGTCTTTGGCTCTTGCATTATTGTTTGGCCGTCAAATTGTTGAATACATTTTTTTTTGTTTGCCTTCTTACATTTTATTAGAAAATACTTGAAGGATGCTCGGGTTACACGCATTTGAAAGTGGCAGCTAAGGCAGCTGAGGCAGCTGAGGCAGCTAAGGCAGCTGAGGCAGCTGAGGTAGCTAAGGCAGCTAAGGCAGCTAAGGCAGCTAAGGCAGCTGAGGCAGCTGAGGCAACTAAGTATAACGACAACAACAACAACAACAACAAAGATCTGCCACCACTGCATGAGTATAGTAAAGTGTTTCTAATACCCTCTTAACCAACTGGCATTGTATATTACAAAATCGGGCAAAATATTGTAATAATATTATGCATTTTGAAGTCAATTAGATGAGCAAAAAAAAAGAAAACATTTCACATCCCTCTTAATCCACTTTGATTGTAAATGCAGAGTATCTCTCAGCTAAGCTATGCACACCACTTGACTCAAATGTTGTTGTTGTTTTTTTTTTTGTGTCTGTGTACTTCGCCCTATGCGGCTGGCTGTGGAGCCACCGCAAACAATGGCGCCCACTGGCATATAGTAGTAGTAGTAGTAGTGGTGGCAGTTGAAGAGGATGAAAGGAGACAAAAGGAGACAAAAGGAGCAACAAGTGCGAGTGTGACCGAGTGTGCGAGTGTGCATAGTTTAAGACATGGGTCAAGCCCTGTTAGACCTTAAGCAAGGGAAACATTAAAGCTAACGTACTAACTGCAATAGGCAATAAGCCAAGGGATAGCACTAACAACTTCTTCTCTTTAATGACTCAGTTATGATTATGAGAACTTATGAATTTGTTTCGTGAGGTCAACAGCTAAACGTGCTGAGTATTTGGTGAAATTGTTGTCGTTTTATCTAAACCATGATTTTCATTAAGCCTTATGTTAGTTTAGATGTGACTATATCGTTATTTAGTTGTTGTTTAGTTGCTTAGACGATGCACAGCGCATTCTGCAAACAAAATATCATCACGCACCTAATTTTCTTTCCTTCTTATTTGGGTTGTTTGCATTTCGAGTTTTGGATTTTGATTGTGGGTGTATTTTTTTTGCTTTTTTTTTTGCTTTTCTCAAATGAGATTTCGTATGAATTTTGGTATGCGAAGGGCGCATAAATTTAATCAGTTAGTTTAATGGGGCGCTGCCATTTGTGGGTGTGACCGCATATATGTGTGTACCAGCATGTAAGACACATGTATTTAGAAGTGTATGTATGCTAGTGTGTGTGTGTGTGTGTGAGTGTGTATGTATATATGCAGCTAGTGCCATCTGCGTGTCTGACAACAATCTGAGACAGGTAGCAGCCCCCATTGCCTTGTACATCTGTATATATGTATCTAAATACACACACACACACACACACAACAGTTGGCTATGGTGTTGCTACACTGTTGGTGTTGGTACTTTGGGGCTGGGAGCGACACCCATTTGGCATCGGTGTGGCATTGCCATCATTGATTTTCACGTCTTGCTTGGGTGTTGTTTGTTGCCTTTGCCCGTTGCAATTTCCTGTGTGCTAAGCCAATAAAGCTACTTTTGACATGACTGTCTGTCTGTCTGTCTATCTATCTATCTATCTGTCTGTCTGTCTGTCTGCCTGTCTGTCTGTCTGTGTGCCAGCGAGCCAGGCAGCTTGAACTGTCCTGTAATTGTATCTGTATCTGTATGTTTATCTGTGTATATATCTGTGTGAGGCGATGGTGTCGCTCTCCTGTTATGCGGTGCCGCATTTCAAGTGTATACCATGGCAATGCATGACTACAATCGAATACAACATCATTTCACCAGCATTGTCAGCTAAGTGTGAAAATCAACGCAAGGCGATTATTATTTATTGCTTGTTTTCTTTTTCAATATACCCAAAAACAATTGAAAAGATACATTTGTACACAGGAGAGTATGCGAGACTGTCTAAAGTGCCCTAATCAGATTAACTACTACTACAACAGCTAAGCTGGGATTAATATGGAGGAATATAAAGTTGGGTAGAGCTGTATGCTTTCGTTAAGTACTAAAGTACTAAGCGTTGCCTCAGTTTATTAACAATTTGTGGCATTTCTCGCAGTAGATATTTAAAGCAATATTCAAGCACGCTCAGGTAGTGTCGTCAATCACTCAGTTAATTGAAGCATCTATGCATCAATCAAACTCAACTGATTTTCATTTAATGCCAATTTATTGATACACATAGATTATTTTATGACGCGCATTGACTTTGTCGTTATCGGTGTTGTTGTTGTTCTTGTTGTTGTTATTGTTATTGTTGCTGCTGCTTTTGTTATAGCTATTGATTACTGTCTTATCACAGCTGGGCGTCAAACACTGATAATTAACGTCGCCTAAACAATCCCTTTCTCTCTCGCTCTCTGTCTATGTCCCATCAGCATAATCATCATCATCATCACCATTACCATCATCATCATCACCATCATCATCATCGCCATCATCATCATCATCAATCACGTCGCCTGACGTCGTGGCAATTTGACAGCAATTGCGACATTTACAGCTCAACATCAGTGCTGTCCCTGGTCAGCTTAAAGTACCCATAATCAGCGCCCAAGTTGCCCCAAGAAGCTAATCACCAGTGTAAATATATGTAACTGACATTTTGTTGCACAGTGCTGTAAATAATTTAATGATGTCACCAATTGCCATTTAATTCTATTAATTAGTTCTGGTTATTGACGTCTTTCAGACTATTTATTTATAATTCTCAAAGGTGTCCTACTTACACCTATTGTGTGCAAGTATAATCGAAACTGACTAATTATAATCTACATTCACACTATCGATAAGATATTGAAATTATTACTACAAAAAACAAGATGAGCTGGTTAATTCAACGAGTCGCTCTCTAACTCTGTAACTCAGCTAACAATAGACAACAAATAATGAAGCCAAAAGTCACTAATATTTATAGATATGAACATCATGATGTAGACTATATATGTAGCTATACTGAACTTTTACAAAATTATATTCAATCGAAGATTCACCCCTCGCCAGAGAAATCGTCACAAGTCCCTTTTACAAATAGAGACATTAATCCAGCTTACTTCAACCGTCACACAAATACTTGGGACTGATTCTTGACAACTCACTGACTTTAGAAGCTCACACAGATAATCTTCTAAAGCGGATCCCAATCAGAATGTTCGAAAATTAGACTGTCTTATTAAAAACAGATCAAAATGAAGAGTATCATTCAGACCTATGCTTCTTAAATCCATGATTATCTCACAGAGAGTAATAAAAACTCATTTGAATAATCAGACTAATGGTAGGAAATACAATTTTGTATATACAAATCTGAACATTGCACCTCTCATAGACATAATTAATCAAATTCGAAGTGAAAACTGTGATAAACTTCAAAACTAACAAAGTACGCTCAAATGCAGTCAAAACCAATTTTTATCAATTACGCAATCCACTCATTTTATTAACCAACTTGACGCTATCCAATCAGTAATATATATCTTTCAAAATCGAAGTATATCAATTAACATCACCTCTAAAAAGCACGTCACACAAGTGATTTATGCTAATATATTAAATTTATTTATAAATTTGTCTACATCTTCTATTTGCAGTCAGGTCTCCCTTTCAAAAAAAAAAAAAAGACTCACCAGGAAATAGTTTGTAGTTTACTATTATTTTTGTAGTTAAGGGAAATCGCCCAAACTATCGCCATTATTCTTGTCACAGATACTTTGCCGCCTGCACTCAATCTCAATCTGAATCGCATCCTCCTTCTCATTTCCTCTTATCTCTCCTATGAGTATTCTTGGCAGCAGCATCACTCCTTGCTTGCCTTTGGCTTTAGCCATGTGTGCAACAACGCCCGCCTCTGTGTGTGTGTGTGTGTGTGTGTGAATGTTCTGCTCTGAAAATGGACTACATACAATCAAGAGATAGATGGACCTGTTGGGTGGGGGGTGGATGGAGTGGGGGGATGGGCTAGCTAGCCACTTTCCGTATGTGCCATTTGCTGGTGCTCCCCGTCGCTGTGGATGTGACTTGTTGTTGCGTTTACTGTCACACACCATTTTGCGGTCGTGTCTGCGGCATTGCGTGTATTAAAATTTGACCCAAAATTCGCCCCACTTGGCTGAACTTTGCTGGCACGCCTGCGTGTGTGTGGCCACACCAGACCAGACCAGACCAGACCAGGCCAGACCAGGCCCGGCAATTGTGGGCGTGCCAAACAAGCTGTCAACGCATTTAATGCATAAAATGAATGCCATGCCACGCAAAGCAGCAAAACCGGATGATGCTGCTCCTCCACCACCCGCCTCACCACGTACAAACTATATCTCGGCCACGTTCCATTTGAGTTGCTGCCAACAAATTGTCATAGAAGCGGATTGGGGGTGGGTAGAGGGGGTGGAGCACCCAATTTCCCAGGCAATTCAATGCAAATATGTTGGAAAATGCAGGAAGAATAATAATCAATGATTTAAGCGACATTTAATTGAAAGCATTCATTTTGATAGTGAACATTTCAATTATTGCCTACATATCCTACTCGTTGTCAAATTTATCTAATTTGAGAGACGATTAAACATTATTTTGACATTATTTTATGAATGCAATTTAGAACAATTCATTTGGATGGTTTAGTTTCAATCATTTCAAGAATAGCGCTTAATATGTAATTAAATTTAATGGCGATTAAAAATGTAAAACCCTGAAAAATATGCAACAACATTTTGTTGGTCATTTCGAACAAACTGATAAACGGCCTCGAGTGCTTATAAAAGTCAACAATTTTTTTTGTCAATATTTTAAAATTAACACGTACATTCGCTCAGGCACAATACACACACACAAACACACACACACACACACACACACACATGTATATACACACACCTAGGAACACGCACGCATATCCTTCGTGCTGGTCGTGACTATTTTTAAGTGGCGCCTTTCTCATGCATTGGATGTTCATATTTGTAACTGGTGTGTGCTGCTGAAAATCGATAGCTGCTTCCTCGGCTTCCGCCTGATTCTCATCTATTAATAGACCAACAAGACCGGCCAGCCGCAGCAGCAGCAGTAGCAGCTAACAAACCAAAACAACAACAACAACAACAAAGGGTTGTGCTACCTGTTTTTCTGGCACTTGACAACAGGTGACAAAATATTTACCACATTTTCCATTTGCATAACAACAATTAAATCAGCTTATGCATTTAACTGTGTAAATTCCAAAAGATGCAATGGTCCGCAGTGTATGAATAGAACATATAAGACCAAGTAATTTATGTTTTAACCATAGTTTGAACAAAACCAAACCGGGTTTAAATGCTGTAAGCCATGGGAATGAAACTGGAATAGGGCGAAAAAGTTACGAGTCGAAATTGGGTATTTGCACAATGCTGTCAGTTGAATACAACCATTCAAAGTAGGGATTCTATCCACAAGTTGCTCAAAGTATCTTTTAGCAGTTGCTGCCCAAGTTGAGCTCAGTTTGTGTAGACTATAGAATATTCGACAAGCGGATGAAACAGCTTGTCAGTTATCAGCTGTAACTGGTTACAACTTGAGTTGAGGCCCCAGTATTATAGCACATTTAAGAACTTGGCCAAAACTTGATAACAATGAGCCCAGTTTAAACTGCGAATTGCACAAAAACTTTTCGCAGTCATGCTATGCGTACACTATGGATAAGTTATGACGTACGCTTCTCGACTTTTGTGTAAATATCTCATAGATTTTGTTTCAGAACACCGCCTCACCGTAACCAGCTAAGCAGCTAAGCAGGTCAGTAAGTTTCTCCATCAAATTGGCCATTTTCATGAGGCAAATTACTTATGAGCCAGTCACAGTCTTAGCCTCAGTTTGAACAGGCACGGATGTCCATCCATCCATTCATCCAACCATCTGTCTATACATTTATGCAGGCAAGTTCTGGAGCGGAACAGTCGTCGTCGTCTTCATCGTCGTCGTTGGCGTCTCATTGCTTTTATGGGGCTGTCAACATAACAAAGCAGCCCCCATATTCACTGCCAGCAGGCCAGCCATACAAATGGCTTCATTTGGGGCTAACTCCCGGACATTTGCATGTGTACAAATTTTTTTTGATTGCTCCTTGACGGTAGACACACAAACATAAGCTGGCCGTATATCAGTGCTGTCTCCTTCTCCTTCTCTTTATCTCTCTCTCTCTCTCTCTCTCCGTCTTTCTCTTGATATGTTTTTGTCTGTCTGCACGTATTTGTATGTTTGCTCGTCAACATTTCGCTGCCCTTGGCTTCATAAAAATAGTTGTAAATTCCAGGCAAGCTGCATAAATTGCACGCCTCGGTCAGTGCCACGCCTGTATTTTTAAGATGGGGTAGCAATGGTTGAGGAGGGTGGTGAAGTGGAGATGTGGTTGGGGTTGGGGTTGGGGTTGGGGTTGGGGTTGGCTTAAATTGTAGAAGAACTTGAGGAACTTCACACATCGTTTACCCGTTCCGAGCACTAAAAAAGTGACGCAACTTTTACGCACATTGTCAACAGTCGTAAATTCCTCAGTCTTGGATCTCTCTCTCTGTCTCTCTCTCTCTCTCTCTGTCTCTCTCTCTGTCTCTCTCTCTCTCTCTCTCTCTATCTCTCTGGATTACTGGATTATTATGGAAGTTACTCGCATTTCCACTTTACACACCATTTCGCTGCATTCGCGTTTACCAACAATTCGTAAATTGCTCCAGAGCATATTTTTCTTGGTCTTGGCTTCTTTTTGGTTCTTTTTTTTCTGGCATAAACGTTATGCGGAAATCGTTGGGCAACTTTGTAGATTCAAGTATGCAAAGCGATTCTGTGAGCTTAAGTGCTTTAATACTGAAGTGAATGAATCTGAAAATCAAATTGCTTTATGTTGTGTAAATTAATGCAACAGTCAAAAAGGACGTGCTTCAACGCACTGAGTTAAGTTCCTGTGAGTATCTTATCTTTAGCTTGAAATCTAACAAAATCATTAAATCACTCGATGCGAAGTCGAGAAGAATGAACTGTTTTCTCGTAGACATAAATTCATATTGTTGGCATCTGAAACTTAGTCTGAAGTTTGAAATATTATTATGTTTTTATAAGTTTTAATGAAAGTTTTACATTTGTTCAGTTAGGTTGTGCTAGAAAGCTTCTCTCTCGACCTCAACGATTATTTCTATATATATGATATAGTGATCCGATCCGGTCAGACGTTGGCGGTGGATTTGGCTGATGAAGAATATTATAATATGGAGTCGGAGACGTCTTTTTCTATGCGTAACACATATCACTAGCATATATAATAATATATTTATGCTGATAACAAGCTGGCAATTAATTCAAGTGAGATTTTAGTAAAGAAAATATTTAGCTGCATTCCTTAATCCAACGAATTGTCTAGTTATAATTGACAATATGATGAGTCATAGCCGTAAGGGAGGACCACTGAATGAGAGTGACATGCATAAATTTGCTTGCGGAACCAATTGTTGCTGCAACAGTTGCTGCCAGAAATGTGATTGTGGCTTATGCTGTTGCTGCTACTGATGTTATTGTTATTGCTGTTGTTTGCTGATGCTGCTGCTGCTACTGATGTTATTGTTATTGCTGTTGTTTGCTGATGCTGCTGCTGCTGCTGCTGCTGCTGCTGCTATTCAGAAGCAATCCCATTGCGTAATATCATTTACGATTTGGCTTGCAGCATACATCAGATTGTGGAAGCTCCATCTGCTGGCAGCATCTAACAGCTGTTACACAGTCCAGTCTACGCCTAGGTCCTGACCAATAGGACCTCGGGGACGGCGATTGCTGCCTGGCTTGCTGGCTGGCTGGCTGGCTGGCTGGCTGGTTGGCCAATTTCGTTTCACTTTGCTATCGCATGTGCACAACCAAATTAAATTACAAAACTGCGCAAATGTACGTTAAGCTACACAAGCAGATACACACACACACACACACATAGTCACATATATAAATAAGATGAAGATAGCGAACAGGGGGAGGCTGTAAGATGGCTCACACACACACACACACACACACACACACACACACACACACACATACATGCTTAGCTAAAATTAAAATCATATGCATGAAATGAGCGCGAAATTGAAATGGAATGAAATAAATGAGCAGCAAGAACAAATTGTTAGCATCGCTGTCGCATTCGTTGCTTTTGCTTTCAGTTACATTTCAGTTTTTGTGCTCGTCATTGCCACTTTGCCACATGGCAGGCAATTCTGCCATTCTACCTGTCTCATTCCATCGCTCGCATCGCCTTCTGACTCACTCTCACCGCGAGTCTCGTGCCACCAAGCCATATTGCTGCCACAGTGCTGGATGCCATTCACCATGCTATTTAATTTGCCTTCACTTCAAGCTTGAGCGCAACATTTAGACTGAGGCAAGCAAAACAACGCTTTAAGAGAGTGCAACAACAACAATTTCAATATTCTGTCGCAATCTGACAGCGAATGCCAAACGAGAATACACATTTCAGATCATATCGTTACGCGGAATACTGAATTGCAGCTGTGTGTGTGTGTGTCCCATTCACATTCGCAGCTGCTTTTTAAACTTTTCAAATTACATTCAAACGCCCATTAACTGTATCTTAGCCTTGTCCTTAAGCAGTTCTATTTATTTGCCACTGTTACCCCAATAGATGAGCTTGTTTAAGATATCTTCAAAATCGATACAGCCGCACAAATAAAGCTCAACTTGCATGATTTAAATAAATAAGCGAAAAGACGATCCGTTTAAATTGATATTGCCATACTTAGCATAAAATCGATCCGAAATTCGATAAGCAAAAATAAAAGGATTCGATTTAAAAAGCTCGAAATCTCGGAATAAATTTATAAAATGCGCAACATACTTTTCAAATATTGAAAGTACAGAATGCAGTGCTTACATAATGTAAAGATTCAATATTTAATATAAGAGAAGTTTATCGTGGAATCAGGCTATGCAACATGTAGCAGATATCTGAAGATGGTATGTCTGCATGTAAATCTGTTCGTCTGATAAGTATATACATAGATATATATATAGTATTTAATTACTCAGCACAATTTACAATGCTTTCATAACTCGGTTTCGGGGCACTTGGACTAGGTATACACTCGACACTCTATAGACTGTCTCAAGAAGCTAGTTCACACACAATGAGAAGCCGCAGCAAGGCGCGGCAAGTGTTGCAAATGTGTGTGGCAAGCGTTTCTGCAATCTAATGGTCATTGTCACGTGCTCAGCAGTTCTTCATCAAGCTAATACTTTATGTCTCCATATATATATATCTCACTCATACTCACTCTGTATCTCATACGCTGCCTCAGTCTTTTTCATTAAACATGCCACAGTTTGTTCGTCAAATATATTTGGCCAACTAAGCCAACCGCTGGGCGCCTATTTGTATGCAATTAGGACTTTAAGCAAATCAACTAAATTGCCAGCTTAATAACGCACTTCCCCCTCCCAAACTTCCACACACACACACAGATAGACACACTCTGCACACCCTCAAGTCCACTGGACTAACGCACTGGCCCTGAAATGGGTAGCGGCTGTCAACGCCCTAATGAAAATTGATGTTATATGATTTACACTTTCATTTTATTTTGTTGACTTTTCTTACAGAAATAAATGAATATTTGTGTCGCACAAACAGCACAAAGCCAAAAGAAAAAAAAAAAAGAAGATGAAAAAACAAATTAATTGCATTTGTTTGTGGCACATTAACCATGCCAAGGACACACTCGCAGTCTTTTCACATTTTCCCAAAATTAATATTAAATTCCACATTATACTCAGGCATATCAAAACGGCAACAGCCGGGAAAAGATTGTTCAAAAAATGTTCTCTTATCGAAAATAATGAAACACACTCGCAAATACCAATTAGGTATTTATATAACCCTATTAACATAACTCTTGAATCTGTGGTTTACTTATAAAAGTTTGCCAACTTTCAGCTAGACAAACATAGTTTCTATAGAATTTATCGATTTTGTTAAAACATAGAATTTTATGTGATTAAAAAATTAATAAAAAATGCATACCTTACGCAAATAGTTCCACACAACAGCCAAATTATATTAGTAGTCAAGCTTACCTAAAAAGACAGAGAATAAATGAAAACATATTGTAAGAATGCGAGTTACAAATGTACAATAAGAGAATATATAATGAAGTTGTGCAAAATTATGTAACAGGCAGAAGGAAGCATTCCCGGTCCCATAAGATATTCTTGATCTGCATCTGCATCTCGACTCAGCCATGTCAGTCTCTCTATCCGACTGAGCACTTTCAGAGATAGAGACTTTAAAATTGTAATGTACGTATTCCTTCCCCCTTTGCTGACAACTGCCTTAACCTAAACTAAGCAAACCATATTTTATATATAAAATACGTTTAGCAGGCGCTAGGATTTTCTGCATACATAAAAAAGTGAATATAGAGATGTGCAGGATACTCGAAGAGAAAAGCATCGGGCTAAGGAAGGACAAAACATGTCCTGCTTTCGAAGCCATAAACAAAACTCGAACCTGTGCTTTGATCGATTCAATATATATTTAACAGCTGAGTTCAGTGCATTTGTCAGTCGAGCGCTCTCGACTAGAGCTCATTGACTTCTTTATAACTTTGAATGGATTTGGCAATGGCAAGGTAGATCTTCATTGTGGAGGTTAATATGCAAGTTGGAGGGGAATTAACTGTGAGTGGCAGTTGCAGGTAAGGCATGTCAGAAGCAAACGAATCAAAATACGCGGTCAGAACTTAGCCACATAATACATTAGAACTCTAACACTTGCTTCCATAAGAGCAAAGTGCGATTGGGAGAGATGGGAGATGGGCTGGGTTGGGATGGCTTTGGCGCTGTGCGATTGGGCTTATACTCCAGCTGCCATGGCATTTGCCATTTTGCTTTTTGTGTATACATTATTTAAGACACCGCGCATGTATACGAAATATTATTTTAAAAAGCTTTTAACGAAGAAGCGGGAGGGGGGTCTGGGGTGAAAACGGAAGCAGAACGCATACTTTCACTGAAGCCGCAACTCATCACGGGCCAAAAACATTGACTGGCACAGTCAGACACACACCCACAGTCTGATTTCCATGTGAATATTCACATTTATAGATTCATCTTCACCGAAATGTCAGCGAAAGGTGCTTCTTGCAAGCTTAAAAGCAGCCGAGGCTGTTGCAAAAACAAATCCAAACGAAATATTGAAAGCGGCAATAAGGAATTGCAATTTGAGTTGCACAGTTTCACAGTTTCACAGTTCACTTCACAGTAGCATTGTGCAACAGTGATTGAGCAACATTGATTTTGCAGTCAGCAAAACAAGTGCGCACAAAATCAATTTGTGGCCTGTGTATTAAAAGTTGCTGAATCAAATGAAAAACATGCAACGTTGAAAATTTAATGTACCTATTGTGCTAACAACTGCAAAAGACAGTACAAAAAGATAGATAGATACATAGATAACAAACAAATATGTTTATAAATATATAAAACAAGAAAGAACACATTTTTAGGTCAGCTTTTGTGATGTATTTAGATAGATAGATAATAACTATAAATATATAAAACAAGACAGTCCACATATTTAGGCCAGCTTTATGTTGAAGTTGATAACAACATATTCAAACTGTTCAAGTTTAGTAAGTTTTTCTATTCAAGTTGTTTGACTACCAAAAGTGTTCAAAACTCTCTCTCTCTCTCTCTCTGCAATGCATTTTCATCGCTCCATATTGAGTTTTCATTGTGGTGTCGCCTCTATTTATGACTTTAATTCGACATTTTGAAATTCAGCGTTGTTTGCTTTATCAGCTTGTTTTTGACTTCTGGGGTTGTCCTACAACAGTACCAGGGCATCGCCATTCGTTGCCCCACTTTACCCCCGTCGGGCTCAGCACGTTTCGACATCTTCATTTGCGTCACGTTCCTGGGACATACATACAGCCACAGCCCTTGCCACAGCAAAAAGCAGCTAACCACAAACTTAACCAAAAGGCAAAAGCCCATCAGCCACATAACCCCGAACAAAAGCCAACACACCTCCCCTTCCCACTTCCCACAAAGCTATTGCTGTTGCTACTGTCACACCCATTCCATTACCTTCCTTCCCCTTATGTTGCTCTGCCACTGCGTTTGTCTTAATGTGACGCCAGCTAGCAACTGTTCATTGAATTAACTAAATGAAATTTGAACGTGTCTAGCTAGACTGAATGCCAAGCAGACTGATTAACCGACCGAAGCTGCTTATGGAAATTTACCACCATACCATACCACCCAGTACCACCCCGTAAAACCTGAAACCCATCATTATCCAACATCGACGCTCCTGAACACATTTGATCAGCCAGTCAGAAATCCACTTTTGGAATGTGTACGTTTCGATTACATTTAATTGCAACGCTAACAACTTGCAAACGCCAATTTATGACGATTGGCTTGACCGGAAATTGAGATGCGAGGAGCGGTTAACTCAAGCGAGGGTTGCACTATATGTGAATTACCGTTTATTGGCTTTACTTGACTCCCATAACTGGTCAAAGCACTTAATTAAGCGCAAGCAGAAGGGTTAGTTTGATTGCACTTCAGCCGTATCCTGAGGGAAGCCAACAGCTTTGATGACTATAATTGTCAGTGTACACTCAGACAAAATAAAAAAGATCGAAAATGAAATCATTGCAGAAATAAAAATTGTAATTTATTTGCTAGAAATAATTTCGAAATATATGGAAAATATACTTAATATTAAAAATCCACAGTCTATTTCTACTTTTAGTAAATGTATTTCGAAAAAAAAACTACAAATGCAAAGCGTTGAAATTGGTTCACTTTTTGTTTTTCTGCTCTGATTAATAAACAAAGAAATTCTTGATTCGATGCGACACTCACTCAACCAATTCTGATTCCCTTTGAATACACAGAAATCGTTTATGTTGAAAGGAGCTTAAGCTTAGCGGTTAAACAATTGTATATTAGGCCTCCACAATCGATCGTTGCATTCGGCTATTTAAATTTGATTGAGGGCTAGCAGATATAATTGGAAAGCAATGTGGCTTTTATGCGTTGGTCAAGCATAATTGTTTCTAATCAATAAGGCATCCATCAAAGTTGAGCGCTGGCGAAAATAATGCTGCTTTAATAAATGCGCATAGTTGAGCACAATATATATCCATCAAAGTTATTAAAGTCAAATAAAATTAGCTAATTACGGTAGAGGACCACACCTCTTGTACACCCCAGCAACACAATAACCACTCCACGTACACACCAACCAGCCAACCACTCTTACAGCAACACTTGGAAAACATTCTCTTTCAACTTTCACTTTCAACACGTTAGCCAAGGTCAAGGGACAGCGTGACGTATACTTAATGATACAAGGCGACACAAACAAAGGTGTTTACTTTTGCACATATACACACACACAGATTCGTGTACGTGTATATAAAGAATATAATAAAATAAGAAAATATATAACCATGTTTACAAAACAAGTTGCTTTTATCTTTTATCATAAGTCTATTTATATCTAGTTTATACCCAGTAATTGTATAAAACAAACATTTATTAGCTGATTCTAGTGCAAGTTTGTGGTAAAAAAAAAATCAAAAAAACAAAGTTAATTTATAAAAGTTTAAATACAGTTGAAGTTATGTTATTGTTTAGCTTTACAGAATTGTAATTGGAATTAGAGCAATTAATATTTCTTTGCAATCTAAATCAAAAAATAGGATCACATTAACGAATGCGAAAACTTTTACAGGATATCTGCTGTTCGAGCTTGGATTATTTTGTTATTGTGACGTCATACCAATAACAAAAACAACAACATTAACCACAATGTAAATGAAAAACTTTTGTGTATATTAGTTTACCGCTTCCTGTCATAAAAATGGCGGCTTGTCATGCGATTTCTTTAGCTGGTGACGTTCATGAAGATGACGATGGTGACGGTGACGACGGATCAAAGCTGCTCAGACTTCAACTGATGCCCCTCCCAGGTCCCCAAATCCAAATCCAATCCTTTCCGCCTTCCGCCCCGACTCCCCTGACTCCCCTTACTCAAACATTATCCGTAAATGAAAGCCAAAAACAAATTCGACAACGAAACGAAACTGAACCCTTTGCATAAGCTGTTAGCCGACTTATGAGTAAATGTATATTCACTTTTCATTCGCTTTCATTTCAATTAAAAACTGGTGCACACACACACACACACACACACACACACATTCATCTCTTGAAGTCCCTTTTGGGTTTGCCTTTCATTGGAATGTAAGAAAAACTTGAATATATTTGTTTATGTATGAGAAAACTTTCCAACTGCCTTTTTTCTCTGTCTTTGTATAGCATACTTTTAAGCTTATTGAGAATTAACAAATTGGTTTAAGACACCTTATTTGTCAATACACTTATTACTGGCGAGAAAGCCAAGTTTTCACCTTGCTTTTGCTTGCGTTCTATATACAAATTGTGTAGATTGTGTTTTGGGGGCGTTTGTGGATCACAGAACAGACTGGTTAAATTCAAACTGTGGCTTTTCGTTGACTTAATTCCTTTTCGCAAATTATGGTAGACGCATTTCCATTTCTCATTTCTCATTTCGTTTTTTGTTTTTCGTTTTTTTGTTTTTTTGTTTTTTGTTTTTCGTCTTTTTTTTTTGTTTGGTTCCTTTCCTTTTGTTACTCTATACACTTTCTTCTTGTATTTGTTATGCTTATAATTCAGTTTTATTCATTTCATTATTTCAAGCATTTTCCATTTTCATTACGGTTGCTGTTGCTGTTTCGGTTACTTGGCAAAAATTATTTTCAATGCTGTCAGCGCCACGCGCTCTCAATCTTCCCCACTTCCCGCTCTCCACTCCTCAACCGCCAGGCAGCGCATCCTTGCGGCATACACTTTTAATTGAAATACACTCAGCAGTCCCAGAGGGCCACCTATTTCCAGGCTAACAACTGAGAATCTACCGACTGGCGGCGCTGACTTTATATAGATATAATAACAATAACAATTTAAATTAAGTGCAACAAGGCGACAGCAAATTTGAGTAAGTAATCGTTTTTAATTTAACAAGTACGTGACAGTCGACGCATTTCTAAAGATGCCTTACACGCGCCACCCCCCGCCCCTTACCAGCCACCCCTTCTATCACCTGACATGGAAAAGTCACATTGCTAACTAAATGAGAGAGAGAGAGAGAGAGAGAGTGTGTGTGTGTGTGTATGTGTTTGTGTGTGAGTGAACAAAATATTAATGACCCATTTTATTTTGGCAAATCAGCCAGCAAGCTACAAAAATAATAACAAGTTTGAATTATCAGCTCGATAGTAATTGCCATGAGATACTCTCTAAATACAAGCTCCAATTTGAGCCAATCAAATATATATATCATATATGTATATATACTATATATCTATATATATACATACATATATATGCATTGTCACTACTTTTAATAAGATTTTCATTATTCATAATTTGGTTGCAGGGTAAGTTAAGCACACATTTCACAATATGTATTTCAAAAATAAATGGAAAAGGTAACTTTATGATGAAGTTTTATGCTTATTGCGGTACGTGTCAGGTGACTTTTAGTACATATCATAAATTGTTAATGTACGAAGAGGGAGCTCGAGGGTAAACTTATAGTTTTGCATATGCCAATCGAGTTGAATCAGCGCATATTTTCCAAATATGCACATATGCTTATAGCAACAACGAGTCAGGTTGTTAAACATATTTAATCGAAATTTAATTCATCCTTCAATAACGGAACCAACGATGCAGCTAGACAAGTGTAATCCAATTGTGCAATAAAAATACAAATTATAAAATAGATTGTTTAAGGGTATCTGGTAGCTGAGCTCATTCTACTCCAGCATTATTACTGGTTTTTATTTATATTAAGCAACAGATTTCTTCATTAAGGTCACATAACTATATAGTAATCATCCACTGTTTCACGATGCTAAATTTGTGCTTTTTATGGTTGGCTCAAACAGTTGCTGTGCAACACAAAATAGTTCACAATATTCTGGCTTTCAATGAAAAATCAATTTGAAATGCCAACATATGTGAGTATGTGCGGCATGCAAACAAGCTTCATTTGATCGATAAGAAAGTTGCCTAAATAAAAGACAGCAAACAGAAAAAACAGAGTGTGTGTGTGTGTATGTGTGTGTGTGTGTGTCATCTATGGCTATGTGTTTGTTTTATGGTTATATGATTATCGCTTATGGTTATTTCTTCTCACTTAATTTATTGTAAAATGTTAAATTCTACCAAGCGGAAATGTTTATTAGAGCGGAAATTGTTATTTTTAGTGTTGGCGGCGATTTGTTCTTGTTATTCTTTGTTATTGCTGTTGTTGTTGTGGCTGTTGCTGTTGCTGTTGGGTCACCTCTCATACAGATATGTATAACAAAAGCATCGGCATATCAAGTAAGAATGCTCTAGTCTAGAGAGCGTGGCTGGAAGATATCCTAGAATATAAGCATGAATTTGCACGTATTTGCACATGCATACAGCAAATGCAACTATCTAACTTGGTAAATATGAATATACGAGATCAATTGTGATACTCTCAACAAAACTCGATGAAATTTGTACAGATGATAAACATGATTTCAAGGAATATACATTTTTAGTTAGTTATCTTATATGCTTAAATGATGACTCTTATTGCAAGTGGGTAATCGTAGAAATGATGAAGTGTATCAATAAAATGAAATAAACTTGAAATGCGTATGGCAAACGAGAACTTTTCGCTGATCGGATAAACTTCTTTACTGACTGTTGCATATTGTTACACAGCTTCATTATACCCATTTATATACATTTTTCAATCGGTCCATGGAATACAAACATTGATGATGGCGAAAGTCAGATGCTGGCCAAAGGATACTTGCGATGACTGCTATCAGCGCGTTGTGCTGCCAACAATTAGTTTATTAATATTAATTTTCTTCTTTTCTGTTTTTGTATATGCACGCCAGATTCAGCGACCAGTGAGTGTTTGGCAGTGTTGGCAGACAGCCAAGCATCCGCCTGGTATGCTGTTAGCTTGCCACGCTGGTGTTAATTAGTCAGTGTTGCTGTATCGTCGCCGCATTCAGTAATTAAAAATACAAAATTGAAATGCTGCCCCAAAAGCAGGCTTCTGGCTGTCGGCTGTCGGCTAACGGCTTCTGGCTGCTTAGCTGCGAAAGGCTTCTTGGAAACGCTGGTAGGAGTAGCAAGTTTTGTTGGCCTGATGAAAGGATTTCGGGAAGCGAACAAAACCCAACAACATTTTTACAAATGCAAAACGGCTGAACGAATTATTCGAGCTCAAACAAAAAGCTTGCTTTAAGCTGCCACAGCAAACGTATTTTACAGCATCTCTTTACTTGAATGAAAATCATTTGGAATTTACTTCCATTGATTCAAGCCACATAATAGTTTTAAGCAATCCATTTTCAATTCCTTTACTTGTTTGATCTTCACATTTTAGAGTTTCATTGCAGCCGAAAAAGATTTTAACCATCTGTTAAAGAATTATCAGACAAAAGTTTGGCTTTAAATACTTCAAGAAATATATACACGCTGCCACAGATATGCATTTTCCATTTTCTTAGCCACCGAATGAATGGATGAACAGCTTGTGCCAGCAAACCAGCAAGAAAAACTCACCCAAGCAGTCCAAAGCAGCCCCAAGCAGCCCCAAGACGCGCCACCAGTCAACATTTCAAATTAATTTTACAGTTGCCGCTGCGGCGAGCAGTTAGCCCATAGTCCCAATGCCTTCTGCCTGAGTCCTTGCGCCTTGTGCCTTGCGTCTTGGTCCTGGCTCCTTGGACACCTTGTGCACAATAATGAAGTGTCAAATAAATGGCTGTGTCTGTGTGGAATGCATAACAACGCCAGACGCGAAACAAAAGGCGACTATATGCTTACTTGAAGGCATTCTCTTATGAATGCTGCTCCTCATTACGTCATCCATTATTTCCAACTCTTTAACCGACTTGAGCGTAACTCTGTCTGTAACTACAACTATTTACGAAGTTACCTAGTTACAAAACTAAGTTACTTGTGGCTCTGTTAGCAGTTCTTAACTCATCGAAAACTTGTTGAATACGCAAAAATGTATAATTTCAAAGCTAGCAAAAATAACAATAGTTTTAACTCTCTTGCAAATAATCTCTCTTTAACAGCAGTTCAATATTCAATTTACCTGCAACTTTTGATTGGATTTTACAAATTTCGTTTGAAGAACAACAGATGAAAAAGAAAAAACAGATTATTAAACAACAAAAAAAAAGCTGGCAGACATTTCAGTTGATTTTAAAATATGTTTCGAGTTTGAAGGAACTATAATTGGGAGTGAAAATCAGAGTTGTTATGGGTTGGGTAATTTATAACAACAAACTCAAGGCAATCAATTTGTTGTCATCGTAATCTTTGCGTGGCTGGCGCCTCTTTGTGTTTGCTGACGTCATCTCGCGGTTAATGGGTTGAGTTTTTCAATTTTTCCGGCTTTGCATAAATCAGTGCCACACCTGCCACGCCCCACGCCCACAGGTCGAAATTACCGCAGCCCATGGCCAACGTGCTTGAGCCTGCACTTAATGTATTCACTTCTTTTCACTTCTATTCACTTCCATTCACTTCTATTCACATCCATTTCTGCCAACTGTAACAGAAACGTTGGAAAAAAGAAGCCAAAAACACAATACGCGTCCAGTGGCCAAGAAATTAATTGAAAATTTCGCTTAATTCAATTGCAGATCTGCAGACGCAAGCGATAGAAAAACAAACAGCTAATATTGCAGAAGGTCGAACAGGGGGGGTTGGGTGGTCCATTGGGTGTGGTGGGGTGCAAATAGACAACGCGACAAGTGATGGGACAGAAAATGCACAAAACAGACACATTAGACAGCAAATAAAACAATACCAAGAACTACACAGTGGTTAAAAGCATAGAGAATAATTTGAGGTTTCACAGAATCCTTCACAACACAAATTTCCATATGACATCAATCCATTTAAGTTAATATAATCGAATATAATTGATTATTAAGCAGCGCTACACAAACATGATTAGATAGATATTTTTTTATTTGCTGCTCAAATTGCCAGTTTCGATCTGAATGACAAAAAGTTCCAATAAAAATGAGCACCCAAAAAAAAAATATATATAGAAAATAACCCTTTGCCCCACTGCATTCACTTCTCGAAAGAGGGCAAGTCGGATGTTGGCATGCTGGAAAATCGGTATATAAACAAGAATGAAAGCAGTGAAAACCACAACAATAACAGCAACAGCAACAGCAACAGCGCCAGCGAAGCTGGCTATAAAAGTTAAGGAAAATATTTACAAATGAATTAACGTAATGAAAATAAACTGGAGCACAGATACACGACCATGATGATGGTAACGATGATGATGTTGATGACGACAAAATATAAATTGATAACAATCTATTGTTTTAGCTGTTGGCAATAATGAAGTTCGCTGATGACGCAGTGCCCTCCCGCCCCACTTTCATAAATGATAAATGCGTATTATAAAATCATTTGACTGCAATCGACTCGGACTCTGATAAGAGTATCCACGGACGGACAAGTCAATAGTAGTAGTAAATGCAACGAACTATCTTCCACAAGACATTCACATATTGGGTGCGGGGGGATGGTGGTGATTGACCTTGGCCTACAAATACACAAAACGCGTAAGAAAAATGTATAAGCAGAATACCGAATACCGAATACCGCATTTGGAATAAGCAAACACACATCTGGCAATTTATTTGAAAAGTATAAATAGATAAATATAATCAATCATGCAGTAGACAGTGCCTCTAAGGTCTGCCAACATATTCTAGAATGGTTTTCAAACACATCAACTTTTATTTGATTATTTGTCATAACTCTAATCAAGCGTAAAAGTTTATCGAACTTCCAAAGTTGTACTCTTCCAAACTATGATCATTGTATCTCAAATTCGAACCCAGCTAAGCTTAACAATCTCATCCATAATCAGACGAGACCTGAAAGCTTCTCCCAAAATGCTGTTTTGCACACCGGCGCCCGTTAAGAGCTCTCACAAATTAATAATCGTTGTATTTTCCACCTCCCTGAATGTGAACAGTGTGGTTTTTGAGCAACCCTTGCGTGCATTATCTTATAAGTGTTGCTCTGGATTCTTCAAATTAAATTATATTCATACCTTGGGATTATTTTTAATTAAAGGTTGCTTTATTGCTTCATACATTTTGGAAAATTACCTAAAACTTGTTAAACATTCACAGTGTGTAAAATAAAATTAAATTTATTCTCTATCCTTAACCAATCTACATATATTGTATATAAATACAGATGCTATATATGCACATGCCACTTAATCAAATGAGAAGCAAACTCTGACATATTCTTGTCTAATTTACACTTATCTCGTATTTATATGCAATTATCTCACCAAAAGCTCTCAAGTAATCTGGTTGTGAATCAGTTCATCAATAGATGAATACAGCCAGACACAGTTCATTTGCTTGTCAATCGATGTGCACTTAAATTTGCAGTTAACAGTGCGGTATCAATAGACAGGAACCCATATAATTTAGTCTGCACAAATAGGAGCACATAATCTCAATTAAATCAAATTGGTTTGCAAACCGATCCAGGCACCCACACAGCTTGACACTTTGGGGCACAATTCACACACTCACAAATTCAGATTCATTCGTTTACACTCAGACATATTTGTAAGCTCATTACAACTGAACCGATTGATGCATTGATGGCAGGTTCGACAATTTTGGTAACGAAAAACAACCGAAAACCCAATTTGTGTGGCTTATTTTCAGTTTAGCAGAGAATACATAACTAGAGATTAGCAGAGGATAAGCGTAATGGACACAAATCGTTTTATGAATATATGAAAATGTTGCCTCTTCACATTGAGAAAATCTTTCAGCTTTAGTTTTTGCTCTTGACGGTTTAAATTTATTATATAACAGTTGGCTAAAGCTATGCTAGCAATATTAAATCAATAGTCAATATGTAGTTCAATGCTCTAAGTATTATTATTATTATTACTTTTCAGATATATTTATAAGACTTGAATGTCCTACAATGAAAAACAATCATTGTTTAATAATCTCTTTCCCTTAATTACCAAGCCCATCGATATATTTCAATTATTTCTTTTAAACATCTTATTCCTATTTGTTTAGTTTATGTTATGCATGATAAATGAAGCAAACATTATCAACTGGCAAGGATAATAAATTGATAAATCGATATTCATGAACGGGTTTCTCTTGTCTTATGACAGTAGTTTTCTTTGCCGATTTGGTGAGCTTTGCCCTTGATGATTTAACAGCTCCCCGGTTGGCAATAAACGAAATTTAAATGCGACAAAAGTAGGCAAATTGGCAACAACCAAGCTACAGTTTGAATTAGACTTAGAGATACAATATGATAAGCCTTTGGAATAGCAGTAGCCAACGATTATTTGTTTTGGATAGACCAGCAGACAGACAGGCAGACATACCAACAGACACAGGCAAGCAGGCAGGCAGACAGACAGACAGACAGACAAACAGACAGATAGATAGATATATAGATATACAGATAGATAGAGAACTCGCTGGTTGTTGTTTGCTCTGTGGCCATTTGAATCCCATGGAGCGTCATTTGAGTGTACGTCCGGGCACTCAAAAGGAATTTTCTATCAGCATTGTTCTTTGTTCTACGTCAGCTCACAATCGATACGCCAGTTATAAGTATGTATGTGTGTGTGTCTGTGTGTGGGTGTGTGTGTGTGTGTGTGTGTAGAGTTGTGAGGCGCATTAAAAATTACAATACTCAGCATAAAACTCAACTAAAAAAGGCAATCGAGTGGCTTGAACAAACAGCGCAGTGCCAACTAAAACAGTCGAGCAGTCCCAAGGACCTTATCCAACATTTATTTATGCAGAAAATAAGCTCTAGAGATATGCGAAACACAAAGACAACAAGGACAGTTCAGGATACATCTCAGCCAATAAGATGAGTATCTAGACATATATTCGAAGAGAACCTTGTATCTAGAATCGCTAATCTACTATCCGAAGCAGTACCGAATAATATTGGCAATGCCAAAAAGTTGACTACTTCCACGAACTGGGACGAATTCATTAAATTAACTTCGCTACCGATTTTGATGAAAATCTTGCCAACTTTTGAAGTTGATCCTTACTACGAATTTATCTATATTTATGGGGCTAGAATTGGTTACATCTGCCAGCTACATATTCTTGCACAACCATTTTGCAATAGGTTCTGAGCATAATTACAACAGCTTCCTTTCATTTCATATATTTCATTTGGCTTAAAAAGCATCTGATTTGTGTGCGTTGCAATCAACAAGTGTTTCTAATTACAATTAGCGATGTTCCATCTCCATCCATTTCTTCTTGGCTGCTGTCAACTGCCACAGTAGTTGTTGCAGCCAACATTGGGGTATATGGCACGCCTACGCTAGGAAAACTGGTAGGAGGCAGTAGCTGCCAAGACATGACTACTTGTGCCAGTGGCTCGAATGACTAACTAACTGACTGACTGACTGTCGAACTGTTTGACTAAATAACTAACTGACTGAATAAAAGTTTTGCAAAAGAATTTGTGTAGGGCGGAAATTGTCAGTGCTCAATATCCGTTGATTTGTGCGCATGAAAATGACATCTATTGACATGAAAATGACAGTCCTCTACTCCTACTATCCATATGGTAGGGTGCCTCGGGGAGGATGGGGCATGGCAAACAAATTATGCAGTGTTGGTGTCGTCAGCAAGTCAGCAGCATCAGGCAAAAGTAGCAGCGACCATTGTCGTCGTTATTGAATTTGCAATTTGAGCGGAAATGAATTGCAACGGGACGGAACGAGACGGGGCAGGATGAGAACCAGAATGGGCTTCGGTGGACTGGGCTGGGCTGGGCGGTGCTGAGAATAGGGACAATTCCCATCGGTATTCATATCGCATGACCAATTAGCTGGGCCGGATATGCAAAACTTGGCTCAAGTATTTGACGATGTAACCTTAAGTAAATTAACCCTTTTACAGGGTTTGGCCAAAGCATGTATGCGTTGAACTGAACACCTCTCTCTGTCAGGCTGCTCGTTTGGCCACGAGTCCCTTTATTATTTACTTTCAATTCCCTAAACAGCACTGCAACATTTGCCAATTCAAAATACACACATACGCACAGAGAGATAGATATATGCAGGTATACCTTTTGCGGTTGCTTGATATTAACGTAAAGAAGTAAAGGAAACTATGCTGGGATGTCTGGCAAGCAAATATTGCAGAGCCTAAAATAAATAAATAAATAAATAATATGTACATAATATATATATATATATATATTGTATATATAATAAAATGGGCAAATTGAAACGAGGCAGCCAAATGCTTGTTGCTATTTCGCCCCATTTCCATTTCCTTTTCCTTTTCTTGCCACTGGGGACCCACAGCCAGGTGGATAAGCAGTGGCAAAGTGAAAAGCGAACAGAGAGACGACAATGAAGCCACCATTGCCCGTCAATATGTGCGTCACTCCGACAGTCAGCCAGTTGCTCAGTCAGTTAGTCAGTCGATTTGTCACTTTTTCCTAAGGCAATGTCAATAGGCATACCCTGCACACTTTGTGGGACTTATCAATCATGCACAAAACTTAACAGACGGTAAAAAAATATTTTAAAATTATTAAATAAATTTTTAAAATACTTTTAAAGCTATTCACAACTGAAACAATAAATATTTATTCATTTGAATAATTATCACAAATATATATTAAATTAATTTTAATTTTCAATTGCAAGGGCATTTGAGGTTCGGCATGGACTGCAAACTTTTTCATAGACTCGATTCTCTTTAAAGGCTACACTTTGGCCTTCAATGCCCGCCGGAGGCATGGCTCTCAGGGCGGGGCTGGACGGAGCAGGCAGGCAGGCAGGCAGTAACACGTCGCGCAGGCAAAACTCATAAAGTATATTAACAAAATCTTCGATTGCACTTTGCTCGTAGCTTTTTCATTTTCGCTCCTTTTTTTCTACTTTCGGGGCATGCCCCAATGTGTATACTAGCCCAACAACAATAGAGTTTTTGGCAGCCTGTGAGACCCCCAACACCTGTCCTTTCCTGTCCTGTCCTGCCCAGTCCTGTCCTGTCCTGCCCAGTCCTGTTCTGGTCTGTCCTTCGCATGACAAGCGGGTATCAATGTGTCCGTATCTATATCTGGGCCGAGTTTACCTTAACAGAAAAAGAAAAATAAAAAGGTCATCGCGTTTTTCTCGTTAAAATTTGTAGCATTCCAATGCCTGAGCATAAGTACATATTCAGCCATCATATCATATTTCAAGCGGACCGTCCTTTCTACGCAAGTCATTATTTTGCCCAATGTGACCTTCTTTTCAATGTTTTTATCTCAATCAAAAAGGGCAGACGTCTCATGTATATTATATTATAACATTTGTTTGGCTGCGCCCCAAATATGATTAGATTACATCGATGGTTAAGTTTATATCAATTTCATTTCAACAAGTTGCCTAATTGACATTTCTTTTGGTCAATTATCTATGCGATTTCCAATTAGCGAATGGAACATCAATCAATTATTATGTTATAAAATTGTTTCATTTGGCAGCCACCAAATCACCTTAATGCTTCTCTAATGCACACATGCAAACTCCGTATTGAAATCTATATGGAATATATTGCTTAGTACAGAATTTACACGAAAATTTCATTTAATCGAACTGAATTATTAGGGAAGAAACAAACAATTGTGGAATATTGGTGATGTTAAATCAGGTTTGTAATTGTGATTTTTTGCAGCAGCAGCAATCAAGCTGTATTGTAATTCAAAATTACAATAGACCAGAATTTTGGCATTAATATGATGAACAGCAAATCATGCTTGCAACAAATAGGCTCAGTTTTCGCAATGTGAATTATGTTGTGGAAAATAAGAAAGTTATCCTTACTTTCATATGAGTAATTACTTAGTTTTCGTTTGATTAATTCATGCATCAAAATAGGCACAACACAAACAATTTACAAATGCACAAACATTTCGACGGCTAAAAGTCAAGTCAAGAACGCTTCAATTTGAGGCATAACTCTTTAAGCACAAATACTAACAACCAAAATACTGTTAATTTGCACAAAAAGAACAGCTACATTGTGAGGTAATTTAATCAGAAAATAAGTTTTCTATATCTTGTTTCAAATGAAGTTAGGTCTTGCTAATTTTTGGCGGCCAAGGATGTTGTATCCCTCGCTCCTCTCGGCCCACTCCAAGGCTGAATCCAGCCCATCACTATCTGTGCACCTGGACTGCAAAAGTCTGTCATTTAATTTTAAACACAAAAACAGAGATTCACACAATGGCTGCGTTCTATTCGCTTTAATTACAATTTATGGATGCTTCAAGTTGCCGCGGCACACAAAACAAATTGGCGGCGGCTGAAGAAAGGTAAAATAAGAAGAAGAAGAAGAAAAAAACGAAGAACAGCAAACAACAATCGAAAGGTGAAAAAACAAGCAGCGCAAAGAAAAGCAAAAGAAAGCCAAAAATAAAAATGAAGAAAAAAAAGTAATTACATAAAAGCAACAGCAGCCACCACAAGCAAGGGCAACGCTCGATGCAAGAACAACAGCAACAGCAACAGCAACAACAACAACAACAGCAACAGCAACAACAAGAGGCAGAAGGCAAATTGCCAAATCTTGAGTGAGTTTGTTGAGTGAAAAGTGTTGAGCTGAGCCTACAAACGAAAAACAAATGAGCACAACTCAAGCCGAAAATGAGTGACGTCTGCGCATTTTGAACACGCTCTCAACTAGACAAAAATGAGCAGAACGACCGTGGTTCAATACATATGCGAAACTTTGCGAAAACTGACAGAAGCAGCCAGCTGTTCGATACATAATAATTGGTATTTGAGTTGATCAAGTGATCAATGATGACAGTTAATTGTTTGGCAAATAAAATAGAATAAAACTCGTTAAGCGCATTTATCAATTGTCGATGCACGAAAAGATTGAGCTTAATCAATATTGAACAATATTAAACAATATTGATTTACAGCAGAATTAAACAGAATTATGCATTTGTTTGGTACAACAATCACAGCACTGACATAATATTCGAATTATATATATGTATATATTATATATGTAAATAAATATAAGCTAGTAGATTTCACTCAAAACAAGTGACACCCATTTATGGCGCCTTTAAATTCGACCACATGATGTACGTGCAATTATACGCTTTGAGTGCGTGACAAAGTTCCACTGTACCACATGACTGGGGCAAAGGCATTGACATTGTCGGCAATTGTGTCAATTCGATGTACGCGCACAAGCACACACACATACACACACACACACACACACACACACACACACACACATGTATACATAGAAAATAACACGTGCTTAACTGCTGCTGTCGATGCTGTCTGTTGTTGTTGTTGGTCGGACAGCTGCTGCTGCTGCCTAGAGAGCTGTGGACACATCTTATGTAAGCCGCCCCAGCGCCCAGCAGATAAAGCAGCATTACGCATACGACATGGTAAGCGCCGAAATGGGCATTATATAAGGGGGCGCCAAAGAGCAGCAGTCGACATCAGACGCCTGATGGATTTCTGACGTCACTTCCAGCTAGGCATTTGATGTTGTCGCTGTTCTTGTTGTTATTGTTGTTATTACTGTTGTTATTGCTGTTGTTATTGCTGTTGTTATTGCTGTTGTTATTGCTGTTGTTGCTGCTGCTGCTGCTGCTTAAACTCGTAAATAAAAAAGCAAAACACAAAAAAACACAAACGGCCATATTTTTTTAATTACCTAAACAAACAAAACAAAGCGCACAAGAGCGACGAGCGACGACTTGAAACACATAAACTTTCTGGCAATTAATAAAGTTTTTCTTTTCTATATTCTAGTTTTTTATGTTGATTTTTTTTTTTTAGATTTATTTTTGTGTGTTTTTTTTTATATTTTTGTAAATATTTAGAAACATCAACAGCAACAGCAACAACTAAATCAACTGGGCAGCAGCCCTTTTCGCTGTTGTTGTTTGCTTTTCAAACTTTTACATTTGCTGGATCGTTATGTGCACAAACATATACATGTATATATACATTTATATATATATATATATTTGTATGTAAAGTTATACGTATACATTTGTATGTGTAGAATTTGTTTGCCTACACGTGCTTGTGCATACACACACACACACACTCGCACACACACACACACTCGCACATATACATATGTAAATGTGTATGTTATGCTGCCTTAAGTGAAGGCTTTGGTTGCCTTTCCTTTACATTTACAGCTTACGCTCAGCCAAAAACGGACCAAACACCAAGTACCGAACAGAAAGCACACAAAACGGGGACAGAAAAAAAATGACTGAAAAAAGAAAGAAGTAAGAATGTTCTAGTCGAGGGAGCTCGACTAGGAAATATCTTGTAACCAAGTGTTTTATACATATATATATATATCTTAAGAATTGTGGATTTTTATCGGAAATCGATTTAGCTGAAGTAATCTAATAACATGAAATTAACTAGAGCTGCATGCGGTATACGAGAACTTAAACAGTCCACAATCTATAGACGAACAAATATATTGATTCGACTTGCTCATGCTGATCACGTATATAGACCGCATAGGATCAGATGTGCTTCTTTTTGTCTGTTATGCAGCAATATACCCTTTTTACCCATTTGCAATGGACTTAGTGTATAATTACTTATAACAAAAATTTTGCTTTAGTCAACGAAAATAAAATACCCTTAAGGAAATCATTAATGCAATGGAGAACATTTAGCCCGTGTAATTCTCTGAACTTAATACATATTATAGTAGCCAATATATATATTTATTTATGTACATTTACATACAGACATGTTCTTCCCTTAAGTCTTTAAACAAGTATATTAGTAAGTACAAAAAGCAAAGTCTTCATTTACTTTATTTTGCTGAATTTGCCAAAGGCCGTTTCTTTTTCATAAGAATATTCTTTGATGACTGGGTCTGAATATTATTACTAATTTTAGCCCACAACTTATTGAAGTGAGTGCCAAATTGCCGTTAATTTCAAGTGTATAAAAATCATTTTTATAGAACTCGTTTTCATGTACAAAAAAAAAAAAAGTACTTAAAAAAACATCTGCATGCCCAGCAAAGTTAAATGCAGCTTAAACATGGCCAACAGCATTCAAAAGATAATACTTCAGTTACACTCAGCGCGGCTACAGCCAAGTCCGAGCTCAAGTGGCAACAACGAAATGCGCCACAAGCCATTCAACGTGCACCTTCAAAGGCTCAAATGGCAGAAGGTTAAGAGCACAGTAAAATAACAAAAAAAAATAAATAAAATGAGAAAACGGCACTTCGATTACAGCCAGCTAAATGCCATCTGATCTGGATCCATTTCGCTAACGAGCCTGACAACTTACAACTTGTGCCACAGCGTCAACGTCAGCTGGAGACAAATGGAGTTACCGCTGCTGTAGACAACAGTCGACAGACAACAGTCGACAGTCGACAATCGACAGTCTTTTGGGCCCAATCTTTTAAACAATTTACCCTATTACATGAAAGTGAGTAAGAAGTTTATAATGATATGTTTTACAGCAAGGGACTTGAAATTTAGAGTACAAGTTCTCTCTCTCTCTCTCACTCTCTCTCTCTCGTTTCAGGAATATCGATTTATGATAGCCATGGAAAAAACGATTTTACATATATATATCGAGACATAATTGTGATCGTCTGGGAAAAATGATTTCTAATTTACCAAATGAAACGATTACTTTTAATCGCAAGCATTTTCTGTAATCAATTATGATTGGCACAGACCTGGGTTAGGGGAATCTCCCATAAATTATGGATTTAAATACAAACTATTTAATTGAAATTTTACCCTACTTTCACTAATTAGCTCTAAACAGCTACTTATGACTTATGGCTTACTATTCTTTTTGCAAATATTGTATGTAAAAACATTGCTATTCAAACTATGCTAATTAAATGCCAATTAAATTGTGCTCTATTTTTTTCCAAAAAGAAAATTTCTTCAAATAAACAGAACATTAAATACGTATAATAAAAACTTGTTGTGTACGATAATAAATAGCTCGGTTGCTTTATGCTCTTACAGATTATATGTGTATCTAGACATAAAAAAAAAATATATGAAGAAAAACTCGGGTTGTTCATCGGCTGCCAAATGGGGCGCATGAAACGATGATAGAAAGGCGGCAATCATACCGCACCTGCAGTCGCCGCAAGAAGCCACATACAGCCACATACAGAAGGCACATTAATCAAACCCTGTAAGATAGATGATGGGCCAACCCGCAGAGGAGGAGGAGGAGGAGAAGGAGCACGGTTTACAGCTCGCAAAGATGAAATGAGGTTGTCGCAAATCGAAGCGCATTAATTAAGCCATAACAATATAAAACAGATTTCGTTTCTGTCACAGCGACCAATAAAATTATGAAAGAGCCAAAAATCAAAAACTGTTTTCTTCAAATGACAATGTTTACGATTTCTTTTTCGTTTCTGTGCTCAGCCAAAAATTTACGACGGCACAAAATAGACTGCAAAAATAATCTTTGCCATGCGGCGCCGACAAATGGCAG
Organism: Drosophila grimshawi; assembly: GCF_018153295.1. Lineage (NCBI taxonomy): Eukaryota > Metazoa > Arthropoda > Insecta > Diptera > Drosophilidae > Drosophila > Drosophila grimshawi. The sequence continues at coordinate 8,591,042 of NW_025063692.1, read as the reverse complement.
AAGCACATAAATTGTTTCTTGTTAACTAAATGAATTTGTTTACATTTTGAAGAGCTCGCGCACAGCAATCGAAATAGAGAAAATAACATTGTTTTTCTTCATCTTTATTATATTTTGCTGATTTTCGTATTTTTGCTTATTAGTCACAGCGTAGCTAATTAAAAATCGCTCATACGCCACGTCGGCGACTCTTTGGTGTCACGGACGGCAAACAATTAATCCATCAAATAACTTGTGCGATTGACTTGAAGCATCATTATTCAATATTCACTTGAAGCACACAGCAAGTGTAGATGGAATATGCCGTTTGTCTAATTGCAGGCGATTTGTTTGCCACAATATTTAAAAGAAGAATTTAACAAATAAATTGCTGTACCATTGAGTATACAGTCAACAGTTGCGGTCAAAATAATAGTAGCAACGCGCTCAACTCAACAATTTTTCTTCTTGCCATGCAACAGTTCCACAAAATGAACACTTCTTATTTGGAAAGCTTTCCAATCAAATATTGTATTATTGAGCTCATTGAACTCGAAATAAACCAGCTCAGTTTCAATTATATCGATTATAGCCTGGAATTCTTTTATTTATTTATTTATAGCTACCAATTGAAATTCAGAAGTATAACTTAACATTTTAATAAGATCTAGAACCAGAGCACCATAACGGAACCGAATCCAACAACAAATTTTTAAGCCCATTCGTAGCGCCTCCGGGAACCTTTACACCTTGGCAACCGGAACCCAAATATAATAATAAAAGTGAAGAAGTTAAGTGATCGAAAGAATCAATTATAAATTGAAAAGCGTTCTAGAACATTTATATTTAATATATCTTAAGAGGTAGGCAGTACTATTATTTTGACCGCAGCTGTATGTGGAACGACGTATATGAATATTTTTGACAGACGCTTTCAACCGCATTTATATCGTTTTCATTAAATTGTTTTTGTTTTTCTTTTTGTCGCGCACACAATGCACACTCTTTTCTCGCTCTCTCGCTCTCTCTCTCTCTCTCTCTCTCTCTCACTCTATTTCTCTCTCATGTTTCCCTGCTGCATGTGTTTAAATTGAATATATATTTGCTTTGAGGCTGCCACAAAATCCAAGCAAGCGAACAACAATAACCACACACACTGCTCTAAATTATTTAATTCCGTGACAATGACGAAGCTCCGACTGCCCTGTAAAATTAATGGGGGGCCCCCCTTCCCTCCAGCTGTCCTCCCACCCCCAACCACCAACCGTCTGCCTTCTGCCGCAGCAGGGCGTGTGAACAATTACCAAATCAATTAGTTGGTCCGCATATAATTTTATTAATAGCAACTCATTTACAACAAACACAAGCATCGAAACTTTTAATACAAATACCTAAGTTGGCGCATATTTATGGAGCATGAGTTCAAATTGAATTTCCAATGCATTCATTTAAATATATCAAAGCAGCCAACAAAATTGGATAAGTAATTTTGTAATGCAAAATTCCGTTAAAAAGTAATGGAAATGAGCACGTAGAACGAAGAATCCTTTACAGGATAGGTATTAGAGCAGTAAAAACAAATTATATAAACGTGGACGAAGAATATCTCTCAAACCAGCATATAAATAAGATAAAAAAAACAATTATGTTCTTACTTAATAATTATTATATTAAACATTAAAGATTAAACATAGAGTAAAGCTCTGATTGGAATGAAATAATCAAACAAAGGAAAGAGCAACACTGTTTAGTGCTTAAGTGGATTAATTATTGTTTACCTGCCAAATAACACAGTTTATCGTCAAAATAATGATAACATAATTAGCACTTGTGCACCTTTAATTGACTTTTGTTACGGCCAATTTCAAAAGCAATTCATTCAATGCGATTGCAATCCACTATCAGCATATGCCCCGTGGAGACGCTTTTCTAAACGTCGCTCGATTGCAGCGTGCTTAAAATGCACAGACTGACATCCTGACATCCTGACAAACACACACACACACACACACACACACACACACACACACACAGAAAGTGTATACACTTTTTGTGTTTGTGTTTTTGCGCTCTTGTGTACTTGACTGCTGTACGCACAACACAACCCAAACAACAATAAACGTCGAGCACTCAAAAAGACTGTCATTAATGGTAGCTTTTAAATTTAGCAAGGTTGGCTATAAAACTGTGGCAACTATAGACATTACCGGCGATTTGTGGTTGCCGTAAGTGGGTGTGGCCGAACATTTTTTGTTTACCAATGTTCGAAACGGACTATTATAATCTCCCTCCGGAATTTGGTAATACCAGCTGGGGAGTAATATGATTACGCGATTTGAATGCACGGAGTGGCCAAGGGTGGCGGCAACGGGGCGTGTGGGCGTGGCCGAAAAATACATATATGCCGGTACTTGAAGTACGTCAGTAGCAATTAACCCTGCAACTTGGTCACTTCACCATTAGAACTATGAAAGAAAATGTGGTGTTATTAATTTGCATTTATCGATATTATCGATTTCCTTGTGCACACCTTCATCGCGACAATTTAAACACTTCTTATATATATATATAGCACTAAATTTGTGAAAGAAAATATGGTTTTATCTATTTGCACTTATCGATTAATCGATTTCTTTACATATCTATATGTATCCGTATCTGAAAGCAAATATAAAAATAATAGTGGAAAAAAAAACCAACAAAAAAAACAGGAAAATAAATTTTAATCGAAATGGCGGCTATTTTCTGCTATTACAACTATTACAGCTATTGCAACTTAAAATGCGCATAAGCCTCATGAATTATGCAATTGATTATCTCATGCATATTGAATTGGTTAATTTGTGCGCTAATCTGCTTCAATGACCCATGACAAAGTGGAACGCGTGCGTGTCCCTTTGCCACGAGTCTTGGCCATAATCATTTCTACCCTCCCTTTGCATTCCTGCTCTTCTATCCCATCCCCTCCACTCCCCCTTCTTCCTAGCTAGCACTCCTCATCTCTGTTTTTCTGTGTTACCTCACCGGAGCAGAGTGCCTTTTCTAATTGCAATCAAAATCCTTTTAACTAATAGCAAAATTGTGTTTGCCACGCCCACAACGCCGGTGGCAATTTATGCGCAACAAGCTGCATGTTTTTCTTTTTTGCTGCTGCTGCTGCTGCTGCTGTTGTTGTTGTTATTGTTGTTGCTGTTATCAAGCATGGCACGTTGCGGCCGCCAGTTGGACGTGTCTTCTGGCGTCCACCACAAGGAAAATGCAAAACCAACTGCAACGATGCAGAACATGTTATTCCATTCAATGCACTTCAATTTAAAGCAAACAACAATTATTGTTTCAAAACCGGAATATTAAAATGACAAATGACACATTGTTTTTAATATAATTATCATCATCAACATGATGTCTACAATAGCCATATGCCACAGGTATTAAGTGCATGAATATGATGATTTAAGAGGAACATCTGCCAACCAACTAACCAACTGACAACCACACGCAGCCCGAATCTGAGAAGCCTTCGCCGTCGGAGGATAAGGAAATGTGCTAGGAATATGAAACGACAATTTGTATTTATGTGTGCTATTAGCCGGAATCCGAAAACTGCGTTTCAGCCTCCTTCGCCTAAGGGATCGTATTGCCAAAAAGTCTGGCAAATGGATTAACATGAGTAGTAAATGTAATTAAGTTCTCCACTGATGACCACCCCAAGAAGTGTAGGAAAATAATAATTATAATAATGTATGTCCAGATAAGAAAGCGACATTAGCCTCATTGTTGTCAACATTGCTGATCAACATCAACTAATTATTCGAAACGCTACAAAAAAAAAAAAAGTTATTCAATCGCAAAAAGCATAAATTTGTTTTTCCCTTAATTGTTGTCCACATATCAGTTTTGGCATATCGTCTGAGAGTGCTTAAAAAGTCAACTTTTTAGCCAAACGAAGTAAAAAAATATTTAATTTGAGCACAAGTTTGCTTAACCGTTTGCTCCGTTCGCTCCAAAGTGAATTCAGGACAAACAGTCAATATACACACACACACACACACACATATGCACATATTTGGGCTGCATTTTTTTTAGCGGCCCGTGGCAATGGAAAAATCTTGTTTGCTTTCAGCTTTTGGCCGTAGTCGTGGCCAATATTTGTACAGTTAACTAAGCAGCTGCTGGATAAGCAGGCGAAGCAGGAGGAGTTCGCATCGGCAGCTATGTGTGTGTTTGTGTCATTTTTGTGGATTCAATGCTACAATTTCCGCAACTCCAACTAGAAAGAAGCCGTCGACATTGCATTAATACAAAATACAAAAAAAAAGACAACAAAAAATGAAGAAAACTTATCAGGCGCCGCGCTTAGGGCTGAAACAAATTGAACGCTTGAGCAGATAGCGTTCTACAGTGCTTATTGCTGAAGTGCAACCAGTAATGTTGAATAATTGAAAGCACTTCAGGAGGATTACAATTGTGTAAGGTGGACACTTAAAACCTGAGCCACTAAGTAATTACACACAATTACAACAACACACACACGCTAGAAGCACTTCCGATTCAATTGGGATTAAAACACATATTTCATGATCAGCTCGACTCGAGTCTGTCCACAACAAACAACAGCAAATATTTGAAACATTTCGTTTGCTCCACTGAATATTCACTGCAGTTGCTTTTCTCGTTTTAGCGTGTGCTTACTGTACCTGTTTGGTTTTGCTCTTTTCGTATTCATTTGGAAAATTATTGGTGGGCTTTGACTCCGTTATTAAGCGTGCCACATATCCTTGCCACATGCGAGGAGGTGAGCGGAACAGGACAGAATATCATTTGTAGCTAATGCCAAAGAAGCGCTGACTATTCACTATGTGATGGCTAACACCAAGTGGACCAGGTGGTGCACACAGACTTGTTCGGCATGTGTTTCGGTGTAATGACTTGGTGTAGTGGTATAGCGGTTCAGGGCAGTGGTTCGATGTGAAGTTCGCCATTTAGTTTGCAAATGATGGCTCAGTGGTCAACATTTGCTGGCTATGCTATGACCAAGGCAATTTAGTGGAGTGAAAGCGGCTCTAGGTGGGGATACTTGATATTACATTACATGTCTACTTATGGGAACATTTTAAGTGCTCGCGTGCTGCATTTAGTTAAGTTAACCTGTTGTTGTTGTTGCTGTTGCTGTTGCTTTTGTACTTGTTCTGGCTCTTTGGCTTTTGACTAATTGCACTGGGGCTCGCAATTAAATGCAATTGCTATAAACCACTCTATATGCCACTCGCCGTTTATGCCTTGCTCTCTGACCAGGTTGGCCACATTGCGTGTTTGTGCAGTGAAGTGAATGGAGCATGCCTCAAGAGACCCCGCATGATAGAGAGCAGGACTTTATAGACAGCAGCGTTTGTCATTTAACTCAATTGCAACTTGAAATGATGACAAAGTGCACCTCGAGGCGACGGTGGCAAATTGAAAAAGTTTGCTTAACTCAAGTGCTTACCAGTTGCTCATTCCAAGAAGAGTTATTGCAATATTTCTATGTAATCGATTTTCAGCAAAATGATGCTCTTAGTTGATCTAAGTTGATCTTAATACAACTAAACTAGCAACATCTCCATTACAATCACAGACTTGTAAGCCTTCAACAGCAATGGCGATTGGGGCTAACATCAGCAAAGAATATCATATTTTCAAATCAATTAGCACTTCAATTAAAAGTACATTTCTGGATCTGCTCTTAAGCAGCCCACACAATTCACTTATATGCCACAATTACAGATATATATATATATGTATATGTGTTATATATTTGAAAAACTAAATGTACTATATGTGTATGTATGTGTGTATATATGTATGTGTGTATATGTATGTATATGTGTCACATTTCGAATTTATGTTTCATTTATTGGCGTCTGGCAACGTGTTTCCAATAAATTTACGTTGCATGACAAAGAAAGGCCATTGCCATGAATATTCATATTCATATTCACTCACACACACACACATATATATGTATATATATATATATATATGTACACATGATCACAGACGCTTTCATAATTTCAACATTTTCAATGGCAATCATAAATTCTATCAATAGATGCGACCGCCGCGATTCTCGTGCGTCATGGCCAGCCGTCAACTTGTTGCATGTCCCGAACATTTTTTTAATTAACTTGAGGCCGCTAATTTTATGTTCAACGTACAGTTTGCAAAATGCTTCAGACACATCTGAGTAGTGTTGATGTGTGTTTATTGAAGTTTGTGCCACTGAAAATTTGTTGTGGGCGTGACCACTAAACCAATTAACAAACAAACGATCCGCAACCGCCCTCAATGAAACTGGCAAAACAAAAACACCTAAAAATATCACGCCAGTTGAAAAGATTTACGATCCATTTGTATATCGTTCAACGCTTACATAAATATTACTTGCCAACTTTAGCCAACAAAATGTTCTCCACAACAACCAAGTGCGTAAATTTTGTGTTGCACTCAGACAAAAAAAAAAAAAAACGCAGGAAACTTGAAAGCTTTTAATCTTTATGAAAATATACGTAAAATACAATTTCTTAATATTAAAAAGGTTTTCGGAAATATTTTCTATCAATATTCTATTATTATATCTAACAAGTAGAAATGAAAAACAGTCTTTTTTAGAGAAAATTCTTGAAATGAAATTGTATTTCTATCGGCTGCTATTTTAGAGTTAAGCTGTTGTTTGGCTTTGTGAACACTTGCAATAATCGTTAAAGGACTTTGTTGCAACTGCAAATTGATTCAAGTGTTGATTTTGAGGTAGCTAGTAATCGGCTCAAGGAATAAATCAAGTTCCACTTAGCATTTTGATTTAACACAACATCTGCCAAAGTCCAATTACGAATCCCATGAAATGTTCAAGGGGCGGCGGCAAACCCATTTAGCTTTGGCATATATCCTGTGGCAGCTGCAGCTGCAGCTGTTGACACCTTTTCTGGCACATTGACTTGCTAATTGCTACTGCTGCAGGGAGCCTGACTTCTAGCTTAAATGCGGCTAAGCTCAAGTCCTGTGTAAATTAAATTGTTGTAAATTGCAGTTCAACACCGAAGAAACGAAGAAAAAACTAACTCGTATAAAAGTCCTGGCACACACACATATATATAAATATATAAATATATATGTTATGTATACACATATATGTAGATTCGAATCAGGGAAAGCTAAACGAAACGCCTTAGGTCGCAAAATCGTAGAAGAAGACAGATTCAACATAATCAAAGACCGGAATTGGATGTGGATGTCCATGTGAATATGAATGTGTATGTGAATGTGAATATAAAATGATATTGGTATTGGTATTGGTATTGGTATTGGTATTGGTATTGGTATTGGCATTGGGTTGTACTGGGCTTAGTGCGAGCTGAGGTCCTTAGGAAATTTGTCCAACTGTTGCGGAATAAATTGGCATGGAAATGCGAGGCTTAAAGCGACTTTCCTTTTAGACAAGCGCTAAACGCAAACAGACTGAAAGCAAAATGGAAATGATGTATGCACATATATACATACATATATTTACATATGTAGTATATATATATATATATAGTATATATAAAAATATACGAGTAACGACAATATGTTCTCCGGGGTCTCGTCTCGTCTATGCACTTGTTTATTCAGAGCAAAGTGCGGAACATTAACACATCGAGCACAAAACTTACACTGCAACAAATAAGTATTAATTTTCAATTTATTTACTCAAACAAGTGTTATGAATTACTTCCGAATTTTGATCGGTATTCAGCTCTATTATGATACTATATAAACTAATAATATCAATATCTCTAACAAGTTCTTCAAGCTCCAGCTTAACTAAGCCCTTCTGTCTAACCAACTTAAAAGTGTCCAATCAATCCTTAATTAATAGATCATCTTCAAGCGATGTAAGACTTTGAATTATTAGAATGTCACCTTCCAAAAGTAGAAGCAATAAATTGATTCAATTAGACTCCATTCCAAAATGTGTTGAACGGAACAATTTTTGCAGTGCGGCATCATCTGAGCAAGTTAAGCGCATTAAAATTAATGAAAAAGCATCTTAGATTCAAGCCCAATATATTATTTCGATTTGATTACCGAATCGAAAGGGAAACTTCTTAGAATTGTAGTCTTGACAATAAAACCTCTTACTGCGACTTATATGGATTTATTGTACTTGGACAAGGACACTTCAATTCATTTGCCATATCAACTCTTCGGGCACAAGCATCACACACAGACACACAGGTGGACGAAAACCTGATCGACAACGTGGCATGCCAGCTAGCCAAAGTTTTCCTGGAATTGTTATTGTTTGTTTGGTTTGTTTACACCTAAACCATAACTCCCTGCCTACCTGGCTACCTGGCTGCCTGTCTACCCCCTGTCATGGAGAGTGGCGGAACTAACTCATCCATGTAATTAGTTAATTCAATTTATGTAATTTCATTCTAGAAATTTACAAGCCATAACACGTGGCATGCATGTTGTCCCAGTATTTTCCATCCAATCAAGTTTATTGGCAATTAAACTAATGCCAATTTGGTTTCACACACATGCCACATGCCACATACCACATGCATACGTATTGGTCACGGGACAATCATGATCATTTCGTTTATATTGAAGCAGCTAATTGGTTGCACATGTCTCTGAATAAATTCACAACAGAAATATGTATGTGAATATATATTATACTAGATAAATCCACAGATTGTATTCAACTATTGACAAGTGCTTTTGCTGATTTAATTGCCCTTTGCCATCCATTAACAATTAATTATTGTTATTCAGTCAACAACAATGGATATTCTCATTGTTGCCAAAGACAGCAGATCAGCAGATAAAGATTAGATAAACATTAAGCAACATTTCATTGCAATGCGGCGTAGATGCAAAGTGCTGTTTTCCCAAGTTGTCTTTTAATTGTTCAAATTGATATTTGCTTTTTTGTTTTACTCGCTCAACGCCAATCGATATAAATCTGAGTTGACTAACCTTCTGTATAATTCTAACCTATCATCTACCATTTGTATGCCCTCGCAAAGGGTATTTTCATCTTGTAAAGCTTTGAAGAAGACGTCTCCGAACCCATAAAGTATATATATATATATATATTCTTGATCAGCATCACAAGCCAATATTAAAGCTGCCTGCGTCTCTCCATAGCCAAAACAATGAACATTGTGGTTAGGGGGCATGCCTCGCGTTGCAGTCGCAGAATATTAACATGTCACATCTCTGTAAGGCATATGTAGACAATTTCAGTGCCACTGGCAGCCACCCAAATGAGCAACGCTGGTGGCAGCATTGCCAGGAGTGCGAGGCAATTGATCCGATAATGGAAACAATTACAAACAAATTACTTCTACTGCTCGATTTGTTATATATGTATGTTGTCTATATATGTATGCATGAGTGGGTAAAGTGCTTTTCGTGTGTAATTTTTGTTGATTTTCTCAACAACTTAATTGTTTTTGTTTTTTTTGTTTTTTTTTGCCATTTAAAATGCGCCCTTTGGTCAATGAATATTCTGATTGAAGTGTTTGCCTTGGCTTGTGGCTAGGCAGCTGCTGGCCAAAAGTGTCGTGTGGCAAGCTTAAGTCGCATGTATCCATGGGGACTTAAGACAAATTTTTTCTTTGATATCCGATCCATCTTCATTATCTTTCATTACGCTGCCTACGGGAATAAATACGGGCAAGGAAAAGGGAACGGAAACGGGAACGGGAACGGGAACGGGAACTTGCTGCCGATGCGGTACTTTAAATGACGCAGAGCAAAAAGGAGCAGCCCAAGACACTTAAGTGCGTGTGTGGGTGTATCTGAGTGTGTGTGTGTGTGTGTGTGCGTGTATGTGTGCGTGAGTATATATAAGTACCTTCTTTCTTATGTATTTGCCATTCACTCTTTGCTTTCTGCTTCATTTGCGTTACAAACACCTTGTCGCAAATTTTTCGGGCTCGACACGTTTTTGCTTTTCTAAAAACGTTTTACTTTCCCCCTCGGCCCCCGCTTTTGCCCGCCTCCTACCCGCCCACCTGTGCCTGTATTCCATAGCTCTAAGCGGATTTGGCAAGTTGGGATGGCGTCTAAATGAAATCGGCCGGCGGCTGCAGCTGTCGCCCATATTCGGTACAATGACATCATTGAAATTTTGTAAAAAATCACTTTTTGCACACAGCACACACACAGGCTGAAAGCAGCCGAGAATGTACTGGATGACAGGATGACAGGACGCCGGGATGCCGGGATGCTGGGATGCCGGGATGCCTGGATGCGAGAGATGGCAAGATGGCAAGATGCCGGCACACTTTCTTACCACTTGAGGCGCCTGCTAAGCGCTTAATGATGCTTATTTGGTCACAGCTTCAGCGCCACGGCGATTCACCTGCCCCTTATCCGCTCATCAAAAATATGGCAGCCGTATTAGTTTGACAGTAACCAGCAAAAGAAATTGCTTGAAATTAATCTGCACAAATACCAATGCGCACAAAAAAAGGCCCATCAAATACCCTACACGTTAAGGGCACTTTTATTTTTTGTTATTTATTCTGATATCCTTTATAAGACAAAATTGAAAATACAGAAACAACATCTCTCAATGCGCAGCAATAAGAATTTTATTTCTCTCTTCATTTTTACCTCACACTTTACAAAAGGACTAAAGCAAATAGATAAAGGACGGCTCATCCTCTCTTTAGATTTGATATCTTTGCAATTTTAACTTCCAATGCGATGAAGAAACTGAGGCCGATTACTAACTTGAAGAACCATGAGCCCAAAATATTACTCTGACTCATTTTAGCTGCTTTCGGCAGTTGACTTCTTCCTCAATATATCTTTTCGCATTTGCATTGAAATGTACATACAAAGATACATTTGTTGGCAAATATATATATATATATATATATATATAAATATATATATATATATATATATATATATATATATATATATAATGTATGGATACCGAGTGAAAGGAACAACGCAATTTGTCGTCTCCGTTTACAGCAGCAACTTCCAAGTAGACAAGTATTCTTCTGTTTATAACTGTGTCACTGTTTTCATGGAATTTTCCTTAAATGTTTGAGCACACTTGATGCTCGTTTTCATACATCTTCGTTGAAGAAGATAACAAAATTTGACACCTGAATATTTATTTGCTTTTAACTTTGCACTAAGTAGTTTTGCTGTGTTTTGCTGTGGCGCACAAAAAAATTTATAATTTTTCAGTTCATTTCGCCAACCAGCGAACTTTGCACAGAATTCTGTGCAAATATGAGTGCTTTTATGACTAACAGATACCCTGTATCCAGCCTTTAAAAAAGCACACAGAACACATTTGAAAGTCGTTTTTTCCGCATCGCTTCTCTACTTTTGTTATTTGTGGAAGAGTATTTAATGTTCACATAATCCTTGCAAAGCTCTTATTGCTATTAATTTTCTTATTTTCATTTATATTTTTGGAGCTTCCTTGGAAGCCAAATTATGCATGGCAACCAAAGCGAACAATGCTAAAATGCCTTAATCCTATTGACGTTTAATCAAGCTCAAGCAAGGACATGCCAGCGCAGAAGGGCAAAAGGAGCAGCGGAGAACCGGAAAAGCGGGACAGACAAAAGCCACGCGGCGTTGGCAATTACAAAACGTTTTGCATTTTATGCTGTTGTATTTTCAATTGGCCCTGCTATGAATTTACATTTCGTCGCCCGTTATTTACCTGTTACCTGTTACCTGTTGCCCTCGCCTCGCGCTCTATCGCTCTCTCTACACACACACATACACACACACACACAGATACACCCACTTCTTTGCCACAAGGCAAATCAAAGGCAAAGACTGCGACAACGACAGCAAATGAAACTGATACAGCGAGGCAGTCAGCGAAAAGCAACAACACAACGCACATTTATAGGAACGGAAGGCGAAGCAGAATTATTTAAAGCGCTTAATAAATAATCACATTTGCATTTTCACTTGTTGATTTTGGCCAGGGCCAAGTGGCACTGAGAAGTTTTTCTGGCTTACTGATTTCGCCAGCGTTCGCCGTTCGTTCTGCTGACTTGTTGTTCAGACAACACACAAACACACAAATATACAAAAACACACACACACACACACAAAAACACACACACACACAAACAAACGCAAATACAAAGGCAAACAGAGATAAAGTTGAAGAAGAATCCTTGAAAAGTGCGCGCTCAGCAAAGGCTGGCGGCAGACATTGACATCAACATCGAAATTAGCTTCAGTCTGCCCCACCCATCCGCCACTCCAGCCCAACCACACCAGCACCATTCATGGACCACGGACCATACAAAATGCACTCAGCGTTTTGTGCGTTGTCATTGGAAGCTAAATAAATTGAAATTAGACGTTGTCAGCACAAAAGCCAAAAGTGGCAAAAGGCAACCAAGAACAGGCAGAATTAGAGAAAGGAGAAAGGAGAAAGGAGAAAGAGAATGTGGAAGTGGAAGTGGAAGTAGTAGTATTAGTATTAGTAGTAGGAGCCACAACAACATTGCCTGGCAGCCTTTATTGGGCGTGACGTAAGACAGCAACATTTGCTTGTTGTTGCTGCTGCTGTTGTTGTTGCTGATGCTGTTGCTGTTGTTGCTTTGTTGTCACATGCTGACCGGGTACCAGCTTGGGGGTCAGCTTGACTAGTTGCTTCAATAACTTTGTTATCGAGCCGCACCAGCGTTAGTACACTTAACAAAATAAAATCGATCTGAAATTTGAAAAAATCCTCACATTTCTGGCTTCAAGTTGGGCTCACCTGTTCTACAACAGAGGATAGAATCTTTCTAAAAACCAATGCGATTTTTCTATTGTTTGTAAACATAATTTCTAATTTTCAGAATTCATCGAATTGTGTGCTTTGACTGAATTTTTGCAAGCACATAAATTTCGGCATTTTACCAAATTTATATTATTTATATGAATTTTTGTATAATAAAGAAATCAAAATTGCATTTCTCATTTTTTTGGTTTTCAAATATTTTCCACAAACATATAAAATATTTTTGTAGAAAATAGGAGGAAAATACATATTTATGGGTTTGCCGATTTAGTGCGAGCGTTTCTATTTTTATGAAATATTTTTCAAAAAAATTTCGTTAAGAAATTAGTCTAGAAATAACTGAGACTCTGTCGGAAGACGAATTCCCGCTGGATTAAAAAAAAAAAATAAAATAATAATTTAATTATAAAAACAGATGTCCAAAGAATAAGCGAATAGCGTTCTAGTTTTTGGGACAATTTTTTCTCCGAGTGTAGGCATCACCGTAATCACATTTCATATTTCAAATGTAGTTGCCTGTTGGAGCAATTGATTGCAGATCCTGTTATCCTGTTGCTGATGCTGCTGTCGCCGCCATTCTTTGGCTGTCTGCCTCCATTTGCCGCTGTGGTACGTGCCCCATGTAAATGGATAGCAGCAACTAATTGCAGCAAAAAACACAACATACGGCAGACTGTCGCCCGCAACATGTCACAAATTAAACCAATCTTGTGCAGCACTACAACATTGAATACACGCTGAAACAGGCA
>NW_025063692.1:8557500-8575000 GCF_018153295.1 Drosophila grimshawi | reverse complement strand
GAGCAGTATTTGCGATTTTGGGGCAGACGCCGAAGTCGAAGGCGGAGGTAATTTAAACAATGAACTGCCATGCCCATTAATATTACTTTAGACCACTCGCAAAACTTTGGCTCAACGTTGGCTTCTGTTGTGACTGTTGTTGTTTTTAAATTTTCTTCGAAAAGTCAGCTCAGCATTTGAGTTTAACACCCTGGCTTACAAATAGCAGCAACGGAGCATATTAATTGCACAATCGATCAACGATAAGCGAACTATCGATATCGATTTTAATTGAATAAGAAACAATTCATTTAAAAGGCAATCAGTCCAAGAAGGATGTATACCCCAACGAGCCAGCAGAGCCCAAAGAGCAAATAGAGTCCAACGGCTAAGCAAAATCCTCAAAGAGAAGACACACCTCAAAGTCGAGTCAAAGCCAAAGACGGAGGCAGACTTAAAGCTGCAAATGCTGGATATAGACAACAGCTCCTGTCAACATATCAGAATTTCAAGTTATGGTCAGAGGTAGCCAACAACAGTCACCATACACAGCACATCAGCATCCGTAGCCAATCGATTGCGGTGCAAGAAAATAGACATTGTGGTTGCATGCCACGCTCTCGTTGCATTCAAAAGAAGAAAAGAATTCAAATGGTGTTGAATTATTTAATTTTTAGTTCTTCCGTTCTTTTAACGAGTTTTGTCAGTTTCTTGCTTAGAGAATTAACTATTCCATTTAGCCAACTTAAATAACTTGAAGTCCTAATTAAAACATTAACGCAGTTTGCAATTTAATTTAATTGAATTGTCGACTTACTCGCAATATAAAAATTATATTAGCCTTTAATCTCTAGATACAATTTCCGCATAATTTAATATCCAAACTAATGAAACGACTTTATCTCTCTCTCGCTCTCTCTCTCTCTGTCTCTCTCTGTCTCTCTCTCTTTTTCTCTGTGTTTTGGTGTCTATATGAATGAATAAAACCCATAATAATAATAATAATAACGCTCATTAGGCCGTCCACTTAAAGTTAGTAAAACCTTAATCTCAATTCTGACAAGTTTTCTTATTCGTTCTATTTGTTGTTGTTGTTGTTGTTGTTGTTCTTGTGGCAAACAACAAAAATCAGTGGCAAAAATGAAGAAGAAGAAGAAGGAGAAGAAGAAGAAGAAGGAGAAAAAGAAAGTAAAAAGCAGAGAAACCAAAATCAGGCCAAAAGCGACGACGTCAAATAGTGCAAAGCAAATGTTTTATATTAGGTGGCAGCTGCCGGCAGGGGGCGCCACTAATGAGGCCCTTGGGGAACATATTAAACTTGAGGGGCAACAACAACATAAATAAAAGGGAAAACGGAGCGGGGTGCGGGGGTGAGGCGTGAGACGCGAGATGGTGGTAGATAATGCCAAAGGATGGGAATCAAGTATTGCACAGATTCGCCAGGACACATATGTTGTTGTGGTTGTTGGCAGTTGTTGGTGTGCAGTTTTCCTTGTTGTTGTTGTTGTTGTCACTGTTGTTATCACCCTAATGCAAAATGGGCAACTTTGCCAGTGCCAAACAACGCAACAACTTTTTAATTTAAAGCACAACAACGACAGCAATAAGAAACGAAGAAGAAGAAATCAAGTTGGAACGCTATAGTCGAATGCGCTCGACTAGCAGATACCCTGAAGAGAAGTCTTTGCCAATCACAGTTGAGATACGTCCTACATTCGTATATACATATATATAGAAAATTATGTTGTGAAACATGACTAAAAGATTTTCTCCGTTGTCTTAATGCAATTTTTAATTGATTAGAAAGATATATCCCCAAGAGCTTGACCTTTATCGATAGTTATCGATAACACGAGATAAAGTTGATGCTATGCAAATAGGAACTTACATTCTCCAACTCTTCAAATCTCTGAGATTGACTTGTTCATGCAGACGGACAGAGAGATACGGTTATATCGAAGTGGCTACTGATGCTGATCAAGAACATATATGCTGTAAGGGTATATGGAGATGCTTGCGTCTGTCCGTTACATACTTTAGCATTATACCCAGTTTAGCCACTTGTATGGATTCAGGGTGTAGAAATAAAAGGAGCAAGAACCGAGAAAAGAAAGTAAAAACTGTGAAGACAAATCACGGCGACCCCTAAAACAAACTTTGCCACGCACTCAACTCAACTGACTCTCGAAATTAAAGCAATAATAACTTTGTTAAAACAAAAAAAAATATATATAAAAATAATAAAAGCAAGAGAAAAAAACTTTTGGGCAACATTTTCCACTTTCCTGTCGTGTTTTCTTCTGTCCTGCCAGCCAGCTGTATGTTAAGATTTTATAGTGGTGTGCGTGTGTGTGTGTGTGTCTGTGTGTGTGTGAATTATGCTCCCGCAAACAAATAGCAGAGTTTTCTTTAAAAAGTCATGAATCAAACGAAAACCAAAAATTTGTGAAAATTAATAGAGCATAAAGTTCAAGTTGCTTTCTACAGTTCAGTGTGAGAAGACTACTTAGAATTTATTTGTGATACTTAATAACTGTTAAAACTATATATATATATATATATTGATCTGTCTTTCTTAGCATATCTGAGACAACTTAGTATATCATCCAGAATAATCGTGAATTCCTCTCTATGAGTGACATTCTTAAACGTTTCAGCAATATCATCTCCTGGCAAATTTTTAAGTTCCTGAACTCCAACATGGAATGCTCTAATTATTAATTATTATTATCTAATATCAACAGCTTGGATCATGAATGTATAATTAGTGTTGCCAATTTCACATTAATTGCAATGGCGCAGCTAACAAGCTCAAGTGATTTAATGCCAACTAACGAACATCCAACATTATTATACCAAAATAAGGGCAGACACACGCATGAGCGTGTCCTGTTCTACTTTGGGCCTTAAGCATTCAGGTATCTATCTCAGTTGATTACAATTAATGGCGCCAATTTGTTGTTGCTGCTGCTGCGCTTTATATGCGATTGTTATTAAAGGGGGGCGGCAGGCAGGCAGGCAGCAGAAAAGGTGGGAGGGGGCAGGAGCAGCAGCGGTATTTGGTTATTGCTCAAGACAAAAGAGCGGCTGGCATAAAAAGGACAAGACGAGCCCAGCGAAGACAAGAACGAAAGTGGAAAGCAAAACGACAATGACTGGCAACGGCATCGTAAAACGCGACCATCAAACGAGCACCAAAAAACAAACAACAACAACAAAAAAAAATGGAATGGCAGGGAATGGAAAAGAAAACAGAGACGCGCACAAAAAAAAATGCCGGGCTTTGTCTTCTGTGTGCGTGCGTGTGTGTGTGCGTGCGTGTGTGTGACTGTCTTATGCGAGTGGACGGGTGGATTTTGATGTAACTGGATGAGCACGGTTCTTAAACGTATATTGGAATATTTGGGTTGCTGCCTGATAAAGATTAAGCGGCAACAGCAGCAGCAGCAGCAGCGGTGAAAAGTCTGCACAAAAAGCGCTCAACTCGAAAGCAGCACAAAATGCTCAAACTTGCAGCTCAACTCGGGTAATAAAAGAGAGAGCCAGAGATAGAGAGAGAGAGAGAGAGGGAGAATGTGTGGCTGAGTGACTTTGTGGCCAGCAACTCAAATAGTTATGAGAAGCTATCGGAAGCAATCATTTCATATGCAACATTTATCAATGAAATTGTAACAAACATCCAACAAGATCATTGTAAGCTAGTTTTTTTGGTTTTGTTTTTATAATAATATAATGAAATGAACTTGAACATTAAACAATTAAATTGCAATGAGAAAAAGTCATATTTGAAATCATTGCAAAAGTGAACAAATAAATTCATGTCTGCGGCTCGTGTCACGTGACGACAAATTCGTGAGCTCAGCTTGGCTCAAGGCGCTCACTTGCGCTCTCTCTCTCTCTCTCTCTCTCTCTCTCTCGCTCGTTCGCTCATTCACTCACTCACTCACTCACGCACTTACTCGCTCTCTCTCCCTATCTCTCTCTGTCTTGCGCAGGCGCAGTGCTTGCCAGGCGGCATTAGCAATAAAATTCAATAAAATATTTGCCGACAATTTCTGTTTTTGCCTTCTGCTGTTTGTTACTGTTAAACGGTACATTTGCTATTGATGTTGTTGTTGTTGCTGTTCTTGCTCACTGAGCGAGGAGCTGAGGAACAACAGCTGCCGGCCCCTGTGCATATGCAATATATTATTTGTTTGCCACTTGAGTGGCAAAAAAAACAACAACAACAACAAAAATAACATCGGAAACGTTAATTGCCGGCCGTTGTTGTTTTTGTTGTTGGTCGCTTGCAGTTGCTGTTGTTGCTGTTGTTATTTGAAGTGTATATTGGTGTTGGTGTTCAAGGAGGTCACTTACCTTTTGGTCTGACGAGCCGCTTTTAACTGCTGCTGCTGCTGCTGCTGCTGCAGCTGGTGCCACTGCTGCTACTGCACTTTATCATCATCATCATCATCATCATTATTATTGAAATAACAACGAGTGTTGTTGTTGTTGCGTGTTGCGTGTTGCCTGCCGGTCTCTCATAAATTTTTGCACACCGCTTTTTGAATTGAAATATATTCAGATATATTTTTAATTTAAATTTCTGCATATGTGTATTTATAGATGTATGTATGTATGTATATATATATATGCACATATACACACACATACATATATCTTATTAATTACTATATTTCGCAATTTTCCTTCTTTTTATTATTATTATTATTATTATTATTATTATTGTATTTTTGATTAACATTTAACATTTGGCCCGCGCTCATCATTTAAGGCAGCGTTCTTTATAAATATTTTTCACAACATTTTGACGCGCACACACAACAAAAAAAAATAAAATATTAACAACACCGAACAAAAAACAAAAAAAAAAAAACAAATCAAATATTTTTCTCAGTTGACCAGCATTTATTTATTTGCCGTTTTTCTCTTGAGACTGTTTTTTTTTTTTTTTTTTGGTTTTTCTTTTTTCAACGAATTTATTTCAAAATTGTTCTCGCAGTCAAGGCAACAAAACAATGTTAGCCGCACATGGCCTAGGACGACGCTGCGGTTGCCTGCACTGATTCTCAGCGCGGATGCTTTGTAGAGTTGACGTCGCTGCCGCTGCCGGTGCTGCCGCTACTGCTGCTTCTGCTTTCGCATTTGTTGTTGCTGTTTGTTTTCGGTGCTGCTGCTGCGTCTGCTGCTGCTGCTGGTGCTGGTGCTGGTGCTGCTGCTGGTTGTGTAGCTTAAGCTGCGGCTGTAGCTGTAACTGTAGTTGTACTAGTTGTCATTGTAGTTGTTGTTTCTGCTGCTGTGCTCGATTTG
This sequence comes from Drosophila grimshawi, assembly GCF_018153295.1. NCBI lineage: Eukaryota > Metazoa > Arthropoda > Insecta > Diptera > Drosophilidae > Drosophila > Drosophila grimshawi. The sequence continues at coordinate 8,569,708 of NW_025063692.1, read as the reverse complement.
TTCTCTTGCAAAGGGCTCCTCTCAAATTGCCGCCGCTCCCTGCGCCCCATTTTTTTCTCGTTTTTTTTTTTATATTTTGCGCTTTTGCCAGCCCTTCCTGTAACGGCGACGTCATCGAATTACAGCGCGGCGCAGGCGCCTCACATTTCGCTCAACTCAACGCAATTCAACTCAATTCAACTCAGCTCAACGCAACTCAACTCAGCATTGAGTTCAACTCAAAGCTTTAACTCACCTCGGCCGTTGTTTATCAGCTGCGGCGCTGCTACCGTAATTGCTGCTGCTGCCGTTGCTGCGGCTGTTGCTGTTGCTGCGATTGCCGCTTTAGCCGCTTATCGCAGTGATTTGTGATTACTTTTTTACGTTTTGCCTCTTTTTTTATTTGTATTTATTTTTTAGCACAACACACAGTAAAAAAAAAAATAAGTAAAAATGACAACAAGAACAGCAACAAAATAATAAATATATATTTATGTATATATATTTTCTTTGATTTCCTTTCTTTTCTTTTTTTTTTTTGCGTGCACAGAATTTTTCAATCAGCGTTTGCTCAGCGTAAATTATGCGCGCTTATCAGTCACTGACTGAGCCACACACACACACGCACACACACCCACACACACACACACAGTTGGGGAAAATCGCTAATCGTAATTGAAATCAATCAACGATCGCACTCTTTTTTTTTTGTTGGGGTTTTTTTTTTTGGTAATTTTGAAATCAACAACTACTTAAAAAGAGAATCTTCTTAACGCCTTTTAGCATAATTCAAGCGTTGGCAAGGGATCGTGGGGTATGCCGTTTGGGTGGGGGGGTTGGTGGGGGATGCAGGAAGTTCAGTTTTTGGTACACACTTTGAGCCAACAAACAAATAATATCTGATCTGAGTTGAGTTGAGATCGCTGCAAACGAATTGCTGAAGCAGAACGCGACGGCAAATGAACTGAATTAGCTGGCCGCTGGTCTGGTTCGGACCGCACGAATTGGAAACTGAATTGGAAATAGAAAACCCATTGAGACGGCCGGCCCAATCACAAAACAGAATCAGAATCAGAAACAGCAGCAGCAGCAGCAGCAGCAGCAACAGCAGCAATCCACAACAACAACAATAACAACAAGAGCAACATTTGTGTGTGTGTTTTTTGTGTTGAACACAGAGACGGACGCGATTTTAATCACACACGCAAAATAAAGCAAATTTCAAATGAAAAACAGTGCCGAACACAAAAAACCGAACCAAAACCGAACCACATCCGAACCGAACCATGCCGTGCCGTGCCGCACCGAGCAGAAACAACATGGAGCAGCAAATTTGTCGAGCGACAGCATCGAGCGCATCAAATTGAAACGATCAACGGTTCGGTATTGAGATTCGAATTCAGATTCGAATTCGAATGACGATTCAGTTAATTCGACACCTGAATGCCCTGCAAAGCATAGGCAAACATTCTTTTATGATCTTGGCATTGAAGAGATTCATGGTAAATATTGAAGAAGCCAACTAAAAATGATAACTTAAATAGTTCTGAGCTACTTGTAAACATCTTGAATACTAGTTTGAATATTTTTCGAATTGAAAGCAGTAGTTTTAATTTTCAAATAGCAACTAATTTTTAAACAATTTATTGACTGCTTAATAAGGTATAGTTTTCACGAGTCCATAGGAAAAACTAGTGAAATAATTTACTTTTCGCACAATATATGAACTTTATGATGACTAATCAAATTGTATTTTTATGTATTTATCTGTAGTAAATATTGTTAAATGCAACTTAATTATTGAATCGAATCGACTGATTAACACCAATTAGATGTCAGCCGTGCTTTGTTTACAATGATGTTTCTCTGGTATCTGTTTATAAATAATATAATGATTTAGTTAACAGTTTGCCTAGCCAACTACAATGAATGAAAGTATCTCTTTTTGACACTTTTTTGACTACACGCTAATCACTGCTATTTGTCATTCCTTTCGCAATTATTTTCCATTTTCTTGAAAACGATGCGACCCTGAAATATTGCTGTTGTAGCGCAGATGCCGTCGCTCGATTGCGATCAATCTGTTGCTGCTGCTGTTGCTGCTGCTGTTGCTGCTGCTGCTGCTGCTATTGTTGCTGCTGCTATTGCTGCTGCTGCTGATGTTGATCACGCTCTGATATTGAATGCATTTGAATGTTTGCGAATATGTATATATGTTTATATATATATATATAATGTGTGTGGATGTGTGAGTATGCTGCGGTTGTTGTTGCTGTTGTTGCTGCGGTTGTTGTTGCTGTTGTTGTTGCTGTTGTGGACTGTTGCTGTGCACATTGCTTATTAGCCAGCAGCGGCACGCAGCGATCGACAACATTATACTTTTTTGTATATATGAATATATATGTATATATATATTTATATATCTTTTTTTTTATTTTGGAATAGGCAAATGAAATTGATCGATGCTCGTGCATGCTGTTGTTGCCGTTGCTATTGTTGTTTGTTATTATAATTACAATCAAAGTGAAGCGGCTGCGACAGCGACGCTGTCAGCGCCGTTGTCACAGCAATAATAACAACAACAGCAACAACATCAACAACAGGAACGCTGACGTCGACAGAACAACGGAACCAAACAAACAAACAAACAAACAAACAAACAGACGGACAGACAGACAGACAGACAGACGGACTAACAAACCGAAGCAAACCGAACCGAACCGCACCGGAACGCACCACACCGCACCGCACCGCACCACACAACCGGGGTGGTCGTCGATCCAATCGCAATGTGGGAAGAGAACTGCGTCGCCGTCGCAACTCAACTGCGAACTGTAACTGCGAACATAACGCTGCGCTAACTACTACGTTCGCATCGGTGTCGGTGTCGGTGTCGGTGTCGGCAACGGCATCGCCATCGGTGTCCGTGTCCGCGTCGGTGTTGACGTCGACGTCGACGTCAACGTCGCTGCTGCTGGCTGTGCTGTGTTCTACTGTGCTGCTGACGTTGTTAACGATTTTCAAATAGCGCATCGCATATGAAGCAACCACCCCCACACCCCACACACCACAACCGGCCACAACCCCTTCCTGCAAACAATTGGCGAAATTGGACGCGAGCCGTTTGTGTCGTCATTAGCTACGTCGACGTCGACGTCGACGTTGGCATTTGTTTGTTGTTGCTGTTGTTGTCGCTCGGCATTTGGCATGTCTGCTTGGAGCGCTTATCAGATAGCACTCGCAGCAGCAGCAGCAGCAGCAGCAGTCAGCGCAAAGTTCTACAGCTGTGATAGCGCAATGGCCTTCTCCCGGTTAGCGATATCAACGGCAACTGACCCAGTCCCTCATATCCCCAATCGGTTATGAGTTATCAACTAGTTGCTAACAATAAAGATTTTCAGGAAATAAATAAATAAATAAATAAAAAGTTCGATTTCTTTTCCCCCTTTTTGTTGCTTTACATTTTTGTCATACTACAAAAAATATCTTCTGCCATCTGTACAAATAAATTCCAGCTGATTGACTGATTAATGATTGGTTGATTGATGGCCAAGGCCCTTCCTAATCGTAAGTGCTAGATTAGTGCTAAGATGATATTGTTCAACTTATCATGTTTCATTATGGGATCAATGTAAACACGTCAACACACTTCCACTGGGCAAACTCGATCCACAAGTTGAACTAAAATGATATTTAGATACCCGATTTTTAGATACCCTAAACCCGAGTCTGAACCCATCATAAACAGAGCGTCAAATCTCACACGGTAAACCGATGGAAACTGAATCGAAATTGGAACCGAAATTTAGCATTTGTTTACGGTAAAGAATTATGTAGAAAGAAAAGCATTAATACTCCAGATAGATACACCTATACACGTTAGGTAACAGAACTGGAAACAGAACAACATGTTGCAATAATGATAATATTTATTTTTGAAGATATCAAATCAAGAATCGGTTTAGTTTTGACTGTGGATAGTTTGAAGTTGGAGTCTACCCGATCGACTCTGCTACGCTCCATGCTCAAACTTCATTGTTTGTAAATTAAACGATATACACAGTTGATCCTTATCCTTGTAAATATATGTAAAGAGTTTTTAGAAATTGTAATACTACATTAAAGATAAATTGTTAATAACAACGTCGTTTAATCGTGTGTGCCTCTTGTTGCAGTCAATAAATTATTGTTACAGGAGAAGAAGTTTAAGCCTGATTCGACTATATTAAATTTTTGAGAAATGTTAGAAATTTTACAATTTCTATTTGAATAATTGTTTTTACATCTATATTATAATAGCTGTTTATTTATTTTACCAATCACAAATTACTAACAAACAGAGATTTAAAATGAGTTCGCGAAATGCTACAGAAATGTGTGAAATTTGTGCGAAATCTTTATTAGTTTTGAAAGATATTTTGATTAGGCGTTGATTGAAAAGAAAGTCGCATGCCGCACACATTGATTGAAAGATCTCGCTGGAAGGGGAACAAACAGCAATAATAATAATAATAATAGTAATATGAATGGCAATAATAATAATAATAATAATAATAATAGTTATAATAATAATGCTGATTATCGCATGCAAATTCATAATCTGCTCGCTGTTTGCTTATTTTGGGCAGCGTTCATCAATTAGTTGTGAATTTTTGATTTGCATTCCCAGTAGTCGTTAGTTATATGCGATACACACACACACACACACACAGTGGGCATATATTGATGATATATGCACTAAATATTCTGTTGTCGTTGTGAACTAAATGCGTCAATTAAATAACAAAAAATATACAAAAGCTCACAGCTACTCGGGCCATAGATACACAGATACATGTGTATTAGATACACCCACACCTGCTGCAGATACACGCGCTTCTGTGTCTGTGTGTGTGCGTGTGTGTGTGTGTATGAGTGTGTGTCGTGTGGTTTCAGTTCAGTCGGTGCCTATAAGTAACCCATCATCATCTGTATATGCACAATGTGTGCGCTATTTTTGAAATCTTTAATTTAATTTATTCTTCGCTTTTCAAATTTTTATTAGCACTTTAATGACATTTCGCTGATTTTGGCGCATTGAGTGCTGCCCCCGCCACACACATGGGACACACATATAGCAGCTATACCGCCCCGACCCGCCTACGTCTGCATCACCATCACCCTTTTGTCATATGACAACTAACCCTATTCCAAGTCCATTGCCTGTCCGGCCTGTTACGTGGGCTCATTAAGAATTTTTAGTTTTTAATTGACAAACTGCGACTGCGAAAAAATATAAATTAATAAATAAATTGAAGAAAGCAACAACAAAAATAATAAAAACAACAACGACAACGACAATCGCACACAAAACAACTAAAGAAAATAAAAATGGCAAGCGAATAGATTTCGTTTTATATTTTCGATTTTATAATTTTCTAAATGAGCCAAAAAGATGTCAGGGGCTAAGAATTGGAATGCGACAGCAATGTTGACAGCAAGTCGAACTATTATGTGTGTGTGTGTGTGTGTGTGTGTGTGTGGTGTGTGGAAGGGGTGAAAATTGTTGGCCAAGACACAACATCAAGGTGATTCGATAACTAACAGATTTACATACAAAGACACACACACATGAAATGCCCATCAAAAATCGAAAGATACTGTATCTCAACGCATAATTGAATATGAAATGAGAATGCTGTTTGAGTACATGAGTACACTCATGGGCATTCATACTCACACTCGCACTCACACTCATTAGCTAATTGAAGTTACAGCTTGCTTCAGAACTTTCAAATACATTTTTCGATAACATTATCAACTTGAAAGTGTGTCAGATGAAACTATGCGATTCGAATGCATTTCAAATATGATCAAAAACAAAAAAGGAATGTTTTGACTATTCACTGATTGAAATTAAAAATCAGAATTCAAAATTTTTTAATACTCAAATACCGAAACTAATTATCATATTATTTGTCCCGAAAAGATCGTATCGGAAAAAAAACCTCGGAATGGAACATGATAATGGTCGATCCCGATACTTAGGAGTATCTATGTGTCTGTGTCTTTGTTGGATCTTGAGCCTGATCAAGGACACATATACCTGTTGTGGCAGAAGACTTACATATTTTAAAAAAACCAACTTTTTTTTTAGGTACACGCTCAATTGGAATTGGATCCTTCACTGCTTAAACTGTTCTTTATTTTAAATATGACCATGATTACCATGAGCAGTGCTGCCAGTTCACACAATCCAAACTTCGACTTTCAACGGATAATGATATAATCTAATATATATTCATTTGGCTTCTTAAAGTTATTTTCAAGATTTGTTGACCAAGTTGAAAGTTCTCTGTTCCAGTTAAAATTAACAAGCAAAGCTTTTTTTATTCGTGACTTTGCAATCAATACTGTCCACTTTTTGTGATTTTCTTGAGAATATATATATATATATATATGCTTCTACACCCGGCAGTACTCGTTCAGTTGCTCGTAATGATATCCAAGGCCAACTCGAGTTTGTCATGATTTTTGGTTGTGCTTCCAACTGTGATTATATATTGTTTATTTGTTTTTTACCATGCACATCTTCTATTAGCACCACGCCGCCAAATGAACGAGCGTTTTCATTGAAAAAAACAAAATACACAAACACACATTGATAAAAAAATATATATATATGTATAAACATACATATATATAAATATATATCAAACAATGAAAACTAAGACGGAGCGCAGGGAGTGGTCTTGGAACAGTTGGCCAAAGCGCAACAGTTATTTATTTATTTATTTATTTTAAATCAATACAGCGCCCAAAACCAAACGGGGCAATTACTTCCGCCTACTGGCTGGGCAGGGTTAATGTAAGCAGGTGGAGTTCATCAGGGATGCGGACTCACTGCCGGCTTTAAAAAGGGTTTACGGTTTACCAAAAACTAACCGCAACAGCCGACTTCCCAACCCCAACCCCACCCCTAGCCTCAACCACCCTCGCGGCTTCTATCTGTGGGGGGTATGTATGTGTGTGTGTGTGTGTGTGTGTGTGTGTGTGTGAGCGATTGTAGCTTTGTTACCTACATTTGATTTGGCTAATATTTAATGGCTGTTGCTTGTTTTTTTTATGCACATTATTTGTTTGTCGAGCGAGAAACACACGCACACACGCACAGACACGCACGGGATGAGACGCGCTGCGGCTGACGGCGGGGCGAACGTGAAGCAACAATGCTGCGATAATATAACGGTAACGGTAACATGTAACGTTAACGGTAAGCATGTAAACAGAACGAACGCGTCGCGTACAAAACGAAACGAAACGAAATGGAACCAAAAAAAAAAAAAACCGAGCAGCAAGCGTTTTAATGTTTACCGTTGCTGCTGCTGCGGCGGCGGCTGGTGATGGAGCTGCTGCTGCTGCTGCTGCTGCTGTTGGTGCTGCTGTTGACGACGCGCCATACGATTCGTCCTGCCCGACGACGTGCGTGCTAATAAAACGCCGACGACGTTGCTAAAGCCGCCAGGTTGCGGCTGCCAAAGCTCGCTGGCAATATCTGCTGCTGCTGCTGCTGTTGGCGCTGCCTTTGCTGCTACTGCTGCTGCTTGCAAAATGAGCCCTTCCCCACCACACCCCCCGCCCCAAACACCCAAAATGTGAGTCGAGTCTCAAACAAATGAGTTGAGTCGAAAGTTGAGCTATTGAGCCCAACTCAACCGTTACGCACTCGCTCTCTCTCTCTCTCGCTCTCGCTCTGTCTCTCTCAAATAGAGTTGAGCGCGTGTCGTGACACGAGCTACACTTCGTATAAATAAAATTGAATTTGAAAAACATTTAATCACAACAGAAAAGAAAAACAGAAAAGAAAAAGAATAACTTATTGAGTTATTGGCATAAAACGGTTTTATCTGTGGCGCTCTGCGTTTTGGCCTCATCGAAAAAGAGCCGCAACAAATCGTCCTTCTTCAGCTGGGCGCCGGCCAAACGTTCCGCGCCCTGCCAGCGAATGAGCGTGGGTATCTCCACCAAGGAATATGGAGGCTGACGGAACTTGTTGTCAACGGTATCTTTCCATGCCAGCCGATTGCCAACGTCGACGGTGAAAATCAACGAATTCTGATGCGAATATTCACGAAATGCGGTATTTACGGTCTCCTCAACTGTGCACAATCAAATTTAATATATTTGAATATATTTGCTATTTATTTATATGTGTGTATTTGCACTCACCGGCTACGCAATCGGGACACCAGCTTTGGCCATTGCTGTCCTTCTCGCCAAAGAAATAGATATAAATAAGGCAATTGGGTTTCGCGTGCACTTTCAGTGCATCCTCCAGCTGCTTGTAGCCCTGTATCGGCATGTATTGCGGCATCTTGTTGCTTGTGGCGAGTGTGCGATTATTGTACGATAAGTTCGTGGGCCGATTTGATAAGCTTTGATAATTGACGGTTTACAACCTAGTTTTGTTATCGCCCACACAAATTGGTTCGCTGATCAACAAAAACAAACCGGCAATTTTATTGTTCTGCGACATCTGGCCACACACAGAATAACACGGCTAACAGAGTGCTGTCAACCTGTGCAAAGAATATTTGTGAGTATTTTTTTGCAAACGATTTATTGAGTGTCATTAAAAAGGGTTGGCAGCGTGCTGAGCAAACATTGCGCGGTAAAAATTGTGAATTTCTTTTCTATTTCAGATTTTAAATTAAAAGGGGACTAAAAATAGTCAATCGAACAAATAAAGAAGCCTTTTACTCAAACATTTATGCAATAATGTATTAAGTAATATAGGTAGTTATTTTATTTATGCATATTTTGTATTATATGTGAATAAATCCACCAGGTTCAATGGATTAAATATATTTTTGAAACATTTTAATAAGACATATTTGTTGAGTTTTGAATTAAAATATTTATATATATAGAATATATATTTTTGATGTGCTTTTGCTCAAGTACACAAAGATATAGTTTATCAGTGGAAGAAATGAAACTCGAGAATGCAACGCAAGTCAAACGCAGCTTTTATTTAAATCCCTGACCCACATATAAATAAACATAAAACATAACTCTGCAGATACAGTTACATATATACATACAGTGTCTCGCAGTTCAACTGGAACAGCGCCTAGCAAAAAAGTTAATTGCCTGCCATAAACAAATTATTCAATATTTTTCAAAAATTCCAAAGAACTATGGCAGGTACATATATTGACTACCTAAATGACTATATGACCCCCATAAACTGGGGTTTTCCCACCGGCTAGGTCGGGTTATGTAAAAAAGTACCTTAATTTGTGGTCACATATTATGTGGAACAATGGCGTTATGGACACCTGGGTGCCATAAAACCCAGATTTTTTACGTCAGGTTGATTATTTTTGGTATAAATAGACCAATCCTTCGTAGTCAGATTAGTTATATCCTGCATCTCGAGTGCAACCAGCCAACAAGGACTATGGGCAAACGGACTACCATTGAACAACGGAAACTGATCCTGGAACACTTCAGGATTGGATATTCATATCGCCAAATAGCTAAAATGGTAAATCTGAGTACCACAACTATATTCAATATCATTCGGCGCTTCGTCGACGAAAATCGGATAGAGGACAAGGGCAGAAAGGCACCAAACAAGATTTTCACCGAACAGGAGGAGCGGAGGATCATCAGGAAAATAAGGGAAAACGCCAAGCTATCGGCTCCAAAACTGACTCCACAGATGGAGGACGAAATGGGGCAAAAGTGTAGTGTGGAAACTGTGCGCCGGGTTCTGCGCAACCATGACTTTAATGCCCGAGTACCACGGAATAAGCCCTTTATAAGCGCAAAAAATAAAGGGACTAGGATGGCATTCGTGAAAACCCACTTGGACAAGGATTTGGAGTTCTGGAACACATTCATATTTGAAGATGAGCCCAAATTAAACATTTTTGGCTCAGACGGACAAAATTATGTGTGGCGACAGTCCAATACTGAGCTGAGTCCCAAAATCCTAAAGGCAACAGTCAAGCACGACGGAGGAAGTGTTATGGTATGGGCATCTATCTCGGAAGCCGGCGTCGGAAATTTTGTGTTTTTTGAAACAACAATGGACAAGAGTGTGTATTTCAATATATTAAAGGAAAATTTACTCCAAAGTGCCAAGAAGCTAGGAATCCGACGTACTTTCCAGATCTACCACGACAACGACCAGGACAAAAGCCAAGCATAAGTCCGGATTAGTACAGTCCTGGCATATCTGGAACTGCCCCCACATGATAATTCGACAGGCCCAGTCTCCAGACTTAAATGTTATTTAAAATTTGTGGGCTCTGCTCGAAAATAACATCCGGAATCACAGATCCGATCTCAAGAATGCTCTGCTGGATGAGTGGAGCAAACTCAGTCCAGAAACCACCCGGAAGCTGGTATCTTCCATGAATAATAGGTTAAGGGAGGTTTGTAAGGCTAAGGGGTATCATACTAAGCATTAAGATCCTTATTTAAGTTTTTATACGCCTAATAAGTTACTTTTCTAAGACTGTTCCAATAAAACTTTGACATGTATTTTGGATAAGTTTTAAGTTTTGACTAATTTTAGTTAATTATTTAATATTTTAATAAAAACTGAAGCTTCCTTTTCAAACGTGATATAACATAAAACAAATTGGCATTTAAACATTTTGCGTTTATTGTTTGGTTTAAAAGTTATAGCACTTTAAATATTTTGCTAGGCGCTGTTCCAGTTGAACTGCGAGACACTGTATATCGAAGAAAGCGCCGATGAACTTGAACTCCATGGAAATGCATTTAATGTTGGGGGTCAGAGTCGTAAAGTGCCGACGTTGTCGAAAATGTTGCATATAATGCGCAACACTCAACAAATTGGCAAACAGAAAGAGATCCGCAGTTGAACGAACACAAAGATGGGTAAGCTAAGATCCACCTTATTTATCTGCACAGTCTTAGCTATATGTGTCTATATAATTGCATAATTGCAGCTTGCCAGCAAATGAACTTGAGTCTGATCCTAGTGCTTTTGATGGCACTTGTTGCCTGCGAGCAACTTGTGGCCAATGCCAATGCCAGCAAGATTGCCTACAAGAAGCCACTCTTTGGCAAAGCAGCCTATGCCGCCAAGGAGAGGCGCCTCAAGCTGCGTTCAAGCAGCAGCAGCAGCAGCACCACCACCACCACCACCACCAGTACTCCCAGCACCACAACTGACATGACGGATTGGCCAGTGGAGTTTATTATAAATACCACGCCGCGGACAACATCCAGCATGAAGCCAGCGGACATAGCTACGACAAGCATAGCCAGCAGCACCTTGGCGCAGGAGGCGGACAATAATAGCAGCAGCAGCAGCAGCAGCAGCAGCAGCAGCAGCACCACCACCACCAGCAGCACCACCTCCACCAGCAGCACAACAACAACAACGCCATCGAGCTTGGACAACACATTGCCATCGCCGCCGATGCCAACGAATGCGAATGCAGCACAAGCACAGGGGCAGGTGCCATGCACCTGTGGCGTCTTCCTCTCCTCGCAGATACAGAACGGTCTGCCGGAGACGCCGCTCATCCACAGCGAAATGGATCGCATGTATCCGTGCAATGCCATCGGACGCAAACAGTGCCAGACCAAGTGCCTGGAGGCGGTGAGTTGCAGGACAGGCGATAAATAAATTGTGCTCATTGATCTCCTTTTTTGTTTGCTTGCAGATTGTACAGCATTTGCCCAACTCGGCGAATATTGTGTGCTCGACGCTGGGACACAATTGTCACAAGGAGCGGGCGTATTTGTTCATCAAGAACTGCCACAACCAGTGGGTGAACACGAATCTGCAGGCGGGGCGCGAGTATTGCTGCCGGGAGGGTGTCCCCTATCGTTGTCCATTGCTGGGCTAATCGCCAAAGTGTCTAACGTTTGCATATTTTTGGCCAATTTTGATCACGAAATAAATATAAAAATACACAGCACAACATTGATGCGTATCTTAATAACAGCCCCTTAACAGCGGTCTGCCTATCGATAGCCAGTATTTATTAGGTATTTTATTTAAGTCAATAGCAATCGATAGGAAGGAACTCGGCGCGCAAGAAAATTCAATTTATATGTTTGTGTGTGTTCAACCTACAAACCAATCGATTTGGCATATTGAAGTTGTACCAACAAAAAAGGGGGATGCCATTATAAGAACACATAAAATATACCAAAATGTCTCATTTGGTATTTTACGAATAAGGTCACTCTCTTCTTT
>NW_025063692.1:8362500-8552500 GCF_018153295.1 Drosophila grimshawi | reverse complement strand
TATATATATAAAATAATGTAAAAAGAAAAACTGCTAATCGATTGTGAACTTAATATGAGAACTGAACTTAATATCAATGCACGGCAACTTTTTGTAAGCAGCGTTTATTTTCTTCTAAAATTGCTGACCAGCCGAGATCAGATTGCATAAGTGATGTTTGTTAGTTGGCTTGTTAACGGCCAAACCCAACTCGAAAACCCCACCCAGTGGAAGAAGGCATTGGTAATCGCTTTGCTCCATCGATGCTCCAGTTTCACAATATGTGCTGAGCAAACTGTGATTTGAACACTTTGCCGAGTGCTAAGTGATTTCAACTAAATGCAAGTGCATGCATGCCACACGTGCCACACCCACCTTGATGTTGCACATCTGTTTGTTGTGTGTACTTAAGGTTTGAATGCCCTTAAGTTTTATTTGGTTTCCCATTGTAGCCATTGATGGATTGAGTTCATAAATCAAACTACTTTTCACCTAAAGTACAAATAAAATCCATTTTTCATCTGCCTAGCATCAATATACTCGTACAAAGATGGAGGAAATCAATTGAAGACTACAAGAAATTGATGCACTATTTGCAGCTACAGTTGAAATCCATTATGTAAAGTTGATTTTATATAATTCGGCATGTTGTTCTTTCGTTCATTTTGTAATTCAATTGATTGTGAAGATTATTTTTGGTACAAAGACAAACCGGTTGACTTAGCCACTTGACTGCCACTTGTGGCAGGGCATTCGTAAAAAATCTCGCTATCGACAACATGCATTTGTCATTAGCAACAAAGTTTTGTGTCGTTGTTTTACCTGCTGCTCTTTTTTTTTTTGTTTGTTTGTTTGTTTGTTTGTTTGTTGGTTTTGTTTGTTTGTTTTTGTGTTTCGATATCTGCATTTGTATTTGCTTTGTATGCACAATGAATCGTGCAATTGCATTTGTGTTTAATAATCATTTATGCAACTTGTTCAGTGTTCGACTTTGCAAATGTTTGAGCTGCAATTTGTATCTGTTGTTCAATTGCGAAAGTAAACACGAGCCAACAACAACAACAGCAACAACAACAACAACAACAAATCGCCAACGTCAATTTTTGAGCTGGCAAAAATGAACAACAACAAAAAGAAAAAATACGAAATTGAAACTGTAGCAGAAACTTGAGTCCGTTGCCCAAAATCCAAAGTCTAATAAGCGTCTGGCCGGCTAATTAGAAACGCTGATTGTGCCCCAAACCCAGACACACACACACACACACAAGTCCAAAAAAAAGGGGCACATGAGTGTAGACAACGGAAATCCACACGCTAAATTGCAGCGACAGACGATGCCAACGCCTCTTGTGATGGGCTTTGTATACCCTATAATAACCACTTCTTTATAAATGGCTACAGCAGAGCCTTGCCAATGTATGTAACAGCTATTGAATAGTTGTTGCCAACCAATTAAAATGTTATCTGAAAAGAGATTTGATTGTTAATGGAATAGTATTTGTAGAAATATAAAACATATTTTATAATATTTTTTATTTATTTGTCTATTTAATGTGAGCTGAAAGCAGTCGACAATTTTATTTTATAATTAAAATTAAAGTAAACAAATTAAATTATACGAAATGAAAACTAAAAGTAATTAAATATGAAATTTCAAATTAAATAAAACATATAGGATATAATAATATAAATTGGGGAGTATTCAAATGTAAAAAGGTCTCAAATTTATTGCGATGTTTGGGAAAAGCGAGACAAAAATAATAAACAAAAGTTGTTAAATGTTTTTTTACTTATTATTTATTATTAATTCAAGACTGCACAAATCTTACCACTTCAAATAGCTTAAGCAGGTTGTCTTCTAGTCGAGCACTCGCTGCTTTTACATGCTGGCCAGTTCATGTAGTCGTTGTAAGGCTCATTAAAAACGATTGAAACTTCCGCACAAGCCGCGCCACAGTTTATTGCTAAAGAAATAATAGTTTTGAGACGACATAGACAAATAGCCAAATAGATCGGTCATATCTGAATGTTTCTATGTACATTCATGTATAGTTTTCAAAGTATGTTTGTGGCACAAATTGTGGTTTAATAAACTTAAAAACAAAAAAAAAAAACAAAAAAAAACAAACCCAAACTCTGCTCTGTACAGTCAGTGCCTTTGTTTGAACGAGGTCGTCGCACAGTCAGTCAGTGATTGGAAACTGGAATCGGGCATGGAGGGGGGCCTTTAATTTTGTGGTAGGAGAGGGTGCTATGCCACCCCAATCCCAACCCCAACCCCAAACCCCTTTTCTGTTCAAAACGGCAACGGCTGCTTGCTCATTGTGCATTAATTTACGCGAATGTGTGACAAAGTTGTCCAACTATAAACAAAAGCGTCCAAAAATGTTAAATGAGGATTTGCATACAAAGTCAGCGACGGGTGATAAACAATTGCCGAATATCAAAGAAACTGTTTACACAAAAAAAAAAAAACAATGACTGGTTGCTTGCCGAGAGGGGGCGCGGGGCAAAGGGTTTGGTCTATCAATAATTGTGCTATGCTAATCAATGTGTTTAAAATGGATTGATATATGTATTTTTTTTTTTTTTTTAGATGCCACATGATAATAAAAATGATAACGTTTATGAAAAGTTAAATCAATTTTTATCGAATGACCACGAAAACAATCACACAGACACTGATAGAAAGAGAGAGAAAGAGATAGATAGATGGATAGATAGATAGAGAGAGAGGGAAATATAACACGAGTCAACGAATTAATTTCTAAATGATTTACTATAAAAAAAATATAAGAAGAAATTAACACTAATTTACTGAACTCAGACAATAAAAACCCGAATTAGAAAAATCGCTGAGAAGTTTTTCAATGTTCTCAAATCAGTTGATAATGATGGGGTTGAGCAGTGGATGGGCGTGCCTCGACAATTACTAAAAAGCTGGAATTTGTGCATATTGTTTTTGAGACCATAGCGAAGTGTATTTATATTATCAGGTTATGGATAATTATCAAACGAGCGGCTTAATAAACAGCTGCTATACATACATAATGAAGAGATCGAGGAAAATAAAATACCGAATGAGTGGCAATGACGAGTCTGTGATGGAACTATGGAGATACATCTAGTTACCTTTAAGTACACAATGAATACTATTTGGAACAACAAGAAGAAAACCATATAGGAAGTGCTCGATTCTGTTAATGATGCAGGGAATACAAAATAAAATTTAGATGCTTTTGGGGATTCTCTGCGACAGTTGATGATTGATATATGATTGATATAATACCGAAAATGAGAAACTCGCTCATTCAACTCACAAAAATGGCATACAAGATGCTGATGATGAAAACCCAAAGTGACCAATCTGAACAACAAAAACCGGTTGCTATCAAATCAGAGCCAACTGCCAGTGAATCATCGACATTCCCTGAGAAACAAATGTGTGACGAAGCGGAAGGGCTTCCGGAAGTGATGCACATGATTAACATTATTAAATTCGTATTTTTGGAAATATAAATCATATATATATGTTGTTTCAAGATGTTGACAGCTATCTGAAATAAAGGCACTCCAAGCAAGTATGTTCTCAGCATACAAAAAAGATGAATCAAATATGTCCTAGGATCAAACGGATCAAGTGTAAATCGATTGAGAATCTAGGATATTTACGGCCACAACCAGAATAACTGTTGATGTTAATGATACAAAATGACACATTTTATGACAATCAAATGCAAATTCATGGTTTTGTTTGGGTGTTCGCAAAATGTGATATAATTTTCACACTGATTGCAGCAACAGCAAATTGAAATGGACGGCACCCATAACAAGAGTTGTAAAGAACTTGGCAATCAAAGCTGCCACGGCAAGTTTTGTTTACATTTCACAGTAAATTGTTATATTTTTTATGCTTTTCGCAAGGCAACATAAAAAAAAGTCAACCAAAACAAATAGAAAACAAAAAAAAAAAACAAAAAACCACAACAATAAATCTGACGGCAAACAGAGGAACGACAAAGACAAAAGGCGAACCCACAAATAAAAATAGAAAAGCCAGAAAATACAACTTTTGATAGTTGGCTTTCAAATAAATAAATAAATAAATTGTGTCGAAAATTAAGCATATACCCCACACACACACACATGCAACTATGTTGTGGCTGTTATGCAATTTGCGGCCGTTTGAGGTCGCCAATGATCCATGCTGATTCGCATTTATGCAACACGTTTGTTTAGCTTGAATTAGAATTAGAATTGGAATTGGAATTACAATTCATGTGACATTTCAGGCGGCATTTGTTTCATGCGAACCTTTCGCAAATTACGCAATGTTCAAGGTCATCATCAAAGTACTTGCAAAATAAATAATTGTACAGAGATATAGAGATATGATCTGCCATGCAGCCAGTTCTACTCTAAAATTTAATTTGTGCCATTCTTAAAATTCGAAATTTTTGGAACATTTTCATTGCACTTTCAGACAAATGAGCATTTCGAATACTAATTCAAATTGCCGCAGTATAAGATCTTTCAGTCCAGTTTGGTTGACGTTAGTTATAATACAATTTTGTGCTTATATCAAGTGAATCGTTCCACTTCGATTGGCATTGCCTGACATCCCAATTGTTTCGACTCTAGTATCAGCCGTGTGCATAATGATATTTATTTTGTAATAGTCGTAATACTCATAAATTGCTCAAGTTGTGGGCGATTCTCACATTCCAATTGCATAGTCTGACTTGTTGTTGACCCTAAACGAGCCCCTCGGTCCCTCGTTAAGTGCCCCCCTCCCCTTCTGCGACTTTCCGAGTTCCGTAACCCAGTTGAATTTCGCTTTTCGCTTTTTCTTATGCTGTCATATTTATTTATTATTATTTTATTGAGGGCGCGCCTGGACAATTGTAACTTTTAATTCAATTTGATATGTTAATTTGCTCGAACAATCGCAATGGAAGGCACACTCCGGCAAGTTGTTGCAATACTTTGAGAGGTGCTAGGATTGCATTTGAACAATATACAATATAACTTGGACACCTTGCTAAATAATACACGGTTTCAGGTTGTCATCGCTCTTGCAACACTTGTCACACATTCCACATCATTTCAATTTGCAGGTGCTCGAATGTTTGCTCTTTGCGTCATGCCCCAACGGAAGGTATTTGCAATTATTTACGCGTTACACAACGTGGGAATTGTATCAAGCCGGATTACACTTAAATCAATCTTTAACTGATCGCATTGAATTGAAAATGCATCCTAAAGCATCGCCCTGCCAAAAACAATTTAAAATGTTTGATTTTTGTACAGTTTTTCTTTAAAACTTTATATTTTGAATAGGTATCAATAATAATCAATGCAAACCTTGAATTTTAAATTTATTCTTATCTTGGTTCCTGCACCATATACCCAGATCAAAAATAGCCTTGATTTTTTTCAAGCGTAAGCAAAAAAAATGAATCTAAACAGTGGCACGAGTGGCATAAGAGACTGGCAACACAGTCTGTGGCGCAGTTATAACCCGATATGATGCGATAGCCCCACGAATTGGGACTCAGATTTCACATTGCTGGAATGGGGATGCTGTAGAAATCTAGTTGTAATAATACATGATAACCATGAAGCTATAGAAACGTTGACACAACAAAAATAAAAATATAATGTTTGCCACGTGCTCGAATGCGCGGACGAGTGCCTCTGCTCGGGTTGGTGCAACGGATGCGCGTCAGGAGGCGACCGCCTTTTAAGTTAACTTATCTAGGATTATCAACAAAGAGTGCACAACTTTTGGAAATGCACAGAGACGAATTTATGTGACAGTAAATAGTCGCTATAGTGAAAAAATGAATATGAATGTACATAAGCTGATAGCACCAAAGTGAGCATATCCAATTAACAAACATTTTGAGAGAGTAAACATTTCACTATTCAAATAAAGCTATGTTTGACAAAAAAAAAAAACAACAAAAAAAACTAAGAAAAATGCGTCGCAACGAGTGCTTACTGTACTTACTCATAATGCATAGAAATAGATTTGTTTCCGTCTTTGTGTTTTTCATTTGAAGCGCTGTTTATTTTTAGCTTAACAACACTTTACAAACTATTTATACTCTTTTAGAGAAAATCATAGTTTGCTGCGTATAAAACATAGAATTTCCCTGTTATAAAAGCATGAATCGATATACATATATACAAAGTTAGATATCTCAAGAGATCTCTATATATATATATCTGCGACATGAGTCTCGGCAATCGCAGGGCATTTCAACTTCATCAACTCGTTGCTAGATTTCTTGTAGTTAGTTTTATGGCGCGTTGCTTGAATCTCAACTGTTTTCTCAAGAGTTTTCAGGTTGATGTTCAGGTTTTTGGGTACACTTGTTGTTTGCATACGTGTGACTGATGTGTTGATAGAGAACATTCCGTGGAGAGGGTTTGGCAGGGGATGTTGCCCCCCGCCCCCATTAGATAAGATAAGCAAAAGGAAACATATTGAATTTGATGATTTTCTGTGTGTGTGTGTGTTTTTTTTTCGTAATTGTTGTTGTTCTGCTTTATTCAAAAATCGTGTTTAAAATAATATGGATTTTATAAAACTTAGCTTACGGCCTGTGGCGCATTTACACACTCGATAAATCGATAAATCGATATTTAAAAATATATTTATCAAGCTGGCTTGTAAATGTGCGCACTTACATATATTAAAATTATATATTTATCATTTAGCTGTTGTTTATTATTTGTCTTTTTTAAGCTTTTACAGTTTTTTTCTTTTTTTCTTTTAATATTGCTTTTGAGTCTTTCATTTTATATAGCTAAAATGTATGATTTATACAAAAATATATTTTTGCTGCTTACAAAATTGTATAAATATTATTTATATTTTTATTTCATTTTTGTAGATAAAAAAAAATTGCGCTAAACTAAAATGGCCTAATAACTAAAATATAAATGCTACAAAAAATATGACAAAAATTGCAATTGGAAAAATAGCTAAATTGCTGGCGAAAAAATTGCTAAAAAAAATTTTTTTTAATAAAAATGATAATGTGGGCGCATGCAAAAAAAAAAAAATGTAATAAAATGGTTGTCATTTTATAATAATGTTAATATATATATATATATATACTTTATATATATTTATAATAATTATTATTGTTGCTTTTATTGTTGTTGTTGTTGTTGTTGTTGTGCTTGTTGTTGGCATTTGCAATTGAGGCCCATAGCTCATCGCTCATTTGTTTACTAGGCGTAAATTATTGTGTTTATTTTTATTATTTTTCGTTTTCGTTTATTATTCAATTTGTTTATAAATTTTATAAACAGCTTAATCAATGATCACAACTCTTAGCATAAATATTAATCGCATGTGGCATTTGCATCATTAATATATATGTATATATGTATCTCTAATTATATATATATATATATATCTATGCGTCTGTAGATACTTGCATAAGTGTATCATCTATGTACGGTTTACATATAGTGTATGGTTTATAAAAAATATTTCTCAATACGCCGTTAGTACAAAAAAAAAGTAGTGTATAAAAAATGCTTGCACTTTGTTTTAGTTTCTGTTGTTGTCTTTTATGCTTTACTTTTGTCTTTTGTCTTTTGTCTTTTATTGTTAATTTGTATTTCCTGTTACGCTTCCTTTAGTTTAACCGTTACTTTATTAGCAGCCTATGTGAAATTATAAACTAACAATTAATGATTGTCGTTGGCTTCTAAACAGCTGCCTAATCCAGGGGATGTTTGGGAACTGGGGAAGTGATGGGTTTGTCTTATGTGAAGAGATTGTGGGTGTGGATGTGCGTGTGGGTGTGGGTGTGAGTGGGGGTGGTGGTGGTGGTTCTAGTACTGTTGCATTGCTATCTCTTGCAATCGTTTTCACGCGTTTTGCAAATCGCTCAAAACACGTTAAACTTTAACGGTTACCGTGGAATTCATTGATATGTGTTCATTAGCTCAGAAGGCAAACGCCCGCTTCAATTCGTGTCATTTTTCATCATTTTCTTCAAAGTTTTGGCTGCGTGAAACTGTGAAAAGAAAGAAGAACAAATAGAAGAGTTTATCAAATGAGTTAAATACGTAAATTATAATAACAACCACTTCAATTGTGAATGATTTCATGATTTCTGCTAAAGCCAAATGCAATTTAAAAAATATATTTTGTAAGAGTGAAGAATTGGAGATAAAAGGATAACTAAATGCAAGCAATTAAATCAAAGAATTAATCTAATATTTATAAACATCATAATGGAATATGAAATTAACAATATATATATATATATATATATATATATATTTCTGTAAGTAGTTATGCGCTATTGCTTAAGCAAGCTTGTGAGCAACGTGGCGTATACGTTATTTGTCAGCTCAGCAGAGCTGAGCTCGTTCTTCTTGTTGCTGTTTGATATTTCACACTAAACTTTGCCACAATTATTAATGGCAATTATCTTGGATATGTTTGCTTCTATTGTTTGGCAGTCTTTGGCTAATTGAAAGTAATTACTGCAATTAAAAACACAATTCTATAGAAATGAGACTCTTCATTAGTCTGAATGAATATTGTGAATATTTGCGGCACTCATTTGTGCGTGCCCATTGCAACAACAACGATACAAAGAGAAAAAAAAAACGAAAAGCAAAAAAACTATATAGTTTGTTTGTGTGTTTTTCATTAACATTTTCATTTTCGTTTTTCGCGTGTCAAACGCTTTCTGAAGGCTGCCTCATTTCTCATTTACAATTAACTGAATACACTCATTCACGAGTGTTCCGTGAACATTCAGCTGGGCAGCTTTGTGCTTTACAAACACATGAATATAGCCATGGGGAGGCCCATTCATTGATACCTCAAATTGGCGGACACAGATCGCTTCTATATATATATATATGTGTGTTTGTTGATTATGATGAAGCTGAGCTGCACAATATATAAATTGTCGGTGTTTTCTTTGTCATCGCCATTATATCAAAGGCCTACTAAAAGGGGGCGGTACGCCTCTATATTCTATCTGAACTAAGAGGATTTCAAGAAGATATAAAAATGTATATATATATATATATAACTTGAGCTGTTTATTTTGATATGAAATCTAAGATTTATTCAACAGCCACTCAAACAAATCGTAGGAGTTATCTACAAAGTTAAGTAGGTCTACTAAAAATGTCTTAACAATCGAATGAGAAACTCAAAAATGATGTCAAAAACAATATTAATACACAGAGAAAAAAACAAGCTAAATTAATGAACTTATTTTTGATATAGTTTTTTTTTTCCCCCGAGATGGTAGCATTAATTGGAACTTAAGAGTATATAAGTCTTAGTGTGCGTGAAAGCTGAAATGTGTTCGGGTGATCTAAGAAAAATGTGTGGCAATTACAACACTTTTTCATTTGAAATGCGGCCGTCACAAGCACCCAGCCACCCCGCCAGCCAGACAACCCCATCAAGCTAGCCATCAGCATCTCTCGTTTCAGTATATATTTTTTTGCCTTATCAGCGAGGCCCGATTACTTTTTTCAGTAGTGTTGTGTGTCCCTGAAGCGTGCAGCGAGACGGACGGGGCAGAGTAGAGGATGGCAGAACGTTGATAAGATAAGATGCGTCAAGTTTGGGGGCAGAAGACGGAAGACGGGACTACTTGTTGCCCAACTTATATACAGAAACTACATTAAAGACAAAACTAACAAAAACTAAAGATGGAGAGAAAGAGAGAGCGCAGAGTGAGCAGCCAAAAGATAGAGAGAGAGCAAGAGAGAGAGAGCGAGAGAGAGAGAGAAAGAGAAAGACACTTGAGTAAGTACTGCTGATTAGAAAATGCCTCGAAATGAGCAGTTTTTTCTTCTTCTTTTCTTTTTTGACAGCGTGACATAAAAGGACGCACGACATATCAAATTATATGAAATTGATTAGCAAATAAACGCATGAGCCAAATACAAAAATGTTACAACTTTAGCTTTGGCTAGTTTGTGTTACATACTTTAATGCTGGCCATCTTAAGAATTTGCTAACTGTATTTGAAAGGCTGTCAAATCGTGTCACGCGATCATCTCTCTGGAGGAGGTTTCTTTTAATTAGCGCAGCGATTTCTTTTGGCCACAGCATTTGTCTTGTTGGCAAATGCGCCCTCGCGATTGCCATGAACTTGCGTCGCTTACCCTCCTCTCATCCGCTGCCCCCCATTTTGCTGGTGCTGGTCAAACCAGTTTGCATGCAGATTCAGCAACTTTAGCTTCAGCAACAGCGACAAACTTCAACAGAAACTACAAGTTTGGAATGTGGCTTGAAGTGCGCAAGCGAGACGGCCATACACAGCCTTCCAGCGCGCAGGCGTAGCTGTTGCTATTGACGTCTCGCTTGCGCATGGGCGCAGATCGACTTTGGCTGCTTGCGTTACGCTTAAATCAGCGCGTAAGACCAGCAGTGCCTCTGCGAGTGCGTGAGCCCATTCTCTTGCTCTCCTTCTCTATCTCTCTCTCTCTCTCTCTCTCGTTCTCTTCTTCTGTTATAAGCAACTCTCTTCTCAAGCTTGAGCTGCTGTAGTTGGAGTTCAAACTTATTACTGTTTTTTTCTTTTCTTTCTTTTGTTTTATGTTTTATGTTGTGTGTATTTTCATTTATTGATATTTTCGTTGTTGGTTGTGCGTCTGCAATTTTTTCGTATCTTGTAAGCAAAATAATATATTTATGTATATAAAAAAATAGACAGTAATAATAATTACAACTAATAATAAATGTAAATGTAAATCAAACATACAAATTTTACAGACCAAAAAAAAAAAAAATTCAGCAAAAATTATATTTACAGTGGACGCTTGTTAATTGAAACTGTTGCAAGTTTAATGACTCAAATGAAAAACTCTAATTTTGAGAACATGTTGTTGGATGACAGTTCTTAGATTTGAAACAATTGTGAGTGTTGCATTTTGGAAAACTACAAAATATTATGAATAAATTAAAAATTATAATATATATTTTGTCACTTTGGAAAAAATTGGAATTATACACGAATTCAATTTGCGAGCGACCACTGTAATTGGCTTTACATTGTTGAAGTGTTTACGAACTAGGAGGTTTGCTGTGAGCTATTACTAAATGTCTTTTGTGGCATGCACAACTCTTGAGCGCGTTCTCTCGCTGACTCGCTCGCTCTCTCTTTCTCTCTCGCTCTCTCTTTCTCTCTCGCTCTCTCTTTCTCTCTCGCGCTCTCTCTCTTTCTCTTTGCTGCCCTAACTCTAGGTTTAACAGAGAGCGACTCTGTAAAACAGCTACAGGTTATTAGCTAAGATCGTTTATATATATATATATTTATATATATCTGTATATTTAATAAGTATATATATGTGTGTGTGTGCGTGTGTGTGTGCGTGTGTGTGCGTGTGTTACTACTAAAATTGCTGGCAGGGTGTGTAGTGTGAGTGGGTTGGTTGGGTTTGATTTTTAGGGGGTTGTTCAACTTACGGCCGCTGGCACGCTGCCCGGCCTAGCACAAGGGGATGGCCCAGGTCCTGCGACTCCGACTCCGACTCCGTCTCCGACATCGACTTCTCTTCTTCGTTTTAGTCGTCGCTTAGGCGTCGAAGTGCTGCTTCTGAGAACTCTGACTATCGCCACCCATTTCGCGCGACAAATCCGATATCACCTCCTTGTAGATCAGTGGATCGATATTCTTGCTTAGCTGATAGAGCAGGAACCAATCGCCGATGTTGCATCGATTTGCCACCGTTTCGACCTCATCGCTTTCGGCCAGACGTGATCGGGCACGGAGCAGCAGGTGACGCAGTTTGGGGCCGACAACGACAGCGACGCGGTAGACAAGCGATATGCCCGACAATATGCTCAGGAAGATGAGCCAGAACCACAAGAACACATAGATCTTCTCGTTGACAATATTTAGGGGTAGCACACAGAGGCCGTCGAACTTTTGCACGCCGCCAGATGGACCATATTTGTGGAATGTACATTTGGTGACTTTTGGAAAGACCTTTGCCATGGGATCGATACGATCGTCGGGCTCCATTTCGGTAAATTTGATCACATCGCTGCCATAGGTGCTGAACTCGCCATCCAAAAAGAAATCCACAAAATAGATCTGTCCGATGACATTGACAAAATTGAGTGCCTCACAGACGAAGAAACGGAATGCGTAGAAATTGTGACGATTCAGATTGCCCATAAAATATTCGACGAGTATCTTTTTGCGATCGTTTTTACACTCATCGTTCACAATGGGACTGTTGAGATCCATGACCAGCATCTTGAGTCGGCCGCCCTCCCACGATTTCCACAGATAACGCGGCACATAGAACAATATGGCCTGGAAGAATAGGACAAAGCAGACCCACTGATAATACTTGTGGTACTTGACCTTATCCTCGCCATCCACATGGGAGCCAACGCCAGGTTGGACAACATCACGTCCAGTGACGCCGGTCAGACGCTCGGGCACCGTAAACGTTGAATAGATCCAGCAATAGGTGTCCATCACACCGAGCGGTATCTCATCGACAATGCAATCGATCGGATCACCAATATATTGGCGTGAGGTGACCAGCAGCGAGAATGCGATCAATATGATCACAGTCGCCTTGTAATGCATGCGAAACACATTGTTATCGATGCACACCTGATCGATCTTTAGCAGCCCCTTAACGGAGCCGAATACATCAAACATTTTTGCACTTTAGTCGTTCAATTGACGACACGATATGTTTAAAAAAAAAAAATAAAATAAATAATACAATTTGTTGATGTTTTTGTTTCGGTTGGGTTTTGCTGCCCGACTGGATTGGATTGATTGGTTTAAAGTTCTTGTTGTTGTTGTCGTTGTTGTTGTTGTTCCTGTTATATTTGTTGTGTGTTATTTAATAATTATGCTGATTATTGTTATTTATTGTTTTATTGCTGCTGCCACACGTCACTTGTCCAACA
This sequence comes from Drosophila grimshawi, assembly GCF_018153295.1. Classification (NCBI taxonomy): domain Eukaryota; kingdom Metazoa; phylum Arthropoda; class Insecta; order Diptera; family Drosophilidae; genus Drosophila; species Drosophila grimshawi. The sequence continues at coordinate 8,539,578 of NW_025063692.1, read as the reverse complement.
TAACGCTTGAGAATGCACCCAGGGCATATATGTGTGCACATCTGGCGGGCCGTAATGAGCCGTAACTGTTTCGTGCAGGCTCAAACTCGCCGCTGCTCCGTGCTGAACTGATCTGAAGAAATGAACTCGAGTGTATTCGAGTCGACAACGACGCTCTCCGCGAAACTCAAAAAAAAAAAAAAAAAACAGAAGAAGAAGGCGAAGAAGAAGAACAACTAAATTGAGCGTCGTGCAACGTGGTGTGCGTGTTGTTGTTGTTGCTGTTACTGCTGTTGCTGTTGCTGCTGCTGCTGTTGCTGTTGCTGTTGCTGTTGCTGTTGCTGCTGCTGCTGCTGCTAATTGTGTTGCTATTGCTGTTTATCGGCCAGATAGACAGACAAAAAGCAACACACAAAAAAAAATGATAATAATAACACAGACAGTTATTGTGGTGTGTATTTTGGTTCTGTATTTAAACGCCGTCACAGCAGCGGGCACTAAGCGCACTCTTCGGATATAGAATTCAAACTGAGCCCAAACTTTGGAGTAGCGGGCAGCGAGAGAGAGCGCAACACTCAACTACAGCATAAAAAGTGAGCGAGAGAGGGAGCCAAGCAGGTCTCTTGCGCTCGAGTCGTTTTCATCGATGTGTGCGTGTGCTGAATGCGAATGAGTGAGTGAGCGAACGAGAGAGACAGAGAGCGAGAGAGAGTGAGTTGTTCATGTTTGTGGTCCAGGTTTTTATGTTTGGGGTGGATCTTGTTGAGTGCGCGCTTTGAGTGCACACACACAAACACACACACACACACACACTCGCAAGCACACAAACAGACAGAGAGAGTGAGAGAGAGAGCGAAAGAGAGAGAGAGAGAGAGAGAGACATGCACTCGCTTTGCCTTCGTTTCTGCAGTCAGACCAGTTTTTTGTATTATGGTTTTTTTGGTTGTTTTATGCTGTTGGCAGAGTGCAAACTGTTGGCCATAAATATGATTTAGTGGAGGCATCAGCAGCCGCGTTCAAGACTCGAGCGCTAACTGGAAGCTGAATCGCGTCTCTTAAGTCGGCACACACACACACATGGGGAAAAGCGCACGGCAAGTGGGGGTAAGTGAGGGCGGCAGTGGGGTCAAGTGGCATTTGAGTGGGCAAGGGGTGCCCGTAACTCAATGATGCCACACTTCAAATGTCGCCATTTTCTAATTCCAGCTTAGTCTTGGCTAATACATGCACACACACATACAAACGAACATCTATGCATACTTTTACCAATTTCTGGTCAAATGCAGTTGCACTTTTGGCTGCCAGCTGCACATCTGGCAACGCTGTCCGGTCATACCCTAACCAAAAGATCAGCTAGCTTACCCAAGTCTGGCAATGTTGTGTATGTATTAGTGACTTTGGACTGGCAACGCTGTCTAAAATGTTCTGATCCTTAAAACCTGTAATTTTGGATGCAGACCGGCACTGAAGCCCATTAACAAATATTCCAATTAACATGTTCAACAAAAAGCTGACCATTTGTTCAATTTTATAATGCAATATAAAAATTGTTTTCGATACTTATAACTTTTAAACTATTTTCAAACAGAAAATATAACCAAATAAATTTCAACATATTGAAATTTCAGATTACAACTCTAAAATCTCAATTTTTTTTTAAGTTGAGCAACGGTCTGGCAACGCTAAACGCATAAACTGCACCTATTTATGTAACGCTCATCAAAGAAGATGAAGATGAAGCCGAAGATGAAGATGAAGACACAACACACAGATGAATATGAAGAGTTCTCGGAACTCGTCAATTGAGTGTGGAGTGGAATCTCCATTCCAGCAGCGCCCAGCTTCAGAGTCCATCGGCTGCACAATGCACAAAAAAAAACAAGTTACTGCCAAATACATAGCACATATATATGCATATAGACATATGTATATATATATATATATATATATCGGTGTGCGTTTGTGTGTATCTGCTTGTGGGTTTATATGCTTATATATGTCGCTGCAGTACGTGTGCTATAGATATAAAGAAGAAGAAGAAGAGTCGGAGACACACCGAAATTTTTATCGCCGCTGCTTTCACTGCCTGATGTTTGTCTTCAAATTGTTATTTACCTGTCGCGTCTCCTGATAATAGCCAGTAATTACAAAAATGACAGAGTTTTCTAATTTTCTTTTACCTGCCGAGCCATGCATACCTACCTGCATCTGTATCTATATCTTTATCTGTATCTGTAAGTGTATCTTTTTACCTTTCGTTATGCTTTCAATCTGTGCCATCGATAGATACATTTAAGCGCTCAATCAATGGATTTTCCAGTTCGCCCTTATATATTAAACCACTCAATGCGAACACACACAAGTATTAATGTGTGTGTATGGTGTGTGTGTGTGTGTGTGTGTGTATACAGCCTACATATATTTGTCGGAACCGGCTGACTACCTGTTACACTCGTTTCTTGGTCTTTTGGTCTTCTATAGGTGCGACCACTACTCAATCTTTGAATTGTTTAGCCTGCTCCCAGCGACCATAAATTATTGGCCTGTTCGAACCAGCTGTATTAACTTGGCTTACTATCTTAATTCCAAATTAAATGCCACAAGAAATGCTATATATGATTTTATTGTCCCCTCTCTCTCTCTCTCTCTCTCTCTGTATCTCCCTCCCACCTCCCCTCTCTCTCTCTCTTTCTCTCTCTCTCTCTCTCTCTCTGTCTATCTGTATCTCTCTCAGATCCTTATCAAAGCGATTGTTCGCTCCAAAGTGCTATATATATATTACCCAATATTTTGCACGTATATAATTCTCAAGAGTTCCTTCTTGACATTCACTTCACTCAAGTCAAATCCCGAGGGTAAAAACAATATAGCTTAGAAGCTTATCACGTTTCTTTTTGTTTTGAAATGTTGAGACATGGGATCATAAATATGAATCAAAATAATATATATGTACATATATACAGCGAAATTCGAGAAAAAGTTCAATTATAATGATTAAATTCGATCAATATTATTCACAGTACACAAAATCTACAATAGATTTTAAAACTCGTTCAAGGTCCAAACAGCAAGCAATTCAGATATTAATATCGATGCTAATCATGCTGCAAATATATATCAAATTTGAAGTGATTATGAGTGTATCGATTTGTTACCAATTAATATTGGTTAGCCCATTACAACGTCCAACATTTAACATAGATATCTCTAATGTGATACGCCTACTACAAGTCGTACGGCCATAAATCTATTAGAAACATTGCCAAAATTTATAGCACTTTTACGCGAGGCTGTCGACCGCTGGCCACAAATGGCCGGACAGACAGACAGACAGACAGACAGACAGACAGACTCACTGACATAATTGATCATATCGCTTATACGACGTGTGAAGGCGGTGGGAGGGCACTCGTATATTTTGGCATAAATCAAATCGACGCCTCAAACGTCTCAATTTTGTGGGAATTGTTGTTTGATTATTTGATTTGTCTATTGACGCTGATCGAATTTCGCACCATCCCACAAAGATTTTGCGCTTAAACAAATCGAGCAAAACTGGCGATAAGAAATGGGCAAAAAGGGTATTCTGGTTTTGGTCAGAATCAACAGCCGAATCAATCTAGCCAAGTTCGCCCGTATGAACAAAAGGATCTCAGAAACCATAAGAGCCAGAGAATAGAGATTCGAGAATATAATGTAATTTCTTGAAAAGATGGCTTCGGGGAATCCCGTTGTCGAGCTCACTTAACAACAGCATTAAGTTTTTGACACTTGCATCACGTACAGATGGTATTTTTTGGGCACATTTTCATTTCAGTGTGATTCATGTGTGTGGCATGAAGAAGGGAAGTGGCGGGGCTGTAGAGGCGTGGCCAGCGAACTCAAAATGCGATGCTCCACGAATTTTGATCGCTTAGTCATTGCGGATCATTTACCGCGTCACAGTTTGCCAGGTCTTAAAGTCTTTCAGCGTTGAATTCGCTCTTTTGTTTTATTTGGAGTTTTTTTATTGCAACTAATTTCTTTTGTGATCTATTTGAGTCATTGCCTAATCATTCGTTTAGTTTTCGCAGCTGGCAATTAACTATTTATAAGACACATGTAGGTATATAAGTATGCCCAATCTAATCAATTATTTTTTGTCTAGCGCATCTTTTTTTTTAATACCCATTGCAATATGCGCACTTCAAAGGCACAAAAAGCGATGTTATCATGCATAACGGTTAACAAAGACCCTCCCTTCTCCAACACGTTTGTACATATCATATCGTATATGGGTTAATAGAATTGATTACTTTTGATGACTTCACAACAGTTACGTATGCAAATGGTTTGTATGAGTAATGAATATTAATAGAATGTGATTATATATTATTAAACTTTAAACAACATTTCGATTCCTAAATTTGATTAATTTTGGTGCTTTGTAGATTGATTATATGAGGTATGCATACAAATAAATGTAGTTCTATTCGCCATCGAGTTTCGGTATGATAAACATTTTTCTTTGGTTTTTATAGATTTCTTGGCAAGATAATCAACATTTATTAAATATAATCATACCGTAAAAATATCAATTACTAAGTTTTTTAAAAAGAAAAGAAACACATTCATTTTCAAAGAAAAGTTTACCAGCGACTTTTGATAATATTATCACTATCAACTGAATCATATTGAGCAAGGAATTTAGATCTTATGTGATTGTTGTATGACATTTATATATAGATATGTTCTAATTGTTCTAGCCAATTGCTATTTGCTATTTTATGGATCATTGTGCAATTATTTCAATGAGTTTCGAAAATGCTTTCACTTTTTAAGCAGATCTTGTTGCAACTTGTGCAACAATTGGGAATACGTTTTTTTTTTTTCAAAAATTGTTTATTGTTAATTTTGCTGGCGCTCGTTAAGCTTATTGTAACTGTATCTTTAAATGAAGTGCGACGCGTTTTTAACATTTTTTATTATTATTATTATTTTTTGTTTTTATTTTTTTTTTCTTGCATATATTTTTTGTTTTTTTGTTGTTTCGAAATTTTGTGCATGCCTTGCATGAATGGTTTGCATTTCGATTTCTTTTGTGCTTGGCAGTATTCAAATTTCGCCTGTAATTTAATTCAACAGTGAAACAGATGCAGCAACAACAGCGTTGCACACAGAGACTACACAGAGTGGCAGAGTCCACTGCTTACTATGGCTTACGGTGGTAATTGGACGTTGTCGCAATCATCGCAGTTCACTCCCATCAATCAATGAACTTTGTCACACCTGACGGTTACTAAACCGGAATTGTTGAAATAAGCAATAATAAATTTTAAAAACACTAATTAAAAACAGAAAGAAGAGGAAAAATAGCAAGCGTTGCACAGTGACGCATTTGAACTTTTTGTTCTCCACAATCATTTCTCGTAAACTAATGAAGATATCTTTACAGTTGTCAGGGGCTATAGGGTGTTTTAGGCATCGATTTTATGCTTTCCACACTCAGAAAAAAATTGCCCTGAATTCGAGAAATTCGCCATATTTTTGACATTCTTTTCTTAAATCAAATTTTCAACTCAATTTTAAGAACTTAAAACTATAAGATGAATTCAATTTAAAAACACAAAAATTATGTTTTTAACATGTTGAATAAAAGGCTTGAAAATCATAATCAATATTAGAGTTTAAGAGGCTTAACTAAGGCTTAATTTCAGGACTTTAATTATTAGATTCCAATTCCTTCCATTTTATCGGTAGCTCAATTTACCACACAAACTAATGATCTACATTTAACAATCTTTGAATATCCAAATAATAATATAAATAATTCTGTATTAGATGCATTCAATCAATTTGCGACATCCTTGTTTTTCCGTCAAAATGTAGATCTTTGAGAACTTTTTCGACTTGGTGCCACCATTGTGCGCCAGAAGCGGTTCTTATCTGGCCAGGGAACTTCGGGGGCCACCAGTCCACCTACTAAAACAGCTGGAAATGGCCAATCTTATCCGTCAAAGGCCAATCTTTACGTTATTCTTTTACGTTGTTATGCCACTAAGCTTATAATACGCACCTAAATAACTCAGATAAGTAAAACTCAGATACGGGGTTAGATTAAAATATGGCCAAACACATCGAGAGAATAAATTAAGGTAGAAGTATTCAGATGATGATCACACTGTGTAGAAAGTGACTCAGTTATAGTTAAGTTATATCCAAAAGATACAAATTGTAAACAAATTTGGTCACATATAAAGCTAAAGTTCTGAATCTCACACATGTTGATGAATAAATTGAATATACTATAAAGAAAATGAATTCAAAGTGCGATAAGGAAACAGAATTTAGAATAGATAAACATGCAAACAGTCAGAGATAAGGAATAAACGTAAGTTTTAGACAGAATTTAGAGCTGTAATTGTAAATGGGTAGATTGGTGCAGATTCAGATGTTGTATCTATAATCTCCGATTCAAATACAGATAGCTGTGGCACAATAAATTAAGAAATGTGACACAATCTGATTTATTGATTCTTTATTATCTGCATACACAGTTTGAGATGCAGATACAGCCAAAAGTCTACTAATTATAACGATGCAGTAAAATATAAATAGATACCAACAAAAAAAACGAGGGGATTCCATTCCTGTATCTGAATCAACACAGTCATTTCCTGGGATTCAAAAATATAAAACCCATATAGTAAATTAAGACGACACACTTGAAATGACAAACAGAGATTGTCTCTAAAAGATAAGTTCTCTGTATTTTGTTAATTCTGTTATCTGCCCAAATTTTGGCTCCTCACGATTACTTGGACTCTCCCGTTTGGCATTGACGCATTCGCGTTGTAAATGTCGCTTACTGAACAAGCTATCTCCGTGATTAGATTCCGGCGTAGAGCCACATGCCTCATGTATTGTCTAAGAATTTAGATATTGTTACCTGCACTGTGCTAATTGGTTCCGCTAAATACCAGATACCACACCAGGTTCCTAGTACCGATGAACATGAATCAGTCATGACGCAAACACAAAAAAAAAAGCAGAAGCAGAAGCAGAAGCAGAAGCAGAAGCTAATAATCGCCAACCGTGATCCGAAGACTAGACAACAAAACAGTTGTCACTGTCCAAATAGCTCAATCATCAACCCAAAGGAAAGCACCCAACACTCTGTGTCTATATCAATGTGTGTCACAGTTATCCAAACTAAAACCGTGATAAGTGATATGGCACTCATCAAGTAGGTCAATTGCACAACTGATTCCAATGCAGTCAGAATTCTTCTAATCTGGCTGTTGCTCTTCAATCAAGCTACAACTGTCTCGTATGATTGAGATTAAGCTCGTTCATTTATAGATACTTGTTTGGCTTTCAGCGAATTCAGTTTAAATAAATTTCCTATTTCTGGGTATAAGCTCATAACCCTCATTTATGTCTACCCCCATAAAAATTGGGGTAAATTTAAGTCTTTACTTTAGACTCTTTATCAGTTCGATATTCGTTTTATCGATGCTCGACGAAGCCACAAAATTCCGCAAATACTTAAAATAACTACCAAAACTAACTAACTACTCTCTCTCTTTCCGTCTCTCTCTCTCCCTCTCTTTCCCTTTCTCTTCAGCTATGTAAAACTTTATATTTTAGCTCTTTCTCCAAACCACATTGAAAGATGTTTTCTTTGTTAAAAATAGCTAATCCTTAATTCTGTGCTAAGGGCCTGACAAGTTCAATTAAATCCAGCATTTCCAAAACACTACTTTATTCCTCATAAAGTTGTAACGATCTGCCTTTTCTTGCTCGCCCTGATCTGGGTCAATAGTCTTAACAATCTCCAAGTTGTCAGCTATTGATTTTGACATGTTCAGAGATGTATAGGGAGTGATCGCAATTAGCCAATCCTGCTCAACTGTTGTGGTACTTACCTATCTTAAGACTCGCCCACTCTCTCCTATCGGGATGCTCTACTTTGTACTAAGAAGCTAAAAGCTTATCTATTGAGCACACAGCTTGAGTGGCCATTTTCCCTCAAAAGTTACTTAGCTCTCTCTCTCTCTCTCTCTCTCTCTCTCTCTATCTTTCTCTGTTTGTACACTGAACAACAATAGCTTGTGGTTTCTGGCGTGAAGCATACACGATTAGAAGTTACCCTTTGAGTAGGTCAAATACACAACGAAATGAATACTTTTAATTCAAACTATTTCGATTGGGAGTGAAATTATGGATATATTTGAAATGTCCCAGTCCCAGTGAACTTTTAGGTCTTGTTCATTCTATGTTTACAGGGTATGCACATATGAAAAAGAAAACAGTGAAAAATGAAATGTAATACGTTAAACTCAATTAAATCTTTGTTGATATAATAATAGTATTATCTTATCGGGCCACATTTGGTGCTCCGGCGTGGCTCGCTCTGGGATCATGGCAGGTTGATAAGTTGATTCCTCGTTCAATTTTGTTCAGTTCGTTGCCAAGAAATCAGTAACGATAAAAAGCAGCTCGCAAGCAAATTCAAAAAATCAAAAGCAAGCATTGGCAGTTTCTAGCTTTTGGCTAGAAAGTTGGCATTATGTTGAACACGTTCAGTTCGGTTAGGCAATATCTCAAGTTTGACTTATCGCGTGTGATTATCGATAATATTGTGTTCAAGCTGCACTATCGATGGACTTTTGTGCTGCTGCTGGTGGCAACCCTGCTGATCACATCCCGTCAATACATTGGCGAACACATACAGTGCATATCCGATAGTGTGGTCGCCCCAGTGATAAACACCTTCTGCTTCTTTACGCCCACGTTTACAGTGGTAAGTTGGATCGTAAATTCTGGAGATTATTAGATCGCAGGACCGTTGGCTAAAAACTCTCTAAATTTGTTATGGTTAATAAACGAAGCCAAATTGGATTCAGAACAGTTGTGTCTGAGATATCTATTTGTACAAGACTGCAAAGTAAAAGCAGTTCTCAACAAAAAAAAAAAGATAAATTAAAAGCAAAAACAATGTAGAAATATTTGTCATTTCCCGCTTAAAACTCTGATTTATCAATGTGAACTGTTTTTGCTTTACTGTACAGGTGCGTCACATGAACAACTCGGCGCTAAGGAATGGCGCCATTTTTCAACCGGGCATTGGACCCTACAATCGCAACGAGGATGAGATCAAACGACACGCCTACTACCAGTGGGTGCCCTTCGTCCTGTTCGGTCAGTCGCTGTGCTTCTATCTGCCGCACATTGCCTGGAAGAAGTGGGAGGGTGGACGCATTAAGGCACTGGTCTATGGTCTGCGCATGGTGGGCCTGACCAAATATCTGAAGCATGACAGCATGAGAATTGGCAAACTGAATATACCATCCATGGCAGAGACGGAGGAGCGTGTGATTAACATTCGGAGGACAATGATTGATCGGATGCGCTTGAATCAGTCGTGGGGCGCACATCTTGTCTTTGCCGAGGTGCTCAATTTGATCAATCTATGCATTCAGATCTATTGGACGAATCGCTTTCTGGGCCACCAGTTTCTCACGTTGGGCATTAAAGTACTGCGGGAGCGTTGGGTCGATCAAATGGATGCACTCGATGTCGTCTTTCCCAAGGTTACCAAGTGCACCTTCTACAAATATGGTGCAGCCGGTTCGCTGCAGAACCACGACACACTCTGTGTGATGGCTCTGAATATTATGAATGAGAAGATTTTCACCATACTCTGGTTCTGGTATAGCTTTCTGATGATCATGACCATATTGGGTCTTCTCTGGCGCCTGCTTACGCTCTTCTTCTACAAAAAGTAAGTTGGCCACCGATTTAAACTCCCTTAAACTGTTGCAATACAAAGTTATCCTATCCAAAACACAGGCAATCTATTTACTTACTTAAACTTGAACTCTTTTCGTCCCATTTAAGAAGCTTACGTCTAAATAACTGGGCCTCAAAAGTCTCCAATTTACTAAAGAATTTTCGATAATTTCTCAAGACTTATGAGGATATGAATCTTAAGTCCTTTCATGCAGATCTATATAGTTATATACATACTCCTTCCTCTCTCACACTGAACTTTTGGGTTTCCAATAGATCACCTACTTTAACTTACTTAGTTTTGGAACAATACATTTTTATATACATATTTATTTATGTTGAACTCTCTGTTTCGTAGGGTAACCTTTACGAAATGGGCGCTGTACTGGGCCAAGCCTGGCAAACTGGATGAATCGGATGTGAAGTCTGTTATTGAGAAGTGTAACTTCTCCAATTGGGTATTCCTGTTCTTCCTGCGCACCAACCTATCGGAGTTCCTGTTCCAGAAGGTCATTTACCATCTGGCCAGCGAGTTTCCCAACGATGCGATACACGATAACGATATCAATGACTATCGAGCACGCTCAGCAGTTACGGCCAGTCCGGGCAAGTATCCACAGCTTGATCGACTGGACACGGTGGATGCACCCCTTTTGCATCATCGAGCGGCAGCAGGTGCCACTGTGGCACCCACAGCACCAGAATCATCGAAAGATTCAGCCACGCAGCTTGTTTGACGGCGTTTATTTATGTAGCTTGTTTAATAATTAATTTTAGTCATTAAATGTTGTTGTGTTTGTTTTGTTTTTTTAGTAACTTTTTGTTTTGTTTAAATATATTTATTGCTAAGTTCTCTTTTCTTCTACTTTCTGGCCTTGGTTTGGAACGGGTTTTAATATCAAATTCAATATTCAAATTAGCCAAAAGAAAATATAAAAAAAGAAGAAAAGAAACTTGCTCTGGGGCCAGTTTTGAAATGGAAATAAAGCGTCCAAACCGGCTAAGACAGACCACCTACCACCAGCCAAATATGTAGATCTGCTAGGGCGTGGCAATTGAAACAGTTAGACCCCCTCCCACTTTTTTGTTTGGTGTCGGGCGTCAAGCGTCAAGCGGCAAGCGGCAAGCGGCAAGTCGAGCATTTGGTTTGACTTTATCTTGACTTTGGATTTGACACTGGCTTCGGTTAACTACATACATACCTGGACTGTGGTTTGACCCACTTTCAATTGACACGCGACGCAACAGGCGTGGCAAATGTGGCAAATGTGTCCAACAGCTGCGGTTTTCATTCACAGATCAAAAATCTGACTTTGGGTCATATCTCATGTTCACAAGTGGGTCGTCAAATTGCACAGCGGCTTAAAAACCATTCATTTTTATACGATTTGTTTCGCTTCTATGAGATGAGATAGAATTGAGGGCACTCTACAAGTTAAGCAGGACATTCTCAATAAGTTTTCTTATAATCCATATAATGTAATAGCATCAAAATTGCCGAAACGAACAAGCCTAAAAGGAGACATGTCGAGAGATATTTCAAATACCACAAGTAATATATAGCTAACCCAAACAGATATTACAATCAATTACTGAAAGCAAAGGCCTTGGTAAAATCATATTCAATATTTTCTTAGAAAATCGCCATATTTTTGGCGCCAAAAGTAACTTAACTTATTATTCGAAAATGGAAGGTTGTTTCTCACTCCCAAGGATTTTGGTACTTATGACTTATGTCACAATAATATTGAAAGATTTCACATATACAAACGTTTTACCTACTTCATAAATTGAGATAATTTTATTTTATATTTATACTTTCAAGCAATACTTTCCATTATTGGGAAATATATTTCAAAGCAATAGAAAAATGGATAAACTACAAATTAAAATTAAGACATTGTTTTCTTATTTTTATAAAGGTTTATTTTCATTTTAGGGATTTTTTTTCTTAGTGTATGATATGCCGATACCGATATCATACGTGCTATGCCGAACCAATTTGCAAACCGAATTAATTTCCAAAAACAACATAAAATTGTATGGCAACTTGTGTCACATGAACTCCAGTGACGAGATCCTAATTTATGATTTCGCAAATAGCTTAAATAATGTGCTTTTATGGACTGGATGGCAATTTGTAGCTTTTGGCCTATAACCTGTTGCGAAACGTGCCACTTGACACTTGATATGTGACACTTGAAATGCCCAAAATTTGAAGCCATCAAATATTCGGTTAGCCCATATAAGTAGACGTGTAATTGCCAGTTGGTTATGACACCTGCTTAGCAGGCCATATTTGCCATCGTCGAGCACGTCTCGATCTGACGAGCACTTGAGTTAGCCGCATTTAGTTGATATTTTATTGGCAGAGACACATTCAAAATCTTTGCGTTTCTAATTCTTTTCAATATAATTATTCTTATTTTTTATATTTTTTATTTTTTGCCAACTTACGACTGCTTTTGCGGTCAATGCCAACGAGTTGAACTGACTTGCGTTGAGTCTGAACTGAAGCCTGACTTAAGGCCTCAGGCAGTAACAAACTTGCCACCCCCCACCCCCCTCCCCCACCTGCTTGATCACCTGCAACGTCCCCCCCCTCATGTGGCTGACACTCGACATGTGTTTGCTGTCGCTCCAAGTAGTTGAGCTAATGGAACGAAATAAAAAGCTAAAGATACAACTAGCTTTTGAACACATCAGCTTGAATACCCTAGAAAAACTATTCGAGATACAGCGAAATTGTATATATTTAAAGTGTATTCAACGATTTGTAGCTTAAAAATAGTAGCTGCACTTAACTTGTCACAACTGAACCGATTTATGCCTCTTGATCAATAATACATTTTTAAATTGAGAAACATAAAATCAATTCAACGTAAGAATTAATGCAAATTATAATGCCCTCGCGTTGAGCTATTTAAATATATGATTTCCATATTGTCAAACTTTCGAAATGAAATCAATGCTAAATGTGAAAAACAAAAAAAAATATAAAAAAAATAGCGAACTGATCAGAGGTTATTATTGGATTGTTGGGGGGCATTGAAATCGACTAAATTTGTCATATAGGCGAACTACATAAGATACTCAGACTCGTGTTGTTCTCGTTTCTCGCATATCAAGTGATTCTTTATTTATACGAATTCGATTCGTAAACTCCGCTTTTGAATTTGTTTCTTTTTAGAGTTCTGACAAAGCATGTCGAAAACGGCTTTTTTTAAAAATGAAATCCCAAAAAAAAAAAAAAGAGATAAAGAAACACACACACAATAAATAATTGTGTGGAGCTGGCATTGTTTTCTTTTCGCATTGTCTTCGATGCCTCCCCTCTCTCTCTCTCTCTCTGCTCCAGTCTCCATCTTTCTCTCTCTCTCTCTCTCTGTCTCTGTATTCCACATGGTGAATGACCGTTAACATTTTCGAGATCGTCGCCAAAGAACAAGCTATTTCTGGTGTGACAGGTTTCTTTGGGCCCCTATTGAGCTGTCTTTTTGGCCTTAGTCCCATAACCGGCACCACATCCAAAGATGGCTGAAAAACCAAAAAAAAAAAAAACAAAAAAAAAAACAACAAAAAAATTAAATAAATAACAAAATAAAATAAACGTTTACAAAATGGTAACAAGACAGTGAAAGACAACACTTTGGCATTCCTTACACAACTCGTTGGGACCAATAAGTGCTTAGTTCTTTAAGCATTGGCTGAGCTTCAAAATCGCTGCAGTTTTGTCATAGTTATGCTTGTCATGATTTCCCATATATAATCCGTAAATAAAACATGGATCTTAAATGACAAAGTCAGGTGAACTTGCAAGTCTTGCATGAGCATGAAATGTGCCAATTTTTGATAGGATTTGCATCAATTTTAGACGTGATTTGTGATTTGTGTTGTAGGAAACCAAAACGCTTACAATTATTCGAGATGGGCTCATTGCAATCCTTGGGGGAAGCGGTTGTGAGGCAACAATTTGCCTCAATTATCAAAATTTATGCGGCAATTAACACTTTGAACTGTGGCAGTCGAGCGAAACGAGCTCCAGGCGACAATTAGCGACTGGGGTTGGAGATCGGGATGGGGATGGGGACGGGGATGGGGTGGATATGGGGATGAGTGGGGTTGGGGACTGTTCTCGGACCTGCTGTGGCCCTGCTGCAGCGACCTGTGACTTGTCGCGGAATTCGTTGCCAATAAATTTATGCAATTGGCACACTTGTTGCATGCCCCGCCACAAGAAGATGAAGCACAACTTTGCCAATTTCTTGGCATGCAAAAATTTATTTCAATTGCATTTAATTTGTGTGGATTATCAAATGTTTTTCGTTTTCCTTCTTTTTTTTTATCGCGGAACACGTTCCTGCCATTTGTTGTTCGTTTTTTTTGTCTGCTTCGAATCGTGGCATCTGTGCACCTAATTTGCATCTCATGCAACATTTATGGCAATTTATTAGCAATGCTTGGCCCCAATTTAGCCACGTGCTACGCGTTGAGCCACTCGAGCAAACATTGCAAATAGAATCTGTAACAATATTCTAGTTTATGCTGGAAAAATCTAAATAATATATTGGCACTTAAACTAAACCCAATTCCGTGGCAAATATTCCAACTGAACTTTCAACATTTATGTCTGAGTCTTATGCTTACTCACAGGCTTGGTTCTACCTTAAAACTCCAACTTCTTGTCACAAGTTCAAAGCTGAATTTATCGCCAACAAAGCAAATGAATTTTTTAGATTGCCATAAACATAATTCTTTGTTTTGGCTTCAACTCGCATTCAGCCAGACATTTGTATGGGTTATGAGCGGGATACATCCGCGTTGCCTTTGTGTCTTTGTTTCGGGCATAAAAATGCGATTCCTGGCCAGGACAATGACGAAATACCATCCACAAATTGCGTACAGCGCCTAGGTCAGTTCAGCTCGAGAGAATTCACTCAAACTGTGCTCGCACTCTCTCCCTCTCCCTCTCTCTCCCTCTCTCACTCGCTCTCTTTCTCTCTTTGTGTGTGTGTGTGTGTGTGTGTGTGACTCAGGATCAAGCAGAATGGGGGTTGCAACCCTGTTAAAATGACGTCGCAGCAGCCCGAAGCAGCTGAACAAAGCGCACGACGCAATTCGCACCCGCAATACGGAAAAGGAAAAGGAAAGGCAAAGGCAAAGGCAAAGGCAATGGCAACAATAGGGAAATAGGAATAGGAAGCAAAAGCGTAACAGAGCCAAAAAAAAAAAAAAAGGAGACGAAAAAAACCAGAAGCGACCCTTATAAAAACTTCGTAGCGATTTCCAGGAAGCGAAATGCATTCGGGAATTTACGTATTTGGCCAAAAATCGTAGCGATTCAGCTTGCGACGGGAGAAGTACGGCGAAGTAGAAATTCGAGGGTTGTTTGTGTTTCACACA
Organism: Drosophila grimshawi; assembly: GCF_018153295.1. Lineage (NCBI taxonomy): Eukaryota > Metazoa > Arthropoda > Insecta > Diptera > Drosophilidae > Drosophila > Drosophila grimshawi. The sequence goes on along the minus strand of NW_025063692.1, from coordinate 8,524,422 downwards.
CATGTGTGTGTCTGTGTGTGTGTGCCTGTGTGTGTGTGTGCGTGTGTGTGAGTTTAACATGTGGCACGTTCTAATGTCGTCGCATTTATTGCCCGGAAATTTACTGTGTTGGTGTTTGTTGTTGTTTCTCTCGTCGGTTTTCTCTAGATTTTTGTAATGTGTCTCGCAATGTTTGTTATGGCCGTTTTTATGACTTGTCTGTCTTGTCTGCATTTCTATTTATACACTCTCTCTCTCTCTCTCTCTCTCTCTCTCTCTCTCTCTCATTCTCTATCTGTCCCTCTCTCGCGCTCCGTATCCTTTTGAGTTATTTGTGCATGTTGCATTGCATTTGCTGCCACTTGGCAATGACCTTGAGCAGCTGCTGCTGCTGCTGCTGCTGCTGCTGTTGTGTTGTTCCTTCCCCATTTCCAGCTCGAAAACTTGCATCCCTCAAATGCTCGCGACTCCTATTTCCATTTGTCGCCCCTCTCCGCTCGTCTCCTCTCGTGCTGTGTCTGGACGTATCAGCAAATGTTATTGACCTCTTTAGCCTTAGACTTTTTCATCAAATGTGCTAGAATAAACATGTCACATGTCAGGCATGTTCGACTATTACATACCAAGTAAGTAAAGACAAGATATTTATGTATGTATATATATAAATTAATTCCCTCAAATTTCGTTTATTTTACAGGCTATTTATAGATATTAAATTTGACAAATACAATAAACTAAAAACTTTATTTAATTTTGGTTTTTTCTTTAGGGTCTTCACTATGAAGCTGCTATTATAAATGCCAGCTTAATTTGTAGTCCTAAATAATTGTTAAATGCTAATTTAGCTAATTGTTATAAAGAATTTGTTGCCAAACAGCTTCTAATTGATATCGTTTTTTATTTAGTTTTCATTTCACACCTTTGTAATTCGCAAATTTTCAATGCCTCTCATTTCGTTTGCCTCCAGTTTGTATACACCTTTTGTGTGGGCATAACACATTACAGGGTATACACATTATTTTACATAACCAATCCGTGCTTTGGTCAATTACAGATTATCAGCTTATCAGCGTAACTTGGGCCTGACTTCGTGCGACAAATTGTTGTACGCCGCACATTTGTTGCGAAACTGCGAACCCGCTTCTGGGTTTGAGATGTAAATGTGAGATTAAAGATCGTTTGTCCGTTGCTCAAATTGATTAGCTTCGAGCTCCATTTGGTCGAACTAGTGCTGGAAATTGAACTCCCTCTGCCTGTTTTACATTCCAACAACTTAAATTCAAATGATATTCATATAATATTTGATTCTAATAAGCTGAAACCGAGAAGAAAATCAAATATTTTGTTGCTTTCACGTATGTATTTCTCATTTCCTAGTTGTTTCGTCGAATTTCAGATGCTTAGCTTTATATCTAAATATATTTTTCGGATACCACTTGAATCATAATTAGACATTCCAGCTGCGATCCATTAAGAGGGCATCGCTCACATCCAACATGATGAACAACATGATATGATGTTTCGATTCGCTGTTTGCTGTTCGCTCTGATGAGGCAATGTCATAAAAGTCAATTGAAGAACTCTGTACCAGAGAAGCACTTGGAAGCATCCATTGTTGAACACGTTTTAGATTAGTCAAGAGTGCCTGTCTGATAAGAAGCAACAAGCAAACGTGGCGTCGATTAGAACCTGAAATTTCATCCATTTATAGAATGCCTGTGATGAGTGTCGATGTGCGCGTGTATGTGTGTGTGTGTGTGTGTGTGTGTGTGTGTGTGTGTGTGTGTGTGTGTGTGTGTGTGTGTGTGTGTGTGTGTGTGTGTGTGTGGGGGGGTGTGTGTGGTGTGTGGTGTGTGTGTGTGTGTGTGTGTGTGTGTGTGTGTGTGGTGTGTGTCGTAAGCGTGTATTTATGTTTAAGATCTTTTTGGGTGGCGTTGTCCGCCCAGGCAGAGACTCAAATTAGCGCCGCATGACAATGATAGCGCCTCAAGGCGTTTTCAATTTAGACAATTACGCAACTGTAAATGGAATTGAAACTGGAACTGGGCATTGGGCATTGGAACTGGCATAACGTGGGCGGCTTTTTCAAACTCAAAAGCCCAGATACACATACATACATACATATATATATAGAGGCAATCATGTAAACCAGGCCAGGTTGTCATCTCGACCCTAATCAAGAAATGGTCCAAATTGAAATGCCGGATTAAATGGTTTTCGCTTAATGAAATGTCAATATCAATATATTTATTGATGAGCCGATCAAGCGTACAGGTTACAATCCATTCGATTGAGGGTCGTCCGTCAGTCGTAAGGCAATTCAAGGCGACTACAAACAACAACAACAACTTTCAAGTAGCACAGCTAAATAGCTGTGAATGTTCAAGTCGAGAATACTGAAATTGTTTTTGCCCAGGTCTGCGGCAAAATATACTTTGGTGTTAATTATACGAGATCTAAAGATCACATAAGATGTATGACAAAAATTTCACGCTTTTTTTTTGTATTTTGATTTAAGTATTTTTATCAGCATCATTGATCATTAATTGTTTTGAAATTTGAAAGTTTTTGATATTTATTCAGTGGCAACAGGTTTGAAGTGAAGTGAGATAAATTGAGTTGTGTTGAGACAATCTGAGTGCAAATTGTACTTTAACATTCCTAGCTCAACTAGACTTGTTTTATACGTCATAAACCGCCTTAAAATACCCTACACAGACCACTTGAGTTGCACAGGGTATGCACAGTCGTTGAAATGTGTGTCAAAGTTGCAGTTATTGCTTAAGTTTGTTGTTGTGACCGCGATTGATATCGATCTGTCGAGCTGTCGATTAACCAATATTGCCGCAAAAACTATTAAATTGCCCAACACCCACCTCCCCCTCCCCCTCCCCGCGTAGGCACATGAAGCAGCATGAAGCGCATCAAGCCGCGTTCCATTTGCCATGTGTGCGTTTCATTCCATTTCATACCAGACAACAAAGTGCCGCCGTTTGTTTACAAATGTGTGTGAGAAACTTTACTTTTATTCAGCTTACATAACTACAAAACTTAACTAACGAAAAAAAATGAATTTATATATATATATTTACATATGTAGTATATGTAATTTTTGTTTGCGGTGTACAATAAAACAAAAAAAAAAATGAAGAAAATCAGTTATCAAAGACGACGGCAACAACATAGGCGGCAGCTGTGTGCTGCACTTGTTTGTTTTTTTTTTTTTTTTGTGTTTACTCTTTTGTTTACAAAGCTATGTTTGTTTTCATCAACACTCTCTCTCTCTCTCTCGCTCTCTGTCTGTCTGGCAAGCGCACACTCTCTTCTAGCAGCGTTGCCAGATCATCAGCATGAGAAGCAGCAGCGACGTCAACGCCACACCCCAGCGTCCGTTGGTCAGTTGATTGGTGCCATTGCAGCCATCGGTGTCGCAGGTGTAGATGCAACTGCGATAGTCCATGCGATCGCCCTTGTTGCGCACATAGTCACAATAGTTGCCCAGATCCTTGGAGCTGCAGAAACGTTTCGCACCGATGCCGCCCTCAAAGCGGCCAACATGCTTCACACAGAACGTCGCCCCATGGACACTGGAACAGTTCTGCGGCTGGATGTCCGGCTGATCGAAACGCTCGAACCATTCGCCGCACTGGAACGGATTCTGCGTATCGCTCGCATCGCACACGTAACACTCGATGGCCCAGCTGAGATGTAAGCAGCAGCAGCAGCACAACAGCAGCAGCGCAGCCAGCGGCAGCAGCGAAGTTGACATTTTTACCTTTTTGCTGCTTTTTTTCTTCTACCTTTTATGTTTGATTGCACAATGTGACGACTGGACTGGCTTGTTTGTAGCGAGAGGGGGTGGGCGGGGCAGCAGATGACGCGCTAAGCATGCAAGCAAGTCAGCAAACACACACACACACTCACACACAAACAGAGAAGTGCACACACACACACACACACAATAGCAGAGACACGAAAGTCGGCGTAGTCAGCAAATGCCAAGCTCGTACTGAAGCGTTGGTTTAACTTCGTTTCCGTTCGTTTCCAAGCGAGAGCAGCTACTACCACTCTGTTAGTGTGGCAGAGAGAGCGCTTCTTACGTTCTTTGACTGTGTGTGTATGTGTGTGTGTGTGTTTGAGACGCTCACTTGCTAGCGCGCTCTTACCTGTTGTCATTGCTGTTGTTGTTGTTGTTGTTGCTCTTAGAGTCTGTTACTGTCTAGCCCTAGCAATCAGCTGTAGAAGGTACGTCCTTTTGCTGGCGCCCTGGCGCACCTAAGGCGCATTTATCGCTTATCGTTTATCGATTATCGTTTAAACTAAAACTTGTTGCGTGGCAACAAAAAATAAAAAAAAAACCATACAAGGCAACAGGTATTTACGTGATTTGCTACACACACACACACACACACATTCTTTTCGGCTGCCCATTTGAGCTCTTATTGGAATTCCATTAGAATTGGCTGCAGAGCGTCGTCATTGTGTTCTTGTTCAATGTTGAGCCAAAGAGAACCAAAAGAGGCCATTCAACTTTGCAGAGACAAAAGCAAGCACACACATATATATACATATATTCATATATACATGCACACCAATACAAACAAGGCGAAAGCCACTTTGTGTCGTTGTTGTTGTTGTTGCTGTTGTTTTTTGTAGTCGCTTCTTGGCAACGGATTGTGGCGGAACCCACCAAAAGCCATCAAATCAGTATTGTCAACGATCTTGCAGCCATAGCCATAGCCATAGCCATAGCCATAGCCGATGCCCACTCACCAACTCCCGCCACATGCCACATGCCGGCTCGACCCCCACCCAACCAGTTGGCCAACTGGCAACTGGTAACAAACAGGGCCAAGCCTTAAATATATACCCACACGGTGCCTGTAATTGAAACGATCCACAATGAGCCACAATCAGACATCAGGTTTTCATTTTATGGCTGTTGCTTCATTCCAGACTTTGGCTCTGACTTACGAGTCCGTTCCTCATGTGGCTTATAGTCATGTAGTATGTGGTATGTGGCATTCGGTATGCGGTGCAGCCATTTCTCAATCTTCAAGAGACGCCAGCAAACTTAATCAAACCGTAATCTTAAAAAAATGGCTTGGCTTCATGTGTTACGAGATGTGCAACGTTTTGGGGCAACTAGGCGAGTCTGCAGTTGTTCAGCAACCATTTTTTTTTTTTTTTTGTATTCTTTTTTTCAATTATATTCGGTTTTTAAACACTTTTTTCCAGTCAGCCATGAAATTGATCATTACAATTATTCGATTTCAAATGTAGTAAAAATTTTTCTCATATTTGCAAATTAGAATCACCAAAGTGGAACCAAAAAAAAAGAAGTTTTAAGCACAACTTTAATATAAATGTTGTAATTAAATGCGTGCAACCATTTATATTATATATATATTGATATTTATATATGTATATATATTCATAATTCGGCCTGTAAATCTTCAAGAAGCCATAAATATCTCAATTTGAGTTCAAGCGGTTTTCACAATCGTTTCTAACCTCAACAAGAAAGAACTCCGAAGATTGCATACCCTTTTAGACCGAAGTTAATCTGCTGATAACTGAATTTTTAGATCGTAATTCAAATTATAATTATTATTAAAACTTGATTTATATGTTTTTAAGTTGAATTTTTTACATTTGTATATATTGTAGCAGAAAGGGTGACATGTCTGTCGATCCCATAGCCTAAAACTTATCATTCGTCCAACTATTCTTATGGCAGCCACATAAATGATATGTATGTATGTATTATGTACAAGATGAAATGATCCTCTACAATGCTATAGAAGCATAGCTCATATTTCATCTCAAGTATTCAGTAAATAATCATCTCAATTACCACTCTATAAATTGCTTGTTCTCAGTTGATCAGCGATCATTTGGGTTAGTAGGTACTTGACGCTTGTTCTACGTAGAGATTATCAAGTAATCCTTCAGCACTTGAGCGATATCTCTTACAGAGCAGATAATACGAATAGAACTATTTGAATACATTATACATTGTAACATTATTTAAATACTCTGAAAATTCCAAAATAAAATCAATGTTTTAAGGTGTTGATGGGGGTTCAATGGAACTATCTAATATGATTTTTTATTCACTATGTGAACATTCTGAAATGAGTATTAAAACTATATATTCTTCAAGTCATATTATTAATGTTATTATTAGCCTTAGTTCAAATCTCGTCGTGGAAACTCCTGAAGTCAAAACGGTGAACAATTCGAGAATTAGAGTCACATCTGGTGGTGGTTAGACCTAAGCATAAATAAATAGTATAGCATGATATATTTAGCATATAATATCTGTACTCATATCTATAGTCGAATTCGTCTAGAGTTCAAGAAAATTGCCTACGTGACCAAAAAAACGATAGCCAACTTCACAGGAGATCTTCAATTTTAGAAGAGATGCTGCAAGGCAATTGTCGAGTACAGTGTCTGCTAGCAGTACATGTAGACACGTACACATACTTATATAACCAACTGTTGGGATAAACATACATGTACATATATATATATCTATATATATATATATATCTATATATGTTACTGTTTTGAAATTAGAGATGCTTTACGTAGTTGTTCATATTTGAAATGTGAATTTTGATCAACACATTTGGTGCATGATTGAAAAAGAGGAGAACATTTCGGCACATGCCACGTCGCGTCGCGTCGCGTCTCTTTGGTTGCCACAAACACACAGCCACACAGACAGCGGACAGAGGACAGAGAGACAGAGAGAGACAAAAAAAAAGGAAGCTGTTGTCGCGTCGCATTGCCTACGCCCCTCAGCCCACGTACGTTGCACGTTGAAGCAGCAACGAAGCAGCCATAAAAGGAAGCTGCAACACAGGAACATGGCGTAGCAGCTGCATGCCACAACGAGTGAGATACACCGAAAGAGAGAGCGCCGAGTGAGAAAGCATTGAGTGAAATTTAACTTAGAGATGGAAGCATGCGATACATGTTTGTTGTGTGATAAAAACCCATTCCCGGCTCAATATTGACATATTTACAACTGGCCCAAATCGTAAAGAATGCAAGCTGTCTAAAAGACACGCACTCACACACACACAACCACACACACACTCATAAATCAATGTCACGTACGGTTCCAAGCACCCACAAAGCCAGCTATCGAAATGTTTATCGGCTAACAGCCGAACGTGAGACAGACAGACAAACGCAGCCAGAGTGAAAGGCAGATATATATATATATGTATATATATATATATATATATATGTATGTGTGTGGGCAGGTACAAAAGTCAGGCTCAAGATCGTAATGACAACGCACTTGAATTATTTCAGCTTTTCGAAAGTGTTTCAGTTTTGTTACAAAGACCACGATCAGGCAGTAGAAGCAGAAGAAACCGAGAATAGTTGATACTAATTACAAAAGTGGCAGACCATTAGATACCCATTACATAGCTGTATTTACCAATTCATCTATTAAGTAAGTGAGCTTCACATACCAAATCTAATAATCCCAAAGAACTAATTAAAATTTAAAAATTGATTAGATTTCAATGTTGTCCGATAGGAGAACAAAACTCAAACATTTTCATCAATCAAGTAAAACAGAGATTTTTGGTCAGATGCAATAGGGACTAATTTAAGACTAACGGTATATCTTAATAGATCTGAGAATGCTATCTTTTTATGCACACGTTTACTACATCCATTTCATACATATTTACTGGGTATAAAGCAGGGGCGTACACAGCTGTTCATAAAGGGGGGACTATCGTAAACTTCTTTTCTTCTTTTTTTACTATATACAGTTGAGATGAAGGGGCGGAAGGAGGCTGGAGCTGCCCTCCCTGCTCCTACCAGCGTACGCGCCACTGTAGCAGTCATATATATAGAAGAAAAAAAATGAATTCCACGAGCGCGCCGCATGATATGACCACATGTGGGGCAAAGGGTTGGAGACCTTGGAGGGTACATGTACATACATACATACATACATACATACACACCAACATAAAAACCTTATAAATTACGTTACGTTGCACACGCGCAGTTTTGGGCCGTAAATGCGGTTTAAATCGTGTACTTCAACTGCCCCACAACTGTGGCTACCCTAACCTAACTGTAATTCGATCGCAGACATATTGAATGACTGATGAACTGGCTGGCTAAATGAAGCACCAGCCTGGTACGTGTCCATGTTATGCCAGGCAGGGCACATCGCATTGCCCCCAGTCGACCACAGATAGTGTCAATCCGAGCACGAATCGTGTATCGTATCACATTGCCGGGCAATGCTTGACATATTGTTGTATATTGTTGCACTACCAGCTCAACTTACAGTGTTGGCAAACATCATAAATTACAATTTATACGTACTCGAAACAGAAACGAGTATGCAAATCAATATCAATAGTAATTTAATCAGATCAAGAAAAGAGTCTAAGATATTAGAACGTGCTTGTCTCGTTCCCATTCAAAATCTTATTAAGCTAGAATTAATTATACATTTATATATATTATAGGTGCTTTTAAGTGGACGTATTCTCAGTTAAGATTCGACTTTCAATCATCTAAAGGGCATTTTCAAGTTGCCTAGCGTTGCTCTAAAAACGATTAAAAAATGCCGAATAATTAAATTCAACACCATTTAAATTTCCAGTTTTTCTTCTTCAAACCCAAAAAATAAAGGTAACAAAAAAAGCTTGGACAATAACAATAAAAAAAAAACCTTACCTTTCAAAATGTTACCATATTGGCGTGACTTGAAGTTGAAGACAGGAAAGCGAAGAAAAAGCAACGCAACAACAAGAAAACATCATGAAATTCGAAACATTAACAAAATGTATAAAAAAAATATTAAAAGTGTACGTTTGTATGTGTGGATGTATGCATGTATGTATGTATGGTTTGATGTAGCCTTACCAACAGCAACCCTCGCCCTCCTCAAACCGCAGTCAAGCACGAAAAGAAGTCAAGTAGTCAAAAAAAAAACAACAACAACAACAACAAATTCCCAAGACGACAAAGCTGAAGTAAAAGAACGAAACTTTAATGAAATACGCGGGTTCGACAGAGTTTGGAACTGCGCTCAAATTGTGCTCAATATTTTATGTATTTCAATGTGTGTGTGTGTGTGTGTGGTATTACAATTGCTGCTCCAATTTGTATACTTGGTGTGCGATCAGTTTAATACAGAGCTTAATTCGTTTAAATAAAAAAAATACATACACATGTATTTATGTATGTTTGTGTGTGTGTACATACATACATACATCAATTGCTGGCTGGAGCCGAAAAGCGCAGCAGCAGCGTGAGCACGCAATACACTCAAAGAGCGCGCGCGCCTCTGTAAAACGACTCGAACATCATCTGCAGCGTCGGAGAACGCATGCACACACACACGCACACACATATACACGCAAAGGCGCAAAGACGCGCACGCACGCTGTACATGTGTGAGTGTGCTACACATGAGACCGAGAGCCAGAGACCGAGAGAGAGAGAGAGCGGCTTGAAGCCGAGTTGAATTGCTGTTGAAAAAGTTGAGCATTGAGTTTTGAGCGCAACAGCGAGCATAGCGCGCGAGCGTGTGTGTGTGTGTAGTTTTACAGCAACAACGAAAACGAAACGAAACGAAACGACGAAATCCAAGCGGAGGCAGTCGACGGCGACAGCAGCGTGCGCTGGGCTCTGCTCACTACAAAAGCCATTCCGGACGGAGCGCACAGCGCACAAAGCGAGCTCAAAAACAAAAATTGTATTTTTAATTCTGTTTTACGTTCTTTTTTGCCCGATTTAACATATATTTATGTATGTATTTATAAAAAAAAAAAATATATATATATATATGTTTTTTGATCTTTTTATATGTGTGCTGCTCGCGGTGACAGTTGAAGATTGAGATACACACAGATTGAACGCGTGTTATTTGTTTTAGTTGCGCGGCATTTGGTATTTTTTTGATTTTGGGTTTTAGTTGCGCGTGTTTGGCTGCAGCGACTGCAACGTCGACGCGCGCGCGTTTCACGCAACAGCAACAAAACCGAAAAACAAAACGACAACGATACAAAACAGTAACATTTATGTTCTTTTGTTTTTATAAAAAATGAAAAACTAATGAAATAAAAGTATAAAAAGAACAACAAACTTCTACAATAAAAGCAAAGCATTAAGCAGACAATAACAAAACCGCGCACAGCAGCCCTTTTTAACAGAACCTGTTCTGTTACCCTGTGTCTGTGTGGTGACGCATGTGTGTGCGTGTGTATGCGCCGCTGCTGCTTATGCAAATTCGATAAGCAGAACAGCAACAATAACAACAACAGAGACAACAACACACACCTGGCAGCTGATTTGCAGCAATGAAAGTTCAGCTTCAGCTGCTGTTGCTGCTGCTACTGTGACACGAACATCCAACAACAACAAAGAGAGAGAGAGAGTGTGAGAGAGAAGAGACCAACGCAAGGGATTTCGGTATTTCGCGTAAGTCACATTTCTGTTTCATAATTAACAGCATGTAAAACACTCTAATTGAGTGTCACAGCGTCAGCCAGAGAGCGAGAGAGAGAGAGAGAGATTAAAAGATAGGACGAGCTTATCGGTGGGACCAAGTGGAATCACAGCTTAACATTTCTAATTTGCTGCCAAAGCTGCTGTTATTTTTAACAGTGCCAATGCCAATTGGAATAAGTGCAGCAGAGATCGTGAGCACAACTTGATTTGCTTTTATTTGATGTCGTCAATCAAAATCGAATCGAATCGTGATTTTATTTACTTAATTTATTTCACCTATTTATCATACGACAAATACAGCCGAAACTCGAAAATCGCAAAGTATTCTCATAAAAACATTCGACAATTGCACTATTTGTATTTACTTTTAGCAAGAATCTGTGAATAGATTTCAATCACGGCTAATAGAGACATCAATTCAACTCAATCACTCAGCTTGCCGGGCAATAGTCAATGCTTTGCTTTAACTGTATCCTTTGTGGCATTTAGTTTTGCTCATAATTATTCTCATATTTATCTTCATCTGTATTTTTCTCTACTTCTTTTTAGACCCCTTGCAAGTGATTCTTTGTTGGTTATTTTCTTCTCCTACGGTTTCCGTCTCAAACTCCCAAGTTTTCCATCATGTGTTTTCTTTTTATATACTATTCATTAACCATTTTGTCATGCTGCCAATGTTGCAATGCATCATTTTAAAAACTCATGATCTACGTTTAATAATCTTCCCACTGTCTTCGTCTCTCTCTCTCTCTCTCTCTCTCTCTCTCTCACACAGACACTCTAAGTCGACAATGGGCGGCATCTTTACTATGATCTGTAGTTGCTCTGTCTACAAGATGTTTCTCATTTGTACCGCATACCGAATTCCGCTGCTGGCTTAACCAGCTCCTCCCACCCTTTTCCTCCCCCTCCCCCTGATAGCAACGGAAATGGTCAATTGAAAGTGTACAGAAGCGACGCATTGTTTTCTTTTTTTTTCTTTCTTTTTTCTGTTCTTTTTTTTTTTTTGTTCACTCGTATCCCGGTTTCTCTTAGCGGTCTGTCTCCCTTAGTACCTATTCTGATTATGTGCACACCACATTTGTGCGGTTTTTACGGACCAGGAACCAAAAGAGAGAGGGCTGTTCAAGGCAGGACTCCTTACAATATATACACTAAATATTATTGTTCCTATAGAAAAACTTACATTTTTATGAGCGACATATTTGCCATTTTTGAAATGAAGAAAAGTTACAACACAAACTGTGTTCTTCCAACTGCTTAAGCCGTTAAGTGTGAATAGTCAATGTTAAATTCAATGAAATAAAATAAATAATGAAATATTGTCCGCAACATGCATTAGGATGAGCTGCTAATAACTGGCAACGTTCACAACTACCCTCGCTATTTCTAATTAAAGTTGGTGCCAGCTGGCAGCGCAGAGTCGTAGAAGGTAGCCAAACAAAAAGAGACGCAGACAGACAGAGAGTATGGGAGAGAGAGAGAGAGGAGAGAGGGAGTTATGTTAAGGGAATGTTAGAGAGAGGCAAGAGGAAGAACTTCCGCTTAGTCAGCAGCAGCAGCAGCAGCTGCTTACCAACGAAGCTAATAAAACAATTGCATTTGACAATGCAATTAAGCAAATGCATTTGTGACGTCACAGCCGACTGACTGACTAACTCACTAAGTGTTTGCCTGTCCGTCCGTCTGTCTGTCTATTTGCTTATCTGTGGGCTCATCTTACTGACTCAAGTCTGACTGTATTCGTGTTAAGGTTAAACGTATAAAGCTGTGTACAAATTCTAATTGCCAACAACAACAACAACAAGCAAACTCACAAAGAGCGACGCAAAGCACGCAACAACAAACATGATCAACTGCCTGCTGCCCTGTAAATGAAACATTTACGTTGAAGTATGCAACATTTTGCAAGTATCTTTATCACAATATTCTTTATTTTAATTGTTTTCTTTTCTCTTCTTTTGACGCAGTACTTGCCTGCTAGTCAAGCATATCCCATTTGAGCATTTGCATCTTTGCAGGGTATCTGAGCAGGCACGTAAAAGGCATTTAATACATTTGTTTGCGCTCTGACTGATTGTCGACCTTTGCAATGCGACACCTGCACTACCATGATCTCCCTCCCCTCCTGCCCCACACTTAGCACTTCCCCCCGTCCCTCCTCCTGTTGCTGCCCCAAACACTTCTCAATTTGTGCATAGAAATTTGTATTTTTTTTTGCACGTAACTTTTGCTTTGACGCTCAAAAAGAAAAGAAAAACAAAAACAACAACGCTTTGCAAATGGCCTTGGCAATGAAAAAAGCGTGTGTGTGTGTGTGTGGGAGGGGTGTGGCGAGGGGAGGTGGATGGATGGAGGTGTGGGGCAGTGTGGCGGTCATTGTTCGCCTGCTGTTTGTTGCGGCCGCTAATTGTTGCGGCTGCAGTTTAGTTGCCTTCATCGTAGCCAGCGAAGCGTGTGGAATAAACAGGAAAACATTGGATTAGAGGGTGCAACAGTTGGCGGGTAGGGTGGTGCTTGAGGTGCTGCCTACAACACTATAGGAGGCCAGTGGGCTGCTTAACACGACAGAAAGAGAGAGTGACTAGGGGAGGAGGATTTAGAAATGGGGCGACTTGAAGAGGAGTAAAAGTAGGCAACAGCCTTAAACGGTTTTCGATATCGGATTATCCACTTAGAGCTTTTACATAGCTTTAGCAACTTTCCGAATAAATCTAATATATATTAATATAAGTCTTCATCTGCCTTACAGACGAACCTTTTTATTTACTGAGAAATTCCAAGACTAGAAAGACAAATCTAACAGATCTAAACGGGACTAAGTAGGAATTGTTACCACATCAACAGATGCCACCAAAAGTTAAAGCAACAACAAAAATGTGTTGAACAACTGATTGTAATATGAATAGGGCGGAGGGGGGGAGGTACTTAATTGGTGTCCCCCCCGGGTCAAATGTATAAAGATCGCTGGCATCGAGCGAGTGCATTCAACCTACTGCGCTGGGGGATGGGGGGAGATGGTATGGATTGAGCACGAAGCTATGGCATTTGCAAGTGGAGCAAATGCCAATTGGATATTTAAATTTAAATGATGGCGCATCAATTTCGCTCAGTGCAGCGCATTTGCCTTTAATTGAAATTGAAGCTGTCTGCAGATTCTATTAGTTGATTTATATTCTTGCTCAATCATACACACAAAAGCAAATACTACCCCCACATTCTCCACCACCCCCCACACCCCTCTGTTACCCACCCTCCGGTACACGGTAATTTAACGTAGCCCAAGTCAGAGTCGTTAGAGTCTCGTGTTTGTCTTCAGATAGCGCTCGGGCAAACAACACAAAGTTGACAAAAAAAAAACAAAAAAAAAACAAACAATAAAAGCAAAAAATGTGCGCAGCTTTTTTTTCGGTCGACTTCAATCAGGCACTGGACACGTTTTCCAATCAACCAAATGTACCGACGATCTCAATTGATACACAAATAGCAGAGGCGTTATATGTGCAGATACTGGAGAACTATTTCCACACAGATACTGCTCATTAAGATTGCTCTGGCGATTGCCGATTGCCGATTGCCGATCGCCGATTGCCGTTTGTGTGACCTTAAAATTTTACATTGATTTTAATTTAAGCTTCTGTTTGTACCGTTAGATCGATCAATATTGGTAAATTGGAAAATCGTGTTGACTTCTCTCCGTTCTGCAATCGTATATTACCATATCAATAGCATTACTTATCAACTTATTATAACCCCCCCTGTGTTCTTCGATCTATTTGCAGTATTGATATTGATATGTATCGCAACAAGAGGAACAACATTTGTTATTAATGACGAAGTCAAAAGAATGCGAACCGTAAATTAAAAAAGATAAAGAAGAAAGCAAACAAAATCCGGAATTTTACAACACTGCCAACACGTTGACCACTGCTGTTAACAAATATTAATTAAAAACACTACGCCACAATAGGGGTTTGTCCCTTGTGTCCTGCAACTAGTTCTGTACCAGATCCCGCTTCAACTGTGCCAAGATGTATAAGCTATTGGGTAGCCTAAAGAGCTACCTAAAGTGGCAGGACATCCAGACGGACAATGCCGTCTTCCGTCTGCACAACTCCTTCACAACGGTACTGCTGCTCACCTGCAGCCTGATCATCACGGCCACACAGTACGTGGGCCAGCCGATCAGCTGCATTGTGAACGGCATTCCGCCGCATGTGGTGAATACCTTCTGCTGGATACACAGTACGTTCACCATGCCGGATGCGTTCAACCGTCAGGTAAGTCTCCACAGCCCATTACCAACTCTCAAACAAGTCTCCAAAATGGATCAACTTCTTATATGCAGTGTATGGCTTGAATATATTTCATTTGTAGACTTTTTAAGCTCTCCACAAGTCTCCAAATGCACCAAACTTCGTGTTTAGTATTAATATGCACGGGGAAATGCACAACTCTACACAGTTTTCCAAAAGAAACAACTCTGCAAGTCTACACATGTTATCAGTCGAAGCGACGCCACAAAGTCTGCACAAGTCTCCCAACCACTGCGTATAAATGCAAAAACTTCTGTAACAGCAACTCTACAAAGTCTACACAAGTCTCCAAAATCCTTTTTTGTTTAGAAATTAAATGTACTCAGCGTCGCAACTCTACACAAGTCTCCAAACATTTAGACGCAGCACAACAACAACAACAACAAATCAATGACTTGCAACCGATGCAGCATCTTCGTAGCAGATCAACTATAAGTCTCCCCATGGACAGCTACTGTCTCCTGCCCGTCTGTCTGTCCGTCCGTCCGTCTGTCTGTCTGTCTGTCTGTCTGCCCGTCCGTCTTGTCTTGTCATATGTACTGTGCTCACGTAGGCTGATCACGTCCATTGTTGGCTCACTCGGATGAGATATGTAATACATGCTGTAGACCCGAGCAAAGCCGACTCTCATAAATATGCGCATATTTATACTGTGCGGCTATAAGGCAATTATAAACGGGGCGTAGTCGGTCGCTGTTGTTGTTCTTGTTGTTGTTGCTGTGCGTGTGACCCGAAAATACAAAATCAGAGTTAAGGAGCATGAAAAGCGATTAACAGCGACACAAAAATTGAATACCCTGCGGGGAATGTAGACAGCGAATCTCATATTTCAACAGCAGAGGCAGGAAATGAGGATACCTGTGCAGAGACTGCCCTCATCCTGCGTTCAACCTGAATACCATTCGAAGGAGATAGGCACAAAAGCTCTATACAAAAGATCTACGGGTATTTTTTGTTCGTATGCCATTGTAGCTCATAACAAACAAAAAAATGAGTTGAGTTCTCAAGGATCAAGTGTCCCAAGTTAAGCTGAGATATTTGTCACATAGATTGTGAATGCAATCCAAGCAATATTCAAGTTAGTCTTCTATTTTCCAATAATATAACACATAAATTGCAGTTATCTATTTTTATGTATAAATGAAATTGAATAAAAGCCCCAATAATATTTTCTTCAATTTGAACAGGTCGGTCGCGAGGTGGCACATCCTGGCGTTGCCAATGATTTTAATGACAAGGATGCCAGAAAGTACTACACCTACTATCAATGGGTTTGCTTTGTGCTCTTCTTTCAGGTAAGCGGTAAACTAGCTGTCAAAGCTTTCTTCTTCTCTCTCCCCCCCCCTCACCCTCCCCCGCTCTTTATGTCGTTGATTTGCTTACGATTGTGTTCGGGTTTGCCTTCGTTTTCGTCTTCGTTTTCGTGTTCGTTTTCGTGCTCGTCGAATCAATTGCCAGCACATACCGAAAGCTGTACTTCAATCAAGTTTAATTGAATGCGTGCGAAAGTCTGAGTGAGCAGGGGATGGGGGGCGAGGGAGGCGTGCCGGATAATAGCAGCCAGCGATGATTGTTTTCGGGAGAGTGAGAGAGAGAGAGATAGAGAGAGAGAGAGAGGGAGAGAGGTCATTGTATTGCCAAGCATGCTCAATCAAGCATTGATTGCGCGCCTGTTGCGCAACGCAACGCAAACAATCAAGCAAAGCGACAGTTGCTAAACACTAAAAGCAAAAACAACAACAACTTGCGAAATACCTGACAGATAGTGGAATTCATATGGATTAATGAGTTGCTAACTGACACAAACAACAACAACAACAACAATAGAAACAACAATGAAACGCATTTGACGCATGTCAAAATTCTTGAAATGCTTCAAAATCTCCAAATTTACAAGTTAAATTTCGAAATTCAAGTTTGCTATTTGTAAGCTGTGCAAGTACAGTGCAACCTGCCTGGAGTGTCCAGTACTCGATTTAAGAGTCGTGCGTCTAATTTTTGTTGTGTTTTTAGTTTTGAAATTGACTTGGCTAATCTTAAATTATTCATGTATGGAATGAAATGTACAGTAAAACCTCCCTTAGTCTACCAAGCGTAAATCTCTGAGTAAAAGCATTCTCTAGTTTGTTGATGAGTAGGTTTTTCCCTGAAAATAGTTGAATAATACTATTTTTATAAACCACTGGAAATTGACATAGTTAAATAATAACAAATATGCAAAATATTGTCGAAAATGATTAACAATTATTATTTTAATAATGATTTATATGCCAAAATTGCAACTATTTAAATTATATAGAATATATTTAGTTTGCTGAACTAGCTTTAGATTTGCTTATTGAAAGTTTTAAACGATAATTATGAAATCCATTTTGAAATTTTTTTCTAAGCAGTTTCAATAAACTGAGGTTATTTTAGCATTCTTATTATATTAATTTGAACTTGATGTAATCGAATTCTTTTCGATTGTCATTCTTTATTTTATAGGCCATGGCCTGTTATACGCCCAAGTTTCTGTGGAACAAATTCGAGGGCGGTTTGATGCGCATGATTGTCATGGGTCTGAACATAACGATCTGCACACTCGAGGAGAAGGAGGCGAAGCGAGATGCTCTGCTCGACTATCTCATTAAGCATGTGAAGGTAAACCGAAAACAAAATACTAACTGGCATCTATCGAAGTGTCTATAATTGAATACAAATTGAATCATATAATTTCAGCGCCATAAATTGTATGCCATACGCTATTGGGCGTGCGAGGTGCTCTGCTGTGTCAATATTGTGGTGCAGATGTATCTGATGAATCGGTTCTTCGATGGCGAGTTCTTATCGTATGGCACGAACATAATGGGACTGTCGGATGTGCCGCAGGAGCAGCGTGTCGATCCGATGGTCTACGTATTTCCGCGCGTCACCAAATGCATCTTCCACAAATACGGTGCTGGCGGCTCACTGCAGACGCACGACTCCCTCTGCATATTGCCGCTCAACATTGTGAATGAGAAGACGTATGTGTTCATTTGGTTCTGGTACTGGATATTGCTTGTGCTGCTCCTCGGACTGATGATATACCGGTTAGCTACATTTCAAATATTGTTTCAAATTTCGTCTCGCTTGGCAAGCAGTTCAACGTGCGCTGTGTCAGTGTTGAGTAACGCTGTGCGTATGCTGTACACTGCTTGCATACAAATCTTGCACAGCTTGTTAAGCAGTTGAGTCAAATGCATAATTGCTAACAGCTGACTGCTTACTACTTACTGCTTACATTGATAGCTGTTAATAGAAATATTAATTATTATTTTTATATAATTACTAATATTTGTGATTTGCCTGCAGCGCTTGCATCATCTTCATGCCCAAATTCCGGCCGCGTCTGCTGAATTCGCGCAATCGCACGATATCCATTGAGACCTGTCGTAAGCTCTCCAATCGCCTGGACATTGGCGACTGGTGGCTCATCTATATGCTCGGACGCAATCTCGATCCGGTCATCTACAAGGATGTGATGACCGAGTTTGCCAAACAGGTGGAACCCTCGAAGAACGATCACGCCAAGTGATCAACGACGAGACACAGACACAGAGAGAGAGAGAGAGAGAGAGAAAGGGAGAGAGAGAGAACGGGAGAGAGAGGGAGAGAGAGAGAGAGAGAGGGAAAGAGAAAGAGAGCGATGAAGAGTGAGAGACCCTCTGGATTATATTCATAATTATTATTATTATTACTACTATTTAGCACAAATCATGACAAATTAGTTGAAAACCACCACACTGAACGAAAAAAGACAATGAAAACTGAAAAAGACATGGCATTAGGCACTCTACTAATGCTCATTCCTCAACCCAAACCCAAATTCCACCTGTCCAAGCCCCCATAAATTCGAAAACTGAGAAACTCTTAATCAATGATCACAACTCTATTCTAGTTTCGAATCGCATGGCATAAACAAAAAAAAAGAAAGAAAAAATAGAGAAAAAAAAACTGTTGAAACTGAAATTTTTATCAGTTTTTCATTTGACCAACAAAACGAAGCAAAAAATATTTTTTTATTTTTTTTCTTACTTTTAAAATTAATTTAAAACTTAGCATGTATTTATATAGTCCTAAAAAGAAATCAACAACAACATTTACGGCCCAAAAAATTCTAAAAATTTTATATTTATGAAATTAATCGCAACTTGCAACTGCCAGCATAAAAAACAGACCAACAATTACAACAATAGCAACGCATAATGACATAATAAACATATAAATATTGCTTTTGAGTCTTTCATAAATAAATAATAAATCGCAAGATTATAATATTATATATAATTCGTAGCCTGAAAGCGTTTTTCTGGAACATTTTCATTTTGGAGCTGTTTCTTATCGATGGCAGAGATAATTAAATGTTAAGTTTATTGTGTAGTTTTAGGCGAAAATTGCAAGTTTTTTTTTTTGATAAAAGAGAAATATAAACATATATACAATACGTATACAATAAACTATATACTTTTAACTGGCGAAAATCAATTTGTTTTAAATGCTCCTCGTAAGACCAATAAAAAATCATCATTTATCAAACATTTATGATACATGTTTGCTTTTCCAGCCGTGTGAAACTTTTGCATGTTAAAAAAAAATATATTTGAAAATGCTTGGTCGTTAAATGTGCGAACAATTGTTCGTTAAGTGAGTCGCTGTGCTCACTGAACGAAGCGTCGTTTAGTGGGTAACGTAAGGGCAACACGCGCGTGCAGCGCAAAATGCGCAATGTTAGCCCAAAACGAGTAACGTAAACTCACGACGCGCAACGTTAACCTAAACTGCGTAACACACAAAACTAATGCAGCAATTTGTTGCAAAACACGATTAAGAACCCCGAACCCAATCAAAATAAGTGATAAAAATGTGATGTTAAGTGTAAGTGCAAGTGTAAGAGAATCAACGTAAACCAAAACAACATCAACTCAACTAACAGAAAATAACGCTAAGTCTCAGTTTAGACTGAGTTTGTTTTTGTGTTTGTGTAGGTGCCAAAAGCAATTGAAAACGCAGCAAAAATCTCCTGCACAGTGCCAAAATAAACGCGCAAAAGATGGGAAATATATAAACATAACACGAATGTGCGAGATTTGACCTGTCGAAAGACAGTGCGGTGGGGGTAGGGGGGTCAGTTATCCATAGTTAAAGCAGACGCCGTTATATGTAAACACGGAGCACCGCAATTTTTGATTTGATTTCTCATTTGTTTTTATATTGCGTTAATTTGCGCCCTTGCAAGCACTCTGTGTGTGTGAGTAAAATTCAGCGACGGCTGCTGCCACAAAATTCAACCCCCAATGCCCCCGCCCCAGACGTAACTTAACAACAACAGCAAAAACATAGCAGTAGCAGCACCAACAACAACCACCACCCCCTGGCAATAAAGGCAACAGCACCCTCGACCACCCTCTAAAAAATGACTCGGTCGAACGAAGGTGATGTGTGTTGATTTTGTTGTTGCTGCTGCTCTTGGAGTGTTAAGCTGAAATAACAAGCAGCAGAAGCAGTAGCAGCGGCGCCGTAATTCAAAAACTGTCCAAATTAAACGGCTCTGCGCTCCACTTACTTTCCGCTCTCTTACTCTCTCTCTATCTCCGTCTCGCTCTTCTTCTCCCTCTCTCTTTCTGTCTGTCGCCCACTGCTGCGCGTTTGGTGCTTCTGCGACTCTGACTCTTGTGACGCTGCATAGTGGCGCCTCAGGCCAAAAAAAAAAAAAAACATTGCCAAAATCAACATTTTATTAAATAAAATTCTTAAAGAATTTAGAAAAACGCACCCAATTTGAGCAATTATTATTATAGTTTAGTAACATTTTTTTTTTTTTGGCTTACAAAATATCTATATTTTTGGAGCGCAAAAAGTCAAAGAGCGACACTGTGGCCAAAACTTGAGCTCCAAGCGCGCTGTCCTTTATAAATTTCTGTTCGCCTCCGTATGTGTGGGTGTGTGCGTGTGTGTGTGTGACTGTGTGCGCAAAGACGTATAAGTGTAAGCCAAAAGAGAACAGGCAACGAAAAGTAGTAGAAGCATAGAATAGAACAGGCAAAAAAAACACTTCAGTGTTGCCATTTCCTATAGTTGCCAATCTAATGAGAGATTTTATTTATTTATTTTTATTTTTTTAATTCTTTGCATAAATTCGCAAATATGAAAAATGTTAATTGTGCTGTGTTGAAATTTGTTGATTTAAATTTCCGCAAAGTGAGCGCTGCGCAACACCGGCCGGCGAACGTTTGGCAACACTGTTACTGTTGTTGTCGCTGTGTGCAACCCTGTGTGCCGCACACGAACGAATGTGAGTGTGAAAGCGTGTGGTCGAAAATTAAGAACAGCAACAAAAACGTAAGATTGAAAACGGCTCTCTTTGTATGAGTGTAGGGCAGCAGCAGCAGCAGCAGCAGCGGCAGCGGTAAAACAAAAAAAAAAAGAATGCTCGCGGGGGAGCAAAGCAAATTGACAGCAGCAGGAAAGCAGCGCAGCCGCTAATCTTTGCCGTCGGTCGCGTCGCAAAAGCAAATCACGCTGAGCAATAAAAAGAACACAAATTTCCATACCCAAAAATAACCGAAAATTTTCAAGTTTGACGTTTTAATGGTGTGTGAAAAACGACACGGGAACAGGGCGCAAAGGAATAGGCCACATTAAACTAAACTAAAAGCAAAGCTAAAGAACAAGGCGCAAGCAAATGAAGAAGAAGCAATTGTAGCAGCACCAGTGAGCGAAAAGCGTGCAAAGGCAAAAGGAAAAAGGTCAAAATATGTGTGCGAGATAAAAGCAGAATCATCGAATCAATGAAAATGGAACAAAAGTGAAAAACTTGTGGAAAAGCTAAAATTAATTTTTTTTGTTTTTGTTCACGCGCGCGTATTTGCCATTGTATGTGTGCGCCTGTTGTCTCTTCATATATATATATATATGTGTGTGTGTGTGTGTCAGAGTGAGTGAGAGAGCAAGAAGAAATGAGCAGAGAAGAGGGAACAAATGAATTTGTAAAACGCATTTACTTATTAAATACGAAAACAAAATGTGAACAAATATTTATAGATATGTGTAAATTTAAAATACTCGCACAAATTGCATAAAATAAAAACAGAA
Organism: Drosophila grimshawi; assembly: GCF_018153295.1. Classification (NCBI taxonomy): domain Eukaryota; kingdom Metazoa; phylum Arthropoda; class Insecta; order Diptera; family Drosophilidae; genus Drosophila; species Drosophila grimshawi. The sequence goes on along the minus strand of NW_025063692.1, from coordinate 8,502,502 downwards.
GCAACTACACAGCTGCACTTGATGAACAACAATTCAAAAAGGAAATCAATAATAATAATAACAATAACAATAAACGCTTTTAGTGGCTCTTCTTCCTATAGCAGTTGCATTGTCTTTACCCCAAGCAACAGCAACAACAAACAAACAAACAAAACAACAAAAGATTAATATTTGAAAACTAAAAATAAAAAGAGAAAGAACAACTAAAAAAGAAAAAGACGAAAAAAAATTCGACATTAATTTGGCCGCAGCGGCGCAGCAGCAACGGCAGCTAAAAAAAAATGTGGAAAGACAGCGAATGTGCCGCAGCAGCAGCAGAAGCGCCAACAAGCGTCGCCGTCGCAGCAGCCGCCGCCACCGCGTGGAAAGCATCAAAAAGCACCGCATGACCGACCGATGCGATGAATAATAAGTGAATTAAAAACATATACACAAATAATAATAATAACACACAAATAACAAAAAAAAAAAGAAAACAAAAAAAAAACGCCAACAACAACAGCAACAGTGTGAACATAGAATAGAAGTAGAGGTAGAAAAACAAAAGCAAGAAGAAGCAGAAGCAGCACTGTAACGTGCACTAACTACAGACAAATACAACAGCAACAAGAGAGAAAGAGAGAGAGAGAGAGTGTGCGAATAAGAAGTGGATAGGGGAAGGAAGAGAGAGAGCGAGAGAGAGAGAGCGCAAAAACACTCCAACACCTCCGCACTTTCCATCCCCCCTCCCCCACCACCATCCACTCAAGATTTGATTATTGTTGTTGTTTGCCGTTGATGTTGTCGTCGTCGTCGTTGTTGTTGTTGTTGCTGTTGTTTGTGCATTGTTGCTGTTGTTGGATATTGTTATGAGGATGGCCAGCATCAGCAGCGTTTTAAATGCAGCCAGCGTCAGCAGCAGCAATAGCAACAGTAACAGTAGCAGCAGCATTAGCTCCAACGCAACCGGGCTGCCATCACTATTTGCCGGCAGTAGCAGCAACAGTGGCAGCAATAGCAACAGCGGCAGCAATAGCAGCTGCAGCATCGGCATAGCATCGGCAGCAACAAGCCACAACGCCGTGAACCACAACCACCAGCACCAACACCAACCACAACACCACAACAACAACGTTGCCGCCAAAGATATGGACGGACTGATTGCCATCAATGATAGCGCATTATCGCAACAAATCGAATTTATACTACAAGATGCTCCCATGGAGCAGGATGACGAACAGCATCATCACCATCATCACCATCATCGTCATCATCATCACCATCATCTGCAACAGCAGCAGCAACAGCAGCTCCACATGGCAACGGCAGCGAAGCTCGACAACCACCCACCGACAACAACAAATGCAACAATAACGACAACAACAACAAACAGCGCTTCCGCATACATCAACCATAATAATAATAACATTAACAACAACAATAATAATAATAATAATAATCACAACAACAACAACAGCCTGAGTGTTGAGGATCAACATCAGCAACTGTTGCTGCAGCAACATCGCGCCCAACAGCAACATCAGCCGCATACACAACAACATATGGTTAATGGCCGCCGCGTTGTAATACAAACATCAGAAAATGGCACAACCACTGGCGTAATGGACATTAGCGACATCAAGGTGGAGAATCAAGAGGTGGACGACGAACAGCTCGACGAGGAGGAGGAGGAAGATCCAGAGCTCAACGATGAGAATCTCCAGGATATTGAAGAGGAGGCGCAGGCAGCCGAAGCTGATGAGGAGCCCGAAACGGCGACACATTTGCAACATCAGCATCATCACCAGCAGCAGCAACAGCATCATCTTCAGCAGCAACATCATCATCAACATCAGGAGCAGCAACTTCATCATAACCAGCCACAACAGCAGCAGCAGCAACAAGAGCAACATCTTCACACGCAGGTCAAACTTGAGCTGGAAGATCTGCCCGAAGATGAAGAGGACCAGCGGGATGAGAATGGACAAATGTCACAGTCAGCACAGCAGCAACAACTCGAGGTATATAATAAATAAGACAAGCAGCTAGAATAATCATTACTAATGGCATTTAATTACTTTAAGATATCAAATTTTATTTTATTAAATGTTTGCCAGACAAGATTCGACCCTTCTTCAGATGCACCAAGAATGCAACAAGTACTCCTAATTAAAAATTCAGTTCCCATCAAGTAGCATAATTTAAAAATGTTATTTCAATGTTCAGCTAATTGTTGAAATGCTCGCAATATATTTTTATGTTGGTTACTAACTCCTCCTGTTGAGCAACAATTATTGTTTTTATAATCGACAAATTGTTAATCTGAATGTTCAATCTGGTTTGTTGTTTTTCAGCTACAACAGCAAATGGATTATGCGACAGCGGCACAGCAGCTGGTGCTGCCCACCGGCAGCATAGTGAGCACCACAACGCGTGCCCCATTAAGTGTGCCCGTTTCGGAGGCGGCACTGGTGCAGCTGCAACGTCGGCCCGTCTACATAAGCAATGCGACAATGAGCAGCCTGGCGGGCGCCACATATGTCCGCATGCCCACAGCGGCTGTGATCAGTCGCAGTCCGATGACGGTGCTCAATGTGGTGCAGCAGTCGGGTGCACCCACTGCACAGCTGATCTTGCAGACAACTGCTTCAGCTGCGGCTGCAACTGGAGCCGGAGCTGGAGTTGAATCGGAAGCAGCTGTTGCTGCCGCTTCATCGTCGTCCAGCAGCAACGAGCAGCATCAACAAATGGCGGCGCTGGCATTAGCACAACAACAACAACAGCAGCAACAACAACAGCAACAACAACAGCAGCAGCAACAACAACAACAGTCCATTAAGCAAGTGACGACCACAAACACAGTGGTGGCATCATCGACGACCAGCTATCAGTGCATGGAGTGTGTGGAGAAATTCGATTCGAAGGAACTCTTTGACATCCATCGCAGCGGGCATGCGAACAACATGAAATGCGCCATCTGCAATATGGTGTTGAAATCGTTGAAGAACTATGAGAAGCATTGTCTACGCTGCAAGCCCTACGAGTGCCAGATATGTGGGCGTGTCGTACGCTTTCGCCCCAATTTCATAAAGCATATGCGCGTGCATACGGGCCAGCAATCGGAGCGGCATAAATACAAATGCGAGGTGTGCCACAAGGAGTTCATGAGCTTTGAATATTTCAAGGTGCACAAGAAGATACACAACGAGAATGTGAATCTCACGTGCGAGATATGCGGCAAGGTGTTCAGTGCGCTCGCCTCGTTGCGCGGTCACTCCAAGCTCCACTCGGGCGTTAAGCTGCACAAGTAAGTAACTTTCAAGACTTCTTCTTCAACTCTAATTCACACACAATATCTCTCTCTCTCTCTGTCTCTCTCTCTTCATTCTTTCTCTATCTGTGTGTTTGTCGTCTGCAGATGCGATGTGTGCGGCAAAGGATTTGGACAGCGTTACAATCTGAAGATACACGCACGTACGCACACCGGTGACTTTCCGTTTGAGTGCAAGGTGTGCAAGAAGAAGCTGCATACGCAGTCCTCGCTGCAGACGCACATGCAGGTGCATCTGCGGGATCAGCCCAAGGGTGGCGCTGCTGTGGCCGCCACTGCTGCCGTTGCCGTCGCCGCCACAACTACAACAACCACCGCAGCCAGCAATGTCGCCGTCAGCAGTAGTAGCAATAGCAGCGGCAGCAATAGCAACATTGTTGTCACGCCAGCAACAGCCATTGTCAAACTGGAACCGGATCTGGAACAAGCCGGCACAAGTCTGCAACAGCAACAGCAGCAACAACAACAACAACAGTTGCAGCTGCCGCTGCCGCACGATATGGATATGGACGATCAGTCGGGTGTGAGCGATGAGGAGACTGAGAGCGCTGTTCATAACTTGACCAATAATCGCTTAACCGGCGAAGACTCCTCGAATGGGTCTTCATCGAATGCCTCGCTACAGCAGCAGCAGCCGCACTCCTCCTCAGCCAGCTCATCACAGTCGCAGCAGCAACAACAACAACAACAATTTTTAGTTGGAACGCCTGCGCGCTCCATTGTCATTAAGAATTACATGCAACAGCAGCAGCAGTCGTCGTCGTCGTCGTCGACGACAGATCAGTCAATTGGTAATGGCAATAGCAACTGTTCGAGCGTGTTGCACACACAGGTCATACAAAGCGGTGCAGGCACCAGCAATGGCCATCACATCATCAACAATAACAACAACAGCACCACCACCACCACCAACACCAGCACTAATAGCAACAACAACACCACCACCAACATCAACAGCTGCAGCAACAGCAGCAGCAATCCGAACAGCAATAGCAGCAACAGTTGCAGTTCTGCACTGCCAGCAACAGCTACCTCGGCCAGCAATTTGGCACAGCAGATGCTGCGCAAAACGCCAATCATACACTCAACGGGCACGCTTAGCTCGGCGCTGGCCAGCGTCGTCCAGCAGACGGGCGGTAAGTGTAAGTGGCAACTGGCAAGTGACTTGCAACGTTAATTAACAATAAGTGTTGCTCCTACGCACAACTTACTTGCTAAATAATATTATTTAAAAAAATATCAAATCTTTAAAGTTAGCATCTGAGTCTGTTTAGCCAGCTGAATGAATTTCACGTATTAAGTATGGAATAAATATTTCCTTATCATTTTATATTGTATAGGGTAAACAAAGATAACGCATAATATTCTAGCAAAGTTGAATAGAAGTGTCACAGGTCATCTATCGATTGTCAAAGCTCAATCAAAGATCATTTTGTATTTCATTATGATGTTGATGTTGTTATTCTTATGCCCAGATATATATATATATATAAATTAGAAATATGGTAGTTTAATATGCGATTGTACATGTGACATGTGACAATATCACTAATGATTGGCTTGATTTGCTTTTCAGTTGGTTCGCCAGCGCAGTCGCCCTCATCGTCATCCACATCATGTTCCTCCACCATGGTGGTGTCCAAGGCGACGTGTGTGCCAATGTCAATTGCCTCATCGGCGGCGCTGGGTGGCTACACAATAATTCGCAGTACGCGAAGTCATCATCATCACCATCAGCAGCAGCAGCAGCAGCAGCAGCAGCAACAACAACCACAACAGCAGCAGAGCAACTGTAGCAGTCAGCGTGTTGTGACTGGAACGCAACATCATCAGCAGCAGCCACAACAGCAGCAGCAGCAGCAGCAGAGAACCAACCACCGAAACCACCACCGACGTCGACATCTGGCTGATATGGACGACGAGGATGATGATGACGATGATGATGAGGACGAGACAAGCGCTCAATTGCGCGCTGTATCCAATGGACATCATCCTCATCATCATCAGCAGCAGCAGCAGCAGCAGCAGCAACAACAGCACCTGAATCAAAATCATAATCATAGCCACAGCCACAGCCAGAGCCACAATCATAATAGCCACAATCATCAAAGCCATCATCACCATCACAATCATTTTGATGATGATGATGACGATGAGAAATCATCACCGTCCCTGGCCACAGCGGCCATTATCAAAGTCGAACCGAATCTCTATTCATCGGGCTCCGGCGACAATTCCAACGACATGTTCATCAAGGAGGAGGTCATGTTTGAGGATTCAGTTGTGCCGCATTCACCACAATCGCCGCCCAGCTCCAAATTTCGCATCTCGAATTTTGACAGCGATCTGGTTGATCATCATGTCGATCTCAATCACTCGCTGCCGCCATATGGTAATCTATTTGAGTCGCATTCAATACCCGACAGCATACCCGTACAGCTCTATCCGGATGATGACGATGATTTTCGTTTGGATCACAGTTCGCTGGGTGGCCTGCATAATACCTCATCATCCACCACCGATGGCGATTTCATTAAAAAGGAATGGGTCTATGGCAGCGGCACCAGCAACTATGCCATGAATGGCAAATTCGATGATGACAGCGATGCACTTTGCGATGCCGCCAACTTCATCTACAATTGAGTGGTCAGCGGCGTGTGATGAAGACGATGACGTCTGACAATGTGACGATGTGGCCATGTAAGGTGTACACCTATGCTGACATATAAGGATATAAGGGGGCAAATGCATCAAACGGGTGCAGCAGCAGCAGCAGCAGCAGCAACAGTAGCAGCAGTAGCAGATCCAGCAACAAGTTCGAATTCTTGACGCACAAACCATAAACAAAACACACATTTACACACACAAACACACACACACCTACACGACTTATCCTTTATATGCATATATATATATATATATATATATATATATATATATATTTGTGTGTATATTGCGAGATTCTGTTTTTTTTTTTTTTTTAATATATATATATATACATATATATGTATAATTATATGTATAGTAATTTGCTATCTCTGTCGCGCTCGTGATCTTAACGTGATCTTAAACTAAATCAATGTGTAAAACGTATTTATAACTGTATTTTGTAGTTGTTTCTATATAATTGAAAAAGGCAAAACAAAAAAAAATCCAAAAAAAAAAAACAAAAATAATAAGGATGTATGAGAATGATGCAGTCTGTCTCTTTCACACACACACAACAAACAAACACACACACACACACACTCGTAAACACAGTGTCTGTCTGTCTTGCTCACACACTATCTCTCGTCTCTGTCTGTGTCTTTATACAGCTCGTTTGTCTTTCGTTGCATATGCAAAAAGTTGTCTGAAATTTTTACTTAAAGTAATAACTACACGATATAGTTATATACCTTCTATCTCTGTCTACTGTCTCTCTCTCTCTCTCTTGCTCTCTCTCTCTCTTGCTCTCCCTCTCTGTGTTCTCTATGCACGCCGTTTTAAAATTTTAATTTTTGCTTTGATCTCGCTTCCAGTTGAAATTTAACGCTATTTTTATTTTTTTTTTTGCATATTCTCATATATACTCAGTCCTAGCTATATAGACGCCTTGAAATGAACATAAGAAAAATAGGAAAGATATTTGCTTATACGAATTCGAACACACTGTCTTTGGAGCGTGCAATGTATCTAAAAGATTCTGTTTGCGTTTTATTTTTTTTCAGTATTGATTTTGATTTAATTTATGTATGTTTTCCTTGACTGTATTGCTTTCGAAACCAAAAATGCATCATTTAGTTTTGTAACTCAATCAAAAGATCATCAGGAAACGCGTTCCAAAATTCTCAAATATATATTTTTTTTTAAGTATCCCTTTGTCAGTATTTTTGTATATTGTTATAAACCTCAAACAGTTGCGCCGTCACTTCACCCTCCTGCTGATCGCTGCTACATGTCACAGTAGACTCTCCGAATTGTTGTTGCTGAATTTTAGTGATTTAATTTTTTTGATATCGATGAAATTCTGTCCAAAAGGCGGCATCACAATACGAATCTTAAGTCAGTTTGGTATCGCTTTATTTACAAAATATATATATATATATATTTTAATTGACTTATTCGGGTTAGTTTTCTTTTTGGGCGACTTAACTGTTTCCGAGAGTCTACTGTATACAGATTGGAAAGGATTTTCTTCATTTTTATTTCAATCCTATGTGCAATTCTCAAAACACGCCTGCAGCTGATAGAAAACTATTCGAATTAATATTAATGAAATGTGTATTATTATCTAACTATAAACTATAACAAGAAGAAGAAGAAGAAAAGAAAGCTTCAAAGTTGTTGTGCTTTAAAACTTGAATTGAAATTATTGTGGTTTCCTTAATTAGCAGCTAAGTTATAGGTTTTAATTAATTTCGCAAAAAAACACATACATATACGAATCCATATATGCTACTTATTTGTCTAATACATTATATATATATATATATATATTGCCAGTTATATATGTATATATATATATATATATAAGCACCTTTTTTTTCATAGTCATAAGCTCGAGAGCATGCTTTACAAACACACACGTACACCCACACATCCACCCACACATACACACACACACACACACACACACACACACACACACATACACACACACACACATGCACATACACAGACCTACGCAAGGCAACTCTATACATACGCATACATACATATATATATATATACATATTTAGCTTATATAATATTAATAGTTAAGTTCATGATCTTTACATATATAATACATTATATATATATATATATATATATATATATATATAGAAATATATAAAAACTTATGTTTTGCATTTAATGAAAATTAATTTTGCGAGTTCTTTTAACTAACGTTCTTTTTTTTTTTTGTTTTGTTTTTCTGTGCTAAGTTTTGCTTCGGTTGAATATTTTCATATAATTTTTGTTTTTTGGAAGCATGTATATTTACTCCAAACAAAATTGCATTAATTATATATACGTACAAAGAAAAGTATATATAAAAAAAAAAAAAGAATATGAAAAACGTATAAGTGTATGCAACATGTAGTAACGTTTACGAAGCTGCGTGAAAACGCGCAAAACTTTGACAGGTTGACACGAAGTATTTTAGCGCAAATTGAAATTAACAAATTTATTCAAAGCATTTAATGTTAAAATAATATACGAAAATAAAGTTATTACAAGTAAGAAGATGAAAAAGAAGCAGACACATAATTATCTCAATGTTCGTTTACATATATATATATATATATATTGGACGCAATTCTTTATTTTACAATTACAAAATATGAGTTTTTTTTTAGGGACCTGCCTGAAAAAATAAAAATCAAATAAACGAATACAAATATATATATATATATATTTGTATATATATATATATATATATAATATAGTTATCATAATTATTATGTAGCTGCAAATTTAGCCTAATAGTTGACCACACCCACACACACACACACACACACATATATATATATATATATATATACATATGAAATGTTTCTTTTTCGTTTCCACTTTGTTGCGCCATTCTTAAACGTTTTAGTGTCGCTTCGTCAAAAGAGCATAATTAAGCATAATCATGTTTGTTGTTGTCTAACTTTTATTTGTTATGCTAACGTTAAATTAATAATCATTGTTGCATTTAAGCAATGCTACACACACATACACACACACGCACACACAACTGCACTTATGCATACGAGTATATGTATTATACGAATGCTTGCAGCATTTAGATGCTTGTGGCATCTAAAGCCAGACACTTGCTGTGGCATAAGGCTAGTTCCACGCACCCTCAAAAATACACCCACCCACACACACACACAGAACATGGGTAGTCTTTGAATGTCTTCCGCACCGTCTTAAGTTGCTTTTTAAAGATGGTTTGTTAATGCAAGTTCAGCGCAAAATGAGACAGACAAACACACGTCTGTCTGCCTGTTGAGACACATATGGGAAAGAATGTACAAAATACGCTTAGTGTTCATAAGCGGAATTCAAAAACAAGCAATACAATTTAGAGAAATAATCGGCCTTTGAGAACTTTACGATTTGGTTATACCAGAGACAGCTGTTTGATATGAATGTTATTTCTCCCCAAACTACAGATATGTTCCGATCTTCGCCAAGTTAGCTATGTAGAAAGTACAATATGCCAAGGTATGCCAAGATACTTATAGAATGCATGGACAGAAGAGCAGTACACACTTTAAATGTTTCCAAATTGGCTACATAATACCTATAAATAGGTAAAAACATTTCGTAAATAAGCTCAACGTTTTCATTATCACATCTGTGTCGTCTATCAAATATTTTGAACCGGTTCGGTTGGCTCCGCCTTAAACTTACAACTGTACCGACTTTCATGAACATAGCTTTAACGAGAGACCAGTTAACATAGAAAATATGGATGAACGGATACATATAACTATCGAGTCAGCTTGTCATATGGCTCAAGAATTTTAATCAAGGAAATGACTTGAATAGGTTTTTAAATGAAAATCGTTAATCAAGAATCGATTATATATTTTGTGCAGGATACTGAATGTGTACTCCTTTCATGCAAAAACTCCTATATTTCATCAATTTTATGAACTCGCAATCAGTATCCCGACAATTAGCACACAAAGAGAGAGCGAGAGAGAAAGAAAGAGAGAGAGAGAGAGAGTGAGAGTGAGAAAGAGAGCGGTGAAGCGATAAATCGAGTTGCAGACCGCATTCTGACCACACACACTTGAAATACATTTGGTTTTACACAAAGAAAATAATTCATACACCAAACAAAAGAGAAAAAAAAAAACAACTCATTTTGTATATGAAATCTATTTTATATACTGTGACTAGAAGGAGAGGAAAACGCAAGCGGTGCAACAAAAAACTAATAATGCAGAAACAAATCTTTATCTCGGCCCACTGTACACACCCACACACACACACACACACACACACACACACAGACACAGATACAAAAGCCCCGCCCGTAAACACCACAAAATACTTGAACCTGGGCAACAAGAGGATGGTAAAAAAAAAAAATGAAGAAAAAAACGCCAATGAATCTACGAAATTCTAGCACCCAAAACAAAATAAACAACAAGAAGATAAATCTCAACGACTGCGCACACAAAAAGTGAACAAATTTTTTTGTATTATATAAAAAAAATCGAAACTAAACAGAAATTCTCGTAAGCAAAAGCAAAACGAACACCTTAACTGTAATACTATAAATGAATGAGAAAAAATACTATTTTTTAAGTGTAAACCAAGCCTTGAAATTTAAAAAACAAAAAGAGGCTTGGATGCCAAATTTTTCTGCAATAAAAAACAAAAACAAAAAAAAAACAAAATGAAAAAAAACTCAAGTATGGTAACAAAGCGTAACAAGAACTTTATAGGCATATACATACATACATACATACATGCATACAAATATGTACAAATACACGCACACTCACACACTCACTCACACACACACACACACAGTCAGTCGAAAATAATGTACTTGAAAGCTAATTTAACATTTTGTGTAGTTTTTTTAACCCAAAAACAATGGGAAAACTTGAGAACTAAATAGTCTAGCAAAAAAAAAAAATAAAAACAGTACCCGCCCGTAATGTAACGCCACGCCCCCTATAAGAACACACGAATACATTAGACGAAGCGCAATATTTTATATTCAATTTGTTTTCTTTTTCTTAAGTAAATGTACCTAACAAAATTTCGAATGAAAAAGAAACACAATATTGATGAAAAATCATAAACAGAAAATAAAAAGCAGTAGTGAATGGAAAGAAACGAATAATTCAATTGAAAATAGATGTTTACACAATCACAAATTGATACGTCTTCGATTTGGAATTAAAAAACAATATATAATACTAAAAAAAAAAAAATTAAAAATTTATAAAAATAATATTATTCATATATACACATACAAATAGTATATACATACATACATTTAATTAAATGTGTAGTTTCGAACTAAAACGTATATATATAAAATACAAACAAAAATCGCATATACTTCTATTACATATTAATAATAATAATAAAATTAACGTATAAAATTGTTTTTAATGGCATAAGATTTATAAAAATAATGATGGAAATTGGTAATTGACAGGCGCAAGCATGAAAATTATTTTTAAATGAGCTAAAACATAAACAAAATTTGTTGTTAAAAAATACTATGAAAAAATGAAGAAAAAAAAAATAGCACAAAAGTCGACAGCCCTGAAACTTGAATTTTGTTGAAATTTATTATGAATATTTGTCACAACTTTTCTAAAATCTTTATGTTGTACTTATTTTTCTACACTGAAAAACAAAAAAAAAAGAAATCAATTGGCCTAATTTGCTCAAACAAAATCTAAAAAAAAATAATTATCAAAAGATTTTATTTGGAAAACCCTTTTTAGTTATACCGTTTTTTTTTAATAGTTGAATATTTGAAGCATTTAGTTTAACTAATGAAAGGCAGCTCCACACAAAAAAAAATAAACACACATGCTATTATAATATATAACAACAACAAACAACAATATACATATATTAAAATTCTTGATAATAAAAAATGATATATAAAATTATGTGAAACAAGCAACAACAAATAAAAATGAAGAAAATTTAGTTTTTATTGTAATTCCGTGTCTGTGTGTGTATGTCAGTAATTAATGTAAAAAATATAAAAACTACAAAAAAAAAAACACAAAATCACAAACAAAAAAATTGAAAAAAACAAAATACAAACAAACAAAACACTGAACATAAAACATAATGAAAACTAGCAAAATAAATAAAGTGAAAACATTTGAAAAAAAATGTTACCCGACTTTTGATTGTAATGGAAATTTATTGGCTTTTATACTCTGATATCGATATTATGCTATATACTACTAGGCGATCCGTCCATACGGGGAAAGTTATCGGTACAATAAAATTCCGTTTTTTTAATCTTCGAAGTCTGTTGTTCTTATAAAATGTAAAGTTCGTGATTTAATGGATACGAACATGCATAAATCATCTCGGCTGATAATGAATACATATGTTGTACTGAGATGAATTCGAGACTTGGGTTCAGCTATCTCGACTACAGCTGAATTTATTGTAATTACGTTGTGATGCACAAAACGATAGTTGACGGAGACGTTCCTGATCAGCATAACTAGTCGAGTCGATATAGCCATGTCCGTTTGTCCTGCATCTGTAAGCTTAAGCTTATAACCTTATTATCAAAACTAAACCGATTTATAAGAGCAGTGCCTTCCTCATCAAGTTTTATCGACTCTCGAATAATACTGCGTTCCAATTTGGAAACACGATTTACCTTTGGAATTTCTTGTATCCGAAAGAAATCACAATTATGGATGGGTCGAGCACATAGGCGGACCAGTAGAAGATATTGTTTTGATGCTTCTTGGCTGAAACTATACAAATTTGAATTTTCTGTTCGAGTAAAAAGAAAAACTTCGTTCGCTTTTGTAATATTCAATATTTATTATATATATTTTGCATTTCATAAATTTTTATAGTATACATATAATAATTATGTTAAGAAAAAAAATGTGTTTAAAACTAATTTAATGAATTCTCTTATACGAATTTTGGATACACTTGGTATTTAATTCAAATTTTGACAAGTGTACTTGAAAAATTCAAATGAAAATTAAATAAAAATTTGCAATATTCTGTTCTTTCATGGAAGTACATAAAGTATATGTGTGTAAGTGTTAACATATAGTTAAGGCCGTTAAATTACAGTTTTCGTATGTTTTTTTTTTTTTTTTTTTTTTTTTAAAGCTAAGTAGAAAGTTGAAAGAAAAGATGGAAGTTAACTATTTGTTATAGCTTAGTGATATATAAACTATATGTAAATAATTATGTGTGTGTGTGTTTGTGTGTGTCAATGAGTAGGTTGTTTGTGTGTGTTTGTGTGTGTGTATTTTGAGGCACACGCCAGTGCGCCGCTGCTGATGCTAAATACGAACTATAGTTATTTATATGTATTTATTTTTTTTCTTTTTTGTTTTAGACCACACCAAGCGATTGCACAAATAACCCGTTGTTGCTTAAAGTACTATGCAAAAAAAAAAATTATATAATTTTACTGTACGCGTGTGTAGTGAGGGAGGGGGAAGAGGTTGAGTGTGGAACCTATAAATTTAATGTAGTTGATAACTGTACGGAATTCGTTAGCTCCATAATATGTTTCAAAGATTATGCAATGAGTTATGATTGCATAGCTTATCTTTTCAAAAAGCTGTTCACAACAAAGTAAAACTTTTAAACAAAACGACATATATATATATATATAAATATATATAAAATATTACAAATATAAATATATATATATATATATATATATATACATAAAATGTTGAAATCTTAACTAATTTATAATGTTCTTGTTCTTTCGTGTTCTCAGTACAAATTGGTGGTTGCTCCAGCATTTTTATTTTGTTTTTAATAACTCGAAAACTAAAATAAAATATTAAACTAAATTCAATAAATGTGTGTGCGTTTGTGCGTGTTGAGAGGGTGTGTGTGTGTGTGTACGTGTGCCTTACAAATACATAATAATTAAGATATGTTACAAATGTGTGTGTTGTGTGTTTGTGTGTTGTGCTTTGACTTCATTTATGAACAGCATAATTTACCATACAGAGTTTTTCTTCATCTTAATTAATTATTTAATAAATCATACATTATTAGACTGCTTTGAATAAACTAATTATTCTTACATTTCATCATTGTTGTTTAATTTTTTTTGTTTTTTGTTTATGCCTCTTTATAATTGCATTTTCTCGTGAATGCTCAAAGTTTCTATAAAAATAAGTACAAATACAATGCAATATTATTTGTATATATGTAAACTTAAGATCTTAAGTACTTGGACTTCTTTATATATGTTTAAATAAGTATAAATTTTTCTCTTCTTTTTCTTTTGTAAATAAATGCAAGGGTTTTGCAGCTTGTTCATTTAGCTAAAACAGTAAACAGCATATTCAAAATGTGAGAGAGTTAAAGAAACTAAAACTTATTCGTTCCTTACTCGATACTATTCCAATATTTGTTATGTTTGCTTAAAGCATTTTTTTTTTAGAAACTAAGCTTAATTTTCAGTGCGACAAAATGTTGAAATCCAAAAAAAAATATATAACTATATAAATGAAAAAAAAAACTTTGACTATGAGCATAAAATTAGTTTTTGGACTTGCCAAGAAAAAAACTTACGATCTAAAAATTGTCCGTTTTTGTTTTCAATATCAAACTAAACGAAATGAAATATTTAAAAATGTTATCAATTATTCGTTTTTTTTTTGTTGTTTTTTTTTTTTTTTGTTTGCACAGCAAAGTGTTAAGGACGAAAGAGAATGCTTGAAAATGAAATTCTTGAGCTAAACTAAAAAATAAACTTTTCTTCGCTTACGCATCTACTATCCTAAATGAAACTCTCTCTCTCTCTCTCTCTCTGTCTTACTTGATACATATATATATATATATATATATATGGATATATATTGATATGTTATTATACATATACAAAACATTAATCTCTCCATTTTCGTGGGGCAGTTTTCATAAAACTTCAGCTTAAAGTTGAATTTGCATTTACGGTACGATTTCCGTTAGTAGAAGTAGTAATAGCTTATGTTTAATCTTAATTTATGTTATGTATGTAAATTTAATATCTAGTTAGTTATGCACCGGCATCGGCAGCTGGCCGAGCAAATTGTTGGCGAACTGTGAATTCGTGAACTTGAAGTGACGCTTGTCGTAAAACTTCAGCAGCGCCGGTGAAAATGGATGATTGTCCTTCAGATGCAAATAGTGGACCTCCGGCTCACAGGTGGTGTGACCGCATTCCTCGCAAACGTACATCTGCACAAAGAGGAGGAAAGGCGAAATATATTAAAATTGTTTAGCAGCAAATGATTCACAGTTCGCTTCAAGTCACTTCAGATATTTGAATACATTTTGTGCTAACATTTTCATTTAGGTAGTTTGGCGTTGAATTTGCGAATGTGACTCACCTTAGCGCGTCGCTCCTTGTACGCATACTGATGCTGTACACTGTGCACCTTCTGGCAGTGTGATTCGAGTGAGCAGCGCTGCGTGAAGCTCTTCTCGCACAGGTTACACTTATAGGGACGTACCCCTGTATGGGTGCGCGTATGCCGCTTCAGATCGAATGTATCGTTGAATCCCTTGCCACAGAAGGTGCACAAATATCGCTTGATGTCCGAGTGGCATTTCATGTGGCGATTGAGCAGCCGCTGCAGCGAGAACGTCTTCATGCAGACGCGACAGACGAACTTGTTGTTCGCATCCTCGGCCCCACTGTTGTTCGGGCAGAGGGAGTCGTCATGGTTGCTACTGTTGCTGCTGACGCTGCTGCTGCTGTTGTTGTTGTGGTGGCTGCGATTGTTGCTGTTGCTGACATTGTTGCTATTGGTATTGTTGTTCAGTGAATGCTGGCTAAGCGAATGATGCTGTGCGGCAACAGCAGCCTGTTGCAGCTGCGACTGTTGCTGCTGCTGCGGCGAGTGTTGCTGCTGTGGCGAGTGCTGTTGTTGCTGCTGCTGCTGCAGAGATTGCTGCTGTAACGACTGCTGCTGCAACGACTGCTGTTGCAACGACTGATGCTGCTGCTGCTGCTGCTGCGACGGGTGGCCATGCTTGAGATCATCGATGCAATCCATGTTGCGTATGCGGTGGTGATGATGGCCCCCGTGCGTATTCTCGACGGCCAACGGATTCTTAATCCCATGACCTCCATTCACAAACTCCAGCTGCAAATCTGGCGGCAGGCCCAACTACACAGGATAACAAAATATAATTGATAAATTAGCACAATGTTGTTTCTAAATACATCGATACAAAAGAGAGACGCAGAACGAGACTACTGACAAACAAACAAACAAACAAAACAAACAAACAACAACAGACAACAAAACATAGGATAACGAAGTGATGCAGGTAGGTGGAAGGTGGGCAGCATAGAATAAACAAGACTTACGGTAACTTCAAAATGTCAACACGAACCTAAGAATTACAAACTAAAATTAAACTAGTTGGAATGACGTTAACGGCTTCTCTTAAGTACAGTTTGAATAGTACCTTAGATAAACTGATCATGCTTTGAGCTGATATATATCAGAAAAAGCTAAAGAATTGTGTTTTTTAAAAGCTTAACAAAATAAAGAAAATAATATACAAATCAAATGATTTGCTATAAAAATGGAATATTGGAAACATCTATCTAAAGAAATTATGTTAACAATTATTGGAATTAATATAACTAAGCACACATATATATATATAAGTCCAACTTCTCTATCAGTTGACCTTATCCATATATAAGTTTCATTGGAACAGTTTGTAGAAACGCTTAATATAAATTATTAAACATTAAATGACAAAATGATTGAAATCTGGTAATTTTTAATTTAGCATATACATAACGAGTAATCTGTAAAATGGCAAGGAATTCAGGAGGCAAGGATGAAGAACAGAATCAAAAGACGAGACAACAATTAAACGGAGACAGCAACAGAGTCGAATTTTCATATAGGGAACAACTTTGCTACGATAGAGTTATTCCACGTAGGAATTGATGAAGTTTTCGTTGCTATACGAAATTTCGACTTTATATACACATACAATATAACATGTAGGGGTAGCCCCACCCTCCCATTCCCTTCTCTCCCTCCTCTCTCACCCGCCGCTGTAGCATTTTACTTTCGTTGAGCACCGAAACGGTGGGCGATGGTGGCAACAGACCCACTGCGGTTGCAGCCGCTGCACTGGCCAAGGAGCGCAATGTGGTACGATGCACATGTTGCTGGGCGGGCATCTCGAACGAGTGCTTCACCGTCGAGACGAACGTGACCATTGTGGAGCCATAGGCGACGGCTTTGGCGCGTCCGGTCAGCTTACTGGTATTGCTATTACTGCTAACGTTTCTACTCACGTTGCTGTTGCTGTTAATGCTCATGTTGCTGTTAACATTCATGTTGCTGTTACTAATAATGTGGGTGTTATTATTTGTGCTGTTAATGTTAGTAATGTTGCTGTTGCATATGCTGCTGCTGCAAATGTTGCTTATGCAAATTTTGCTTGTGCAAATGTTGCTGTTGCAAATGTTGCTGGTGCAAATGTTGCTGCCACGAACAATGTTAGTGGTATTTTCGCTGTTTAGAAATGTTGTTGTGTTGCTGATGTTGCAATTGTTGCTAAGATTGTTATTATTGTTGTTGTCGTTGCTGCAGCTGGTGCTCTTATTAAGCACCAGATGATTCCGCGGATCCACGTCCACCAGCTCAACTGGTGGCTCATCGCTGACGCATTCGATGGACTTTAGTATCTGTATGGAACTTACGCTTTGAATGAGCGGCTTTGTGTCGAGCAGTGCGGCAGCAGCAACAGCTGCCGTGTTCGCATCGAGCAGATTTGAGCTGCTGCTGCTGCTGCTGGACATGGGACGTAGTGCTGCAACAGCAGCGGCTGCAGCAGCAGCAGCTGTTGTTGGTGACGGCAGCGATAGATTGCTGTTATCGTTGTGGCTATTG
This sequence comes from Drosophila grimshawi, assembly GCF_018153295.1. NCBI lineage: Eukaryota > Metazoa > Arthropoda > Insecta > Diptera > Drosophilidae > Drosophila > Drosophila grimshawi. Next base: position 8,484,601 of record NW_025063692.1, on the reverse strand, counting down.
TGATGTTGCTGTTGTTGCTGCTGCTGCTGTTGTTGTTGGTGTTGCTGGTGCTGCTGATGGTGTTGATGATGATGCGCATGTTGCTGTGAGTGATGCGAGGGATGTTGTTGCTGCTGCTGCTGTTGCTGATGGAAATGATGTTGTTGCTGCTGCTGCTGCTGTTGTTGTTGTTGTTGTTGCTGCTGCTGCTGTGCATGATGTTGCTGCTGTTGTGCATATAGATTATGTTGCTGATAGGCATGCTGTTGCTGCTGCTGGTGATGTGAGTGATGTTGCTGCTGCTGCTGTTGTTGTTGCTGCTGCTGCTGCAGCAATTGCTGCTGCGCCAGCTGTTGCTGCTGCTGATGGTAACTGTTGTTGTTGTTGTTGCTACTATTATTGCTGCCATTATTGTTGCTATGTTGCTGCTGCATTTGCAGTAAATTGCGCGTGGCATGCTGATACGATGGTGGCGGCTGTTGCTGTTGCAAATGTTGTTGTTGCTGCTGTTGCTGTTGCTGCTGTGCATTGACATGTTGCTGCATATTGTTGTTACCAACAACAGCATGTTGCGGAGCGCCATAACCATTGTTGCCGTTGTTGTTGTTGTTGCGCTGCATGTTGTTGGTGAGCTGCGTCAGCAGATTCTCATGCAACGCATCCAACTGGACAGCATGCGGCGTCACCGACACCGACACCGACAACGCATCCGAATCGGGCGTCAGAAATGGCGTCCACACCAGCTCAAAGTCGTGGCGATGATGGGGACTGTTGTTGTTGGTCGAGTTACCGTCATCGTCATCGCCATTGACATCGACGCAGCTGCGCTGCAGAAACGAACTGAGATCAACGGCATCCGACAGCTGCTCCAGCAAATGATCCGTCTGTGAGCTGAGCATCAGCGTTGCCGTAAATTGCAGGGGATCAACGACGGCCGCACCCCCTCCTCCGCCGCCGCCACCTCCACTCACATTTGGACACTGGGCCGCTGCTGCTGCCGCCGCCGCGGCCGCACTGTTGGCCAAATCGGACATGATCGCATCCTCGTAGGCGCTCGCCGAGAAACCATTGCTGTTGGCGCCGCTGCCAACGCCGGCAGCGCTACCAACGTTACCCATTGTTGCCTGTATGATATTCTGGGCAAATGTACCAATATCGATTTTCGCCTCATCATATTCAATATCAGGCTCATCCTTGAGTATTATGCCATAAGCTGATGGATTGCCACCATAGAAGGGATGCGTCACATTTGTGCAATGAAATTTGGAATTGGAATTGATGTCATTATAATTCGAGTTGCCCAAACCACTGGCAAAGTTCAAAATGTTATTACCATCGATGTTAACAGCAGCATTTCCTCCAAGTCCACCACCTCCACCTCCACCTGATCCACCACCGCCGCCACCTCCTCCTCCTCCGCCGCCCGTTCCATTGTTGCAACTGTTATACTGCTGATTCGACATTAGATATGCAGCGGCTGCGGCGTTCTGTATGAGAAACTGTGAGTGCGAATTGCTGTGCAACAATTGTTGCACATTTCCAGTGGGCGTCGTCGCCTGGCCGTCGGCACTTTGGCCACTCTTTAGGCTCTCGTAAAACGGTGGCAAGGCGCCGGTGGGCGGTGAATTTGGTCCGTAATTGCCGCGACCGTCACGACCGCCGCCCATGCCTCCTCCCCCTCCTCCGCCGCCGCTGCCAAAGCTGCCAGCACCGCTGCCGCTGCCGCTGCCAGGTGAACCAGCACTGCCGCCGCCACCTCCGCTGCTGCTGCCGTTCTGACCACCACTGCTGCTGCCGCCGCCGCCGCTGCTGCTGCCGCTAAAACCGTTATTCGTTTGAAAACTCTGACCAGAGTTGCTGCTGCTGCTGCGACCGTGTCCGGCAGCCGCTGCCAAAATGCCAGGCAAACTGCGCACAAGTCGCGGATTCAGCTGCAAGACGCGCGCTGCCAAATAGCTGCTGCGTCGACGGGCCTCTCTAACGCTCTCGCGACGCGCACGCTGCAGTCGCAGTGCGTTCAGCTCACTATCGCTGTCTCGCTTCGGCACGTGATAATCGATCGGCTCCTGTTGCTCCGGTCCCAGCTGCTCAAGGTCAAGTGTACGCTGGTATAACAGTTCACGCTCACACTGATATAACAGTTCCCGTTCACGCTGCTGCTGCTGTTGATGATGATGCGGTTGCTGTTGTTGTTGCTGTTCTTGTTGTTGGTGTTCTTCTTGGTGTTGTTGGGCCTCTCGCTGGGGTGCACGCTGTATAACGCTGCAGCGAACGGCGGGAATGCGGGGCGGCGGTGGACTGGGTCGCTGATCGGCACTGGGTGGTGTGCTGCGGATGCGCAGCGACAACGGCTGGTCGACGGGCAGCAGAGGCTTCTCGTCAACGATTAGCTTGCAGCCGTCATCAGAATCGTCGTCGTCGTCGTCGTCGCTGTTGCTGCTGCTGCTGTTACTAACGCTACTAGCGCTGCTAATGCTACAGTCGATGTCGACGTCAACGTCAACGTCGCTCGATTTGTTGTTCTTGTTGTTGCGCTCAAGCGGATATTCTTTGCGCTGCGCCTGCGTTAGGACAACGCCAGCGCCGTAATAACGGGGCTTTGGTGTCTCAAGACCAACGTCTACGTCGACGTCAACGTCAACGTCGTCGCTTTCAGCTGGCGGCGCAGTCGGACTGTAGGCGTTTTCTTTTGGTATGCTGCTTGTTGTTGTTGCTTCTGTTGTTGTTGTTGCTGCTGCTTCTGTTTCTGCTGTTGACGAATTTTCGTCGCAGTCTTTTGTGGCTGTTGCGGGTGGGGTTGGTGTTCTGTTGTTGGTATTATTGTTGGTGTTGGTAGTGGTAGTGGTAGTGGTGGAGGTTTCTGCTGTGGAGCTGCTGCTGCTGCTGCTACTGTTGCAACTCAATCGCTGCAACAACTCTGCTGGCGTTAAACAACCATATTTTTCTGCAAAAAAATAAGGGGAAAAAAATTAGTTAATGAAATGCAGAAAACTTAAGCAAATTACTCAATATTAATGGTTATTTTATATATTTTCTGTCTTTTGAGAGCAGAGAGCAAAATCACTCCCAAAGAAAATAAGAAAATGGTGATGTTAATTGCATTCGTGTAAGTTGAAACATTATTTAACTATCCTGCGTTTAATTTCAGATACTTCATTATATATTTAAGAGTTATACTCATTAAAAATGTTTATCGCGTATTATGTATTGGATCAAATTGGTTGTGAATCACAGCATTTATGCTGTGCCTATAATTTTACATACGAGTACATTCTGAATGTGCAGTTAAATTTGCAAGAAGCGGCACAAAACGAAACTGGAAAAATGAACTAAACGCGAAACGCGAATCAGAAAATCGAATCTAATATTGAAGACAAGAGCCGAAAATAAACCGTGCGATCGCCACGACGACTATTTGGTAACTGTAAGCGCATCTCCTTTATCTATTCTATGCACCCACAATATTTTATCAATCCTGTCTCGCATCTCCGCCTCAGCCCCTGTAGCAGATACTATAACTAAGTCGTCAAGTTTGTAACGCATTAAAGGATACATCTCTGACCATATAATATATATATATATAAACCTATTTCAAAAGTTAAATTCACAGCTTTATATATATAGATATATATATATATTTTTGATCAGCATCATTAGGCAAGTCGATATAACCATGTCCATAATTCTGTTTCTATGTGTACATTAGATGTGTAGTTTGCAGGGGTATCTTATTTTCGGCGTGGCTTGTTCTTTTTGTTTTATTGATCACAGTCGACAGTCACACAGCACTCAGAGTGCGCACCATAACGGTTTTTAAGAAAGGCAGCTGGCGTCATGTACACTGCAACGATAATATTTTTATTTTTTGCCGCTCTATTCGTGGTCTACTTTACCGTAGAAAGTACACATATCAGGATAAAATTCGTTGGCAAAAAAATACATAAATAAAAGTTCAATATGTAACTTAAAAAATCTTAAAACATTTTCTGTCAAAAGTGGCTTTGAATATTATATTTTGTGTGCGGGAAAAATCAGCTTTCGAATTCTCTTTAAAAAATATCCCATTTTCGTCAGTCAAATCAAGAATGATTTCAATTTCAAACATAAACGAAGCACCGATTTTTACAAGTGCTGAAGATCACTGGCGCCACAATGTAGCAAAGTGATCGAAGGTGTTGAACACATAAGAAACAGAAAATGCAAAATTGTTCATGTATTTGTGACTGCTTATTCTGAGAATCTCTCTCTGTCTCTCTCATTGTAGTTGCTCTCAAGAAATTATTAAAAATCATAAAATATTATATATTAAATTATCGTAAATTAGAGCCACATGTGACTGTACGCAGTATGTTAGAATAGCGCACAATATATATGCACATACATACATTCATACATCATACATATGTATGTACGTATGTAAGGTTTTGTTAATTCTGCCGCGCTTATTTCTGCGAAGGATAATATACGATGAAAAATCTAAAGAAAAACGCATAAATTTTGTGCCCTGTTTTAATGTGCTATTAATTAAAAGGAATAATAGGCCGCCCACTGTCTTAATAGATGCAAATATGTAAATGCAATCGCGAAATTACAGAAGAGCAAGTACAAGTGCGAGGTGCCATTTGCGGTCGCCCTCGACGTCGGCGCCGTCAAAATGGGCAAAGACAAGGTTGGCCAACAAATGAAAAACTTGTCTTGGCTGCAAATCAAATTAATTCAAGTGTAATAAATAATAGCAACAACAATTGCTGTTCGCTGTTGCGCCAGCTCTGTATATGTATAAGTATATATATATATATATACATATATAAATATATGAGTGTGTGTGTGTGAATGTACATATGTACATGTGTATGTACTACGTTCATGCGATCAAGATCAAGGCTTTTTGCAATTGCTTCGAGTATGTGTGTGTGCATGTTTGCTGTAATGCAGCGGCATTTGTCAATGAACAAGTTTGTGTGCGTGGGCGTTCCTGTTGTTAGCCCTTCATAAGCACACATGCATTCACAGATACATACATTCACAGATACATACATTCACACATACATACATTCACACATATATATGTACATACATACAAACATTTTTTTTAATTGCATGCAAAGCGCGCAATAATAATAATTACATGTGGTAGCACTGGCTGGCGTGTGTGTGTGTGTGCAATTTCAAATGCCTAACACGCACACCACGAGCATTGCTGACGCTGACGCTACCTGTTGGTCATGGTCGCCAACACGTGCAGTGCGCAGCTCAGTCAGCTGCGCTGCTCTGCTAGTAAATTCTAACTGTCGCATGACACTTAACAGCGCTCGCCTGGGCCAGTTAACAGCATAGCCTTGGGCTCGCAGCCATTTAACATTTGACGTTAAATTAGTTTTGCACTCTATCCCTCCCACCGCCCCCACACACAATGATTTAGCATAATTGATTATTTCGTGTTTCTGCTTTGGCACATTTAAACGCATATTTCGCTATGGTTAGATATACATACATATACATATATACATGTACATAAATGAATTTAATTTGGTTTTAATTCATTAAATTCGTATGCGAAGTTCAGCTGTCAAGCGTTTATATTTAAATTGACTGTAAAAAGTTGGCTCGGCCATTTATCTATTAATAGAGCCACCCGCTAGCGAATTCCATGCGAATGCCACGCCCATTTACTACATTAGTAAAACCTACTTACGTAATGACGATCTGCCAACTTAACATGCTTGCAAACTGCAAACTGTAAACTGTTCTACATACACACATTCACCTATCCATATATGGAATTTAACATGATCAACTGCATAACGAGCTGTTAAACGGCTTTTGCCTTTCAGTATGGTTGTTGTAATTGGTGTAATTTATTTTATTGTGTTAAGGTCAAGGCAATTGTACAATGCTTTATAATTACATACATATGTATGTACATATGTTCGTTTAATATATAGTGAAATGCGAATATGTATGTTATGCGTTTGTTTCTATTTGTTTTGTGTTTGTTTGCTATGAGGAAATGAATTACAATTGGCATCTACAACAACAACAATTACAGAAAAACGTTGACCTCGCTAACAACAAAAACCAACTAGAACTCAAGTTGACGAAAGTACACACATACATACATACATAAATACATACATATGTATGTGCATCTTAACAGCACGCTGTAAACTAATTTCAACTGTTTTTTTTTGTATCATTCTACGCTCTGCTAAGTTCAATGCACGTTTTATCCTTTACACGCTAATTGATTAACATGCGTTTGTTTTGTCTGCTGTCGCAGCGTGTGCATGAACTCTTAAGATATTCGCGTTACTTTTACGCTCTTTCCCTTTGTCTAGCGCAAAATGCGTCTTAACGAAATATCTATGTATGTATGAATATCTGTATATTTACATACGCACACACACGCACACGCTCATGCACGCATAAGCGATAAAACAAATCAAAGCAAATACATCAAATGTCTTGTTGCTGTTCTTGTACGTGTGTGTGTGTGCGTATGTTAATGTACATAAAGCGGCGTAGTTGTTGCCTAGAATTTGTAATACTTTTTGCGCCTTTTGTTTTTCTATTTTTTTCTTTAATGCCTCTGTGCAGCGATTATGTTGGCAACATTTAATAATATGCTTCGTATGTAGCAAAATACATAATTTTTATATGCATGTCGATTCAAAGCCCTGTTAACAGGACTGTGACTGTTAGCGTAACAGGGCAAGTTCAAGCTGCTGTTTTGCATTCGTTAAGTGTTTTTGAGCTTCGACTGTTGGCAAGACAAAACTATTCTGTTTGGTTATTTTATTTTATTTTATTTATTTATTTTTTTCTTTCATTCCATTCATTCCATACTTATGCGGGTGTTGTGTGAATGTGTTTGTGTGTGTGTGTTTTGTTATTTACGAGCCGCCCACCGCAAACAGCTGGGCAGCACCCCCCATCCCCGCCTCAGCTGTAAAATTAATACTTAAACGAAACTTATACGTAGTAGGTGTATGGATGAGTTTTTTTGTTGTTTTTTTTTTTTTTTGATGTTTTGTTTTTTAGCGGATGCTATTATTACTGTTATTGTTGCTGTTGCTATTGCTGCTGCTGTTATTGTTATGCTTATGTGGGGGCAAATTCCAAACGCATTCTGTTGGTAACATATATGCACACATACATACAAGCATATGTACATATGGATGTACATGTTGAATTCCCGGCATGTACATACAATGGATGACAACACTCCTCGCTGCGTCTTCCATCTATCACCAAAAAAAAAAAAAAAACACCAGCAACAAAAATACCCAAAGCTTAGTTTAAGCATCTTTTGCTTGCGGTTGTTGTTGTTGTTGCTGTTGCTGTGCGTTCTCTGTGGCATTGCAAATGCTAAACACGTAGTCGAGCAACTCTGCCCATATATAAATTATACACACAAATACACACACACATGCAAATGCATACAATGTAAGACACACACACACACACACACACACACACACACACATCGACAGAAATAGACAATATGAGCAGCTTCAAGGGTCGAATTTTGTGTGCTTTACCAACTCATCCAGAGGGGTTAAAGTGTCTTTGTCATGGGTTAATGCAAGCAAAGTTGCCATATCTTTTGCATGCCATTGAATAATTCATATGCACATAAGTGCTTTAAGTGAGTTACGTTTTCTTTCCGTTGTTTTTTTTTTTTTTCGTGTATTTTGTTTAAATTGACTTTTTTTTTTGTCTTGGGAAATATATTTTGAAGCGCTTTGGATAAAGGAGAAGCTGCATCAGAGATCTCATCGCTCTAGTTGAGCGACTTGGCAGCTTAGGCAATCTCTTTCAATTCCTTGCAGCAACGCTAAATGGCTTTTAGTCGCTTGAACTCGTGGAATAATTGCGCCTCTTTTTGTGTTTTTGCATAACCCATAAACGCTTTATTAACAATGTCAACTGTAGCTGGCATCTTGACATCTTGGCCCTGACCCGAAAGGCATCGAATTGTAACTGGCAAAAATGTTGACATCTTAACTAATCGGCGACAGTGCAATGGGCCAACTCAAGCTACACACACCCAGGCACACCCAACTAATGATACAAAAAGAAAAACAACAAATCCAACAAAAATTAAAACCAAAAATAACTTTGCAACTCCACCCAAAAAAAAAAAAGCATAAAAACCACCCACTTGTCCAGTTATTTAATAGAGCATGAAAAGCACGCAACGTTGACAGCTAAATTGAGGCAGAGGTAGAGAAAGGAGGAGAGGCAGAGGCACATGGAGAGGGAGAGGGGGGCAGCAGCAGAGGTGGGTAGATTGGTAGTGTCAGCGATTAGCCGACAGCTAATCAATTTCGCTTGTACGTTGAGTGGTTCCTTTGATCCGCTGATCGCGCTGCGGAATGACAAGTGCGTTTTTTCAAATGTGCAAAAACTAAAAAAAAAACCGAAAAAAAAACAAAAAACAAAACAAACGAAATATGTGTTGTTGCTGTTGTGTGTTTGGCCACCTTTTGTTTTGGCCGGTGGCAGATGCTCGACCCTTGTCAAAGACTGGGCGCATGATTTGCCAAAAAAGAGACGCACACACAAAACTAAAAGCAGGCGAACCAGGAGGTAGAGTCTGTGGCTTCCTGTTTGGCTGCCAAATTGATGAATGCATCCGTTTGAATGAAAGGAAGTTGTGTTGGCCACATTTGGCAGGCACAGGACGTCTAACAGGTGCTTTTTAGCCTTCATGACCAAATGACCTAATGCGAATCCAGCGATCCTTTGCAACGATCCTTGCAGCCACGGGTGCCACAAATTATGTAGTGCTGCTGCCACTGCCACTGCCACGGCCACTGCCACTGCTGCTGCTGCTGCTGCTGCTGCTTGGTGTGTAAAAGCTTAAACAGCGCCCCTATTTTTGCCATTTAGCAATTCTAATGCCAGGCCACATATGATATCTGTGATCCTTTTCCCCCTTTTTCTTTTCCCCTTTTTTGTTTTATTTTTGTTTTTTACATATTGCTTAAGCTGTCTCTCTTCGGTTTCTAACTGCTTGAGGGCAGTCTATAAATTTATTGCCTAAGCGATCCAAGCTTAAATGAATTTGTCTCTAACGCCCCAGCAACAACAACAGCATTAACAACAACAACAACAACAACATCTATAAAACGGCTTAAAGGTTAGTTTTTTTGTTTGGGTCTTACTGTCTGGGATTTGGGGTTTTTTTTTTGTTGTTGATCGCTTTGGGTTCAAGTTTCGGGGCAGCTGTTGATAGTTCGATTTCTAAGGGCGAAGGGGCCGTTCCAAGGTCTTTATTAGTCTCAATACAGCGCACACACACACACACATACATACGCTGTTGTGTTCTCAGGTTTCGGGCGCAAACTTTAAAATGCATTAAGTGCCATGCAATTAAGTTTATCGATGCGCTCAAATCAGCCAAGTCAAATTTAATCTTGTTTTTGCTGTTGCTACTGCCTCGCTCCATCATCTTCATCATCATCATCTGCCTGCTCATCTTCTTTATTTAGTTCTCCTTTTTTTTTTTTGGTTTTTTTCACTTTTTTTTTTTTTGGGAGGTTTATAAATTATACATTATAAATGCCGACGCGTTACTTTTTGGCAACTTTATAATTTTTGGTGCAATTTGTTACTTTTGATTGTTGCCGCCTCACATCGGTGGCCAGAAACTACGTGATCAATAAAACATACATATGTATGTATATATATACATGTATGTATTATGTTAAGACTGATGCCCGAAACATTTAAATCAAAACAGTTTTGTTGTTAAATGAACAACATCTAAAAGATATTCTTTAGCATATTATCACATCCTTGGCCCATGTACTCGTCTCTCTCTCTCTCTTTCTCGCTAATGCTACTGCTCATTGTGCTGCACATTTCAAGTTCGTTGCCTAAGTCTTTTGTTTTCAAGTGGCTCAAAGCAAAAAAAAAAGACTGAAAAGATTTAATACAACGCTTAACTTAACATTAACCCAGTAATTCCAAATTGAATGACACAGCAGCCTTGCAGTCAGCCACAACCCACGCCCCCCTCCCTCTCCCTCCCTCTCTCTCTCGCTCTCTGTCCCCCTCTGTACATACACAGCCTACACACAAATTGTTAACTGTTTGCAGCGCTGCTGTCGTCGCTTTTCAAGGTCAAAATTGCAGCGCACATGCAAGTTGAAATACTCGTATGTGCACACACACACACACACACTCACACATATGTAGCACCTAATATGCTTGCGTGTGTGTGTGTGTGTGTGTGTGTGTTGAGTTATCGACAGCATCCAAATGCCATTGCTTGATAGATTCGAAGCTGCAGATGGTGACTTGACACTGAGTTGGCGAAGCCACGACTGAAGACTAAAGATTGAAGAATCGAGATTCCAAGATTGCCAGTTGTTTTGCTCGCATCTAAGGCCTCAGCTGCTGACTGCCGTCAGCTTTCAAGCTCAAAGCGCGTCTTAAATTGCAAACCACATGCTTGACAACAACAATAACAACAACAACAACAGCAGCAGCAACAACAATTACAACAACATGTGCTACGTTTTGTGCAGCTGCTAATTACAGTTGCTTGCTTTTTTTATATTTGTTTTTTTTTTTTTTGTGTTTTGTATTTGTTTTTCCATTTGCCGCTGTATTCTAGCTATGTATGTGCTTCAATTTGTTTGTTTGTTTGGTTTGCTTTTTTTTATCGTTGTTTTTTTATATGATATTTTATTTTTTTTGTTCTTTGCGGTATTAATGTCAATGTTAACCTTGCTCTGTTTCATTTTGCCTCGTTAACTCGTTTACATTGTTTATTAAGTGGCCAGGCTTTTAATTTTGCTAACGATTAAGCTATTTTTTGTATACCCTGTGCCGGATGCGATCAACGGGACTATTCGTTCGCATTCAGTAAATGCTACTGCACTTGGTATGCTATTGATGCCTAATCCTAACAGCTACAAACTCAATTCGAAATTGAGCTGTTTTGCAAATTTTGGACAACATTTGTTAAGGGATCAGTTGTTCGTCCTACGAATGTGAACTGAATGCGCCTCATACTTGAGCAGCAAGGCGGCAAGGCCTCAAATGCATCGCTATCAGTTAAAGGCTTTCGCAATTGTTAATGCATTTCCGTTAAGCACGTTGCACAAACAATGGGGCACATAAAATGACAGCAACAACACTAGCAACAGCAACAGCAACAGCAACATCAGCACCAGCAGCAGCAGCCCGCAAACAAAACGCAAATGAGTTTGTCAACATATTTCTAATTCGACACGCTTCAAAGTCACCAATACTTGCACACATTCACACACACAAACACACACACACACACGCACACACACACACACACACACACACACACGCACACACATGTGTGCGACGCTTTTAGAATGAATATATTATATGCGTTGACCTAAATTTTATGACTGTTGCTGTTTACCATTTAGTTGCAAAAAGCAACAACAGCCACAATAAATAACAACAATAATAATATCTATTGCAATTGCTTCATACGTGTGTGTGTGTGTGTGTGTGAGTTGCTCAAAGAAGCATGCTAAATAGCTACTAAAATACAATGCGACTGCTGCAACTGCAACAGCAAATGCAAACAATAAGCGCTGAATGAGACGCAACTCATGAACTGACCGACTGACTAAATGACTGACAGACTGATTGTGGCGTTGTGACAATGTATGTGTGTGTGTGTGTGTGTGTGTGTGTGTGTGTGTGTGTGTGCATGTGCTAATTGCTAATGCCAATATACATACGTCTATATGGGGTACAAGTCTATTGACAATTGACAATTGGCAATTGCCATAATTGCACACTATCCACCTACGAGGGTGGCTCATTTTCGAAATTGTCTCTTTGGCCTGGCATCCTTAACTGAGTTGAAACATTTTTACTGACAGGTTCTTTGAAATTGTTGATGAAATCATTGCTTTTTTCTTTGCGTGTTTTCCTCCGACTTTCTTTGAAGTGGTCGATGGAATCATTCTTCGATTCATTGCTTAAGCATTATCCTTAAACATTTGATGGGCTTCAGCTTTGAAATGCCTCTGTTCGAGCGCCACAACTGTTGTTTATACAACCTCGTTTCAACCTATACAACGTGTGTGTGTGTGTGTGTGTGTGTATGTTTGTGCGCGTCGAGTGCATATAGTAATTGAACATTGCGCATACAAGTCCATTGGCCCACAAGTCATAGAACTGCACCGTCGCCTCGTGCATGTCTCATTAACATTTACAACGGGGCACCACAGAGACAACAGCCTCCTCGCCCAATTGTTGTTATTTGTGTGTTTTAGTTGCTTTTTGGCATAACAAGAACAACAACAACAACAACAACAATAATAACAAATCATTTAACGCAATTGCGTTAAAACGTTGACCATTTCAAACAAAAGTTTCGTTTCGGTTTTAGTTTCGGGCATTTTATTTTGTTTGCTTTTAGATTTTCGCGTCTTTGTTAAACAGTTTGTTGCACTTTTTGTTAACAACGGCCTCGATCTCTTTTGTCTCTGCCAGCTATTGTAATATTGTTGTTGCTATTGCTGTTGCTGTCGCTGATGCGTTGTAAATAGCTGTCAAGTATTTGACTCAGTTTTCGTTTAGAACTGAATCTGAAAGCTTTATATTTGTTGTTATTGAATAACAAAAACTCGAGAGTGATCTCGCATCGAAATTGAAATAGCTTTCAAGTGAGCAACCACATTGAGTTTCAACCAAATGACTTTCAGAATTAAATAGCATGTTGTTTGTAAACTACACAGCACATGTAATTGAGCTTGAATCACTTTTGGGTAAATATATATCACATCATTGAAGAGTGCACAGAGGTTTTCCTCTTTGTGTGTGACTCAGCTGGCCGTGGGTGGATGGGTATCCAAAAATTGAGAGCCTCAGTTGAGTGACATTCAATGAATGCACTTGCCTAATTGATAATCAGGTATTTTCAGTTCAGCTGGTTGAAATGAAAACCGCATCTGGTTGACCTTCTCAACCGTTACAGGCGTTGATGATTACAGCATCAGCCTTTATGCCATATACATATGTGTCAATATACTCCGCATACATATGCATATATGTATATGTACATACATGAAATATATGTAAATATGTATATACATTTATATGCGAAATTAGCAGAATTTAATTATGATGATCATCATGATCATGATGATGAGCAACGCTTCGTTTCATTTTAATTCGTTGCCGTTGTTGCCTTAATATTTATTGCTACACGGACGACAATTTGCAGTGTTTGTTGCTTTTAACTGTAAACATATGAAATGATGCAGGCGACCCATTTTAAATATATTTATATATATGTATATGTAAATATACTTGTTGTTGTTGTTGTTGTTGTGCGATCTACCTACCTGTTTTGACCCACATTTTAAATGCTGTTGTTGCCACCAACAGAAATCAATGGGAAACAAGTTAAGCATCCCAACAACAGCAACACCAAGCTACAAATTTGTATTAAGTAAACTCCCACTTACAACATTATGCATATAAATGAAGCTATAGCTGTCGCTATCTCTATCTCACCCACTCTCTGTCTCTCTCGCTCTTTTACACTCTTTCCGTTGTATTTTGTTACAAATATGAAATTATGCGTAAAATTTGTATTTTTTTTTGTTTTTGTTTTTTTTTGTTTTTGTATCTGCAGTTTTGGTTTCAGTTTTTCAGTTATTTTTTTTCGTTTTTGATCAGCTTCCAAATGAAATGAGCCAAAACCGCAACAAGCGCAACAAAAGTTGTCGCCATCTTTTGCTGTTGCTGTTGTTTTTGTTGCTGCCGCTGCGTGTGTTGTTCATTTATGACGTAACTCTTGCTGCGGCTGCGGCTGCGGCTGCTGTGATTACGGCCCGCTGTTAATACAGTTAAAGCGGCGCCTAACCTTGAAAACCGGTAGATTTTTTATTTCTTGACTTTACTCAATTTCATGTATGTTGCGGCTGCTGCTCACTGTGAGTGAGTGTGTGCATGTGTGTGTGTGTGCGTGTGTGTGAGAGTTGTGCTTGCCTCTTAAGGCGTACAGAAAATCAAAATATTATTTATATATATGTATATATTTATATATGTGCATAAGTATACACATAATTCAAAAGACTCAAATTTATAAATAATATTTATTAAATTTAATGTATTTTTGTTTATTTATATTTTGTTGTGATAATTAATTGTATGTTTTTTCTTTTTCTTTTGCAACTTTATGCAAAGCATTCAATTAAACATATTTATTTTTGGAAATTTGTTGATTTTTTTCTTTCTGTTTTTACTTATCTTTTGTGCAAATTTCACTTGATGAAAACAAAAGACTTAGGCAACGAACTTGATATTGATATTGAAATTGCTGACATTGCTAACATGATAGCTATTGCTGCTGCCGCCCTTGTGTTTAATCAATTGGGGTGTGGTCAAGCAAATACGCACAGCACTTGGAAACTCCAATTGGGCAATTCTGTTGCGCTAAAGATTTGTACACGAAATTAGCAGCAATTTAACTAAACTGATTTTCAAGTGTTTGTTATGGCAACTTGAAACGCTGCCTCACGTCTTGTCCATACAATCAGACATAATTCCTACACAGTAAACAATTAATAAGCTGCACTTAAATTTGTCCAAATGTGTGTGAAGTAGAAAAGAAGTAGCAGCTATTAATCCATCAGATGTGGATCAGATATCGGAACTACAAATTGCTGACTATGCTCTGATATGAATCGCTTCTATCATGCTACTAATTTGCATAGGGTATTTGTCTAGTCGAACACACGCTCGACTAGATCACTTTTACACACTTCATTTACTTTCATTCGGGCCGGATGACACATCATGCGCCATAATATTGAAACTGCCGTTTTATGCTAATCTTATCGACAAAAAAAAGAAGTCAAATCAAAAAAATTTCATATACAAATTTCACAAATTCATAGGTCAAATATTGACCAATTCAGGCCGCAAAACTGTTCAACGGCGGGATGTGCAAAATTACACAATTCCCCCCAAAGCGAAACGAAACGAAATAAAACCAAATGAAACGAAACGAAACAATGGGAATGAAAACAAAGCGCAACGATTTTTTTTCGTTGAAATCTCCGGAAAAATTTCACAGTCACAAAAAAAAAAATCCAATTTATTGAATGTTGTTTTAATTTTTTTTTATTTTGGGTGATTTTGTGATTGCCAAAAAACAAGAAGAAGAGGCTTTTGGTAAACAATATGACCCTAATGAGATAGCACCACCCCTTCACCACCTCCCTGCGCCTTAGCCAGTTGCACTTTAATGTGTGACTGGGGCATCTGCAGACTTATTGTTGTAGTTGCCAGTTGTCAAGTGCATAACCAGTTGAGACTGCATTGGGAGCGAAAGAGTGAGTGAGTGAGAGAGAGAGAGAGAGAGAGGGAGAGGGAGACTGAGGGAGCTAAAGGGAGAGGTTGAGCTGTGTGGGGGTAGCTCATAGCGGTTCAGCTTTGTTCATACAGTATAGCTACAAATTGTCAATGTTTTAGTTAGTCGGGCACACACACACATACACAGACAGACAGGCAGACACACACAAGCATATGCATACATATGCAGCAAGAGCGGGACAGTTGGTGGGGCGCATTCATGCATTCAATTCATTCATTCATTCATTTAGTCAGTCACAAGTCAACCCTGACCTGAAAATACATGACACTAGTGTGTGCATTACATGTGTATATATATATATATATATATATATAATATATATATATATATGTGTGTATGTGTGTGTGTGCATGTAGGTGTAGGTATGCATGCAACCGCTTTTGTAGCTTCTGAGCTGTTTAATCTGTTTATGTTGAGAGTCATGTAAGTGTGCGTGTGCATGTGTGTGATTATTGAGATTGTCATTAATTTGTTGTAATAGCTGTTGTTCTCCATCTTCATCATCTGATATCAACTTGTTGTCAGACAATGCATGACAATTTCTTTGGAATCTTTTCTTTTACTTAAGCTTTATAATGTTTAGATAATTAAATATGATATTCGTACTTAGGGAATATCTTGTAAAGAAAGAAATCAACAAACAATATGTTTATCAACTGTAGATCGGAGATTTAAATTATTTAAAATCCATAAGAAGCTTATAACAAGTAGAATCAATTATTTTATCTAATCAACGCCCAAAACTCTCTCGTAATGAACAATTCCATAACAAGTAAAACATCTTCCCTTGATGATTTCAAATTGAAATGCACTTGACATTGACATTAGTCAGAGCGGAAACTGTTTAGCATATAGCAGCCATAAATCATGCTAAACGAGCCCATGATTTGCTTTAGTCAATAACTAAATGCATTTAATGGTTATTTAAACAATGCCATTTTATGTAAGTATTTATTTTTTACTCAATTTGCATTGTAATTACAGCAGCCACAATAAAATTTGAATAATAATACAATTCGCACACTTGAATTAAACGTAATAAAGCTAAATAAATGAATACAAAACATAAAACACTTAACTGTCTGTGTGTGTGTCTATTTCTCTGTCTATCTCATAAGTAATATCTTTAAATAAGCAAAGCTATGCTTTTGATAAGAAACTTGGGATTAAAAATAAATTACAGTAATTAAAAATATGAAAGTATTTACTGTTAACAACATATTATAAAAAGACAAAATTCACTTTGCAATATATTTGATTTTTATGTACAAAGATATATATATATATATCCAATTCGATTTATCAAATGATGCACATATGTTGCTTCTTCAAGCACTCTCTCTCTCTCTCTGTCTGTCTGTCTCTCTTTCTACCTCTGCGTCACTCTCCCTCTCAAGTTTGGAGCAACCACATCTCAGCATCAAGAGAAGTTTCATCATATTAGGAATCAAGAATCGAAATTAAAATTCTAAAGCAAGTGGTATGCGAAACTCGTTCGTCTTTAGCGTTAATCAAAACAACAGTTAACTTTTAAAAATAACAATAACAACAATAAAAAGGAAACAAGTTCTATTGTTGGTGTTATTGTTGTTTTTGTTACGGAATGTTAAACGTGTTTCAATCGCAAATTAAAGAGCCAAAAAAAACAAATTGTATAAATATCAAATATATTAAACAAAATCAAATGCAAAAATAATTTTTTGTGGTTTATCGCAGTGCTACCCCAAAACAAGTTTCCATATTTTTAATAATAATACCAAGAAGGAAAGAAAACACAACAAAGTAACTGAAATTCAGAATACAGTAAAACAATTTACAAGTTATTGACACTGAACACACACACAGAAACCGCAAAACCAGAAAATAAAACCGTACAAAATGAGATTGGCTATAAATGCTGAGAATGCGACAATATGTGAAATAATTCTCGTATATAAAAATACATATATATATATATATATTATAAATATTATTAGATTTGGAAATAAATAGAGCATATGCAAGAGCTATTTTATATTTAAGCACAAGCTCCCAGCTAAATGTGTGAAAGAGCTTGGCTTGATTAATGTGGGATGTGGATGTTGCTTCTCAGGCAGAGCCTAAGACTTCAAAATCAATTGCTGACGTGCATTTGCATTGGTATTGTGTAGTTGCAGTCGCTGATTCTAGGAGCCACTCTAAGGCACTGGGTGCATATCAACTGTTTTGCGCTATTGGCTAGGCAATTGTTTGGGCATTAATTCAATTAAGACTGCTGCAAGCGAACGAAGCACAGCAAAGCCGATAACAGAGAGCAGAACAAGAAGACGAAGAAGAAGGAGATGAGATGAAGGCGAAGACGAAGACGAAGCAAACGATGAAGAAGCTGCTGTTGCACAAGAAATGCATTTTCATGCTAAAACTGAAAGATGACTTGGGAGACAAAGGCCGTGGACAGGGGCACACAAAGGCCCATGGGCCAGGCAGTGCAATCAATACACACACACACACACACACACATAGAGACTCACACACACACACACATTTTACGCAGCACAGGGCTGGGCCAAAGACAGAGTCGAGAGTTGGAGAATCGTGAGTCGTTCAAGTCTCCAGAGGCGAGGCCTCTGGTCAGGTATTTGAGCTCCAACTGCTGCGTCGTCATCGCATACCAAAAAGAGAGCCCAGCCAGCGAAGGCAGAAGAAGCGAAAAAAACACGCTTCCTTTATTATTATTCTTTATTTATTTTTATTTTTTTTTCTTACATTTTTTTTTTATTCTTTTCAAATACACACAAATACACACACACAACACATAAAAAAAAGTGTATTTTTATTCTTAAGCGCGGAACGCAGTCGAGCGCAGCACTTGAGACCAGTTTCTCGCTGGGCATGTGTGTGTGTGTGTTGATTCACTGCACAAATAAATCTCAGCTTTGAATTTTATCACAGTGTGTGCTGGTGTGTGTTTGTGCCTGTGTGTGTGTGTGCGCAGGATTCTTGCCCTTTTTGCCTTTGCTTCTCGCTTCGTTTTTCTGATTGTCAAATCTCTGTTGTATTTCTTTTTTGTTTTTGGTTTTTGGTTCCCCCTTCTTTTTTTTTTTGCTGTTTTGTATGATTTTTCGAGCGATAGAGATAGAGACAGAGACAGAGCCATATCCCAAGCGAGAGCAAGTGTGAGCGTGAGACAGTCGGGCGAGTCAGCCCTTAAACAGGTAGAAGACTGCATTGTTTATCAGTCAGGCAACAGGTAAAAACTAATGCCAGACACAGTGCAGAAAAACAACGAGAGACACACAGAGAGAGAGAGAGAGAGAGAGAGAGAGAGAGAGAGAGAGAGACAGATGGAGGGATAAAAAACAAATGACTTAGGCAACGAACTTGCCTGCAATTTTCAACAGGATCGTACAATTCAAATTGTCCAGCTAGCCAAATTGCTTGCTGAGATATCCTATTAAGTATTTCTCGATTTTGCTAAACTGAATGCTGAAGTTTCATTGCCGTTAGAATTGCATTCAGATTTGAAAAGAAAACTTAATTTTAATGAATTTTTTCTGCTATATTTTGATAGCTTTAAGCATTGATTATTCTCAAAGTGGTTATTCAATAACCACTGATTTATATTAGATGTGTTTTTTCACTTTTTCAAAATTACAGAGATCTCTCCAGCTCCTGACAGCAATGTTAAAATGCTTTTAGTTGTTAATAATACGATTCAGTTTGAAATTAGCTTACTTCGACATTCCGTTGAGTTATGTACAGGGTTAGTGGTAGAGGAGGGAATGAGGGGCTATGGCCAGAGGGCAGCGGAACTTTTGCAACCTTTCGCTAACTTCCGGCCGTGTGTTGTAACATCTGCGTGTGCGTCAACTGAATTGAACTCAAACAGTATTATTTTTTTTTTGGCTTGACTTGACTTGGCTGTCTTCTAACAGCTGCCATGGCCTCTGGTTGTTGTGACTGTTGTTGGTGTTGTTGTTGTTGTTGTTGTTATCAAGTGCTAAATGGGCAATGTTGACTTATCGCAGCGACTTTATCAATGAATTTCCTTTGAATTTATTGACTTTTACTTTGGGTGCCCCGCAGAAAGAAATGAAATGAAAAGATGGCTAAAAAAGCGATTGTGAATTTTTTACGCGACAGGAAGTTGGGCAGTTATTTTGGGTAGCAGCAGTAGCAAAAGCAGCTGTTGTTGTTCTTCTTGTTGTTGTTAGTGCTGTTGCTGTATCTGTTCTAGGAATTTTCAAACAGTATATAGTAAGTGCGCAGCAGACCTTGTCTTAAGGTCGCACTTCGCATGTATATATATGTACATATGTAGGTATATATGTATGTGTCTATATATTTCGTGTATGAATATTTATGGTTGCAACTTTTGCGGCACGCAACAGTTGAGAAATTTTTTTATGAACTAAAAGACTATAGACTCGAGCAATATGTATATTTATGGGGTAAGTTTTTAGCGTGTGTTTGTTGTGTGTGTGTGTGTGTGGTTGGGCTTGGGAGCAAAATCACAGACGCTGGCAAACAGCAATTATGGCCGTGGCAACACCACCACAACAACAGCAACATCATTATGTTGCACTTGAGACACGGCTGCCTTTTGGGCTTCGTTCAGTTTTGCTTTGGTACGCTGCTTGTTCTTGTTCTTTTTAGATGCTATAGACTCGTCGTATTCTGGCCATCTACATCTCTCGTGTGGCATGCCCTTGCCAAGAATCGTGTTGCCCGCTGTTGCTGTTGTTGTTGTTGTTATTGTGTTTGTTGTTGCTGTTGCCTGTTTACTGGTTCTACCACTTTTCTGTTGCCTTGACTTTGCCTTTGGTCTTGTGCCTTGTGCTTTGTGTTTTGGACAAATGGCAGCTCCAGCTTCAGCTTTAGCTCCAGCTCGAGCCCAGGCGCTGGAGCAACGCCCAAAGTCAACTTGGCCTTATGTACACACTGCGCGAAACGGCATCCCAGCCCCAGCCCCAGCCCCATCATCATCATCATCAACATCATCATTCTCATCATCATCATAATGATCTTTGACTAGCTGCAACTTTTCTGCTACTTTTGCTAGCTACCTATCTTTGGCCTTTTCCACTTCCACTTCTGCTGCTGTTGCTGTTGTTGCTTCTACTTCATCTTCTTTACCCATTTGTTTTACTGCCCATTCGAGTTGTTCGCAACTTGTACTTTTGCTTGGGTCAAAAGAGGCAAATCTCTTCGGCTTGGGCGCTGCTCACATTGTTATATAATTTGCCCATTGCTAACTAACTTTATATGTATATATAATATATGTATGTATGTCTGTCTGACTGTGAGTGTGTGTGTGTGTGTGTGTGTGTGTGCGTTCAAGTGTGTGAAGTTCTTGGCCGCTAACCACCGCTAAGACAGAGACCACTGAGCCACTGAGTCAGGCCGTAATGCAGTATATGCTGCAAGGTCTGCAAGAGGAACGTTAACAACTAACGAACTGTTTGTGTGTATATGTTTTGCCACAGGGTGGCTCAAGTAATAGAAAAAAAAAACCAGGCAATATAATAATTAAAATTATCAGAGATGAGCTCTGGAAAATGCTGACTTATAAAAATAAAATAGGTGAATTATAAATTAAAAAAATCTTCACTCTGTTGCACAAATTCGATCAGATTTTCTTAATTTAGCTCCAATATTTTGACTTTCTTCCTCTCACTCAAATTGTTGCAGCAAGTTAAAGAAAATTTAAATAGCAGCATTTCGAATTATATGGGATATGATCATAGAACTTTTTCGTATGTGAACGATCAACGAAACACTCAAGTTTATCTTCTATATTATGGGTAATCTATATTATAGCTAAAAGAAAAACCCAGACACACACACACAGAGAGTAATAAGAAGCTGCGTGTGATTTAAGCTGAGGTTGGGGTACCCAAGAACGACGAGCAATTTCCACTTCCACATCCACTTCCACAACAACACTTGCCACTCTACTCCATTCCATGGCACTTTATTATACCCTACCGAAGTATACAATTCCATTCTATCCATTCCATCCATTCTATTTTATACGTTCTATGTTATGCCGTTTATTATACTTATTCCTACATGTAATTATGATATTTTTGCGCAAAGACAAAGGGCAGTTAAGCCGCAGACGCAGACGTCGTGGTTGCCGCAGTTGCCGCGTCATGTGAAACAAAAGACTTAGGCAACGAACTTGACAGCGAATTTGATGCGAGTGCGAGCACAACAAATCAGTGAAGCGAACCATAAAAAAATCTGTGCATATATATATATATATATATATATATATTTATATATATATATAATATATGTATATATGAAACTGAAATCTGACTACCCAAAATCGTAGCATCATCGAGAACCTAACCGAAAATTCACTTTCAAGCCGCAAACGAGAAATTAATAAAATTCTGATTAGTCCCAAAAGAAAGTTATACGATTTGAATTTATTGATATGAATATTTCTTTTCTTTATTTTTATTTTTAGTCATGGTCAAGGGTGAATCGAGCGACCGCCTGTTGCGCTCTCCCGTCTTCAAAATGACTTAATAAGCCGCCTCAGCGATTATATAAGCCAAACCAAATAGATGCCGGAATAAACCAAAACATGGAGAACTAACAGCGTTCTTTCGTTCGTTCGTTCGTTTTTTGGCAATTCAATGAAAGTGATTGATGTTGGCCAAAGATTCGGCGTAGAGTTTACAAATATAAATACAAAAACAGAAACAACAACCAGAACAACATCAGAAAAAAAAGCCAAGGGTCGTGTCGTGTGGGCGTCAACAAACGCTCGACGCTGCTTAATTTGTTGCTGTTGTTTTGTATTTGGCTTGAAGCACACTGAGCTACCAAAGCTTTTGGTGTGTTTTTTTTTTTGTCTGGTTGTTGTAGATTTGTAGAACTCCAGACTGGTGTAGATAGCCATCAGCATTTGTCTGACTGATTTGTAGCTATTATATGGTCATAAGCATTTATTTGCCTGTCAGCTTTTCTTCTAGCACGTAATGAGCTGGAAGTATAACAAATGCACAGGAAATGTAGTTGTCCTTAAGGCACAGCTCGATTTCGAATACGAAAAATGCTACTCGGAGCGATTCTATCTGATTCGCAGAAACCCAAAGAGCATGCCAAATAACTATTAAATTAGTAGGCGAGAACTACTGTGGAGCTCCATGTATTCGTGGGTGTATATAAAAATCAAATTATTGTTCTATTACGTAAATTTATTATATATGTAGCTATTTTCACAGGAGTACCTATTGAGAAGATAATTTATGCTTATACTGAGATTGTGCTTTATAATTGCATTATAAATTCATAGCCACATATGAGAAACTCATAATTCAGTTCGAATTCTAAGGCTCATGAAATCCTAAGGCAAAAACTTCAAACTCGATATTCTAAGGAATACAAGGTAAGCTCGAGATTTGGAGAAACATTAAATTGTTAGCCAGATCCGCGTCGAAATTGGGGTGCTCCGTCCACTAGTGTGCCTTGGAAATGAAAATCGATAATCGCAAATCGATAAAGCCATATGGGAGATATATGCCTTTAATTTTACAGCTACAAATCACCAAATTTGAAAGGTATATTGCTATGCTATTATTGCTATTCTAATATTTTCTTTCGCCCACTCCCGCATCCAAAATTCTCAAAGGCCCACATCTCCCGAAATTTAGGCGCTACAGTTACCAAACTTGGAAGGAAGATTGTATGGTAGATTACTAAAAATCTCTTTTAAAGAGTCATCTGTTATTAGATGATATTACTTATAGTATCAGAGTATTTTGCAGTCGGTTACGACTTGATTTTTGCTGAGTTTTATTTAAATAAAACTCGAAAAGCGAAATGAAGTTTACTTTTGATGAAGAATTCTCACAATAGAATCGTAAACATAAAAGCTCCAAAGTTTTCATTCAAAAAAGGGAAATGTTTTTCTTTTTGTTTCTTTTTTTTATTGTTATGTGCATTCATTCTGGTGTGCAAGTTATTTGATCCGATAGTTGAGTTGAGTGGATTTCAGTTAAATTTACGTTGCGTTCACGATTTGCATAGGGCTAATAAAATTGTTCTGCTGCATGGCAGTCAATGTCTTAGACAGCGAACTGAACAGATGTTGGGTAGGTTCGCTGCCTAAGTCATTTGATTGGAGCATTTAAAACAAAATTTGAATTGAGATTGGGCATATCAACTTACCATTTTGAACTTGCTCGGGTATCGTTTGCGGTTTGGTCTCGACATTCAAATCGGAATTGGTATTGGAATTGGAATTGGAATCGGAGTTGGCGTTGGTGTTGACGTTGACGTTGGATTCCTGCGCCAACTCGAGACTGTGACGCGTTTGGCCAAAATAATGTCGCCGATGATGAAAACGTTTGCGCGCCGACGATGGCGCCGCTGTTAAACTTAGGGGCTGATCATCGCCTTGAACTTGACCCTGCGGCTCCGGTTGTTGTGGCGATGCAGGCGTTGGTGTTGTTGGTGTGGGTGTTGTTGGTATTTGTATTGGTGGTGATGGTGATGGTGATGGCGCATTATCCCGATTGGGACTAAGCGGCGGCACCAAGCACCGTTCATCGTCCTGCGCCTTGTGCTGCAGCAGATTCTGTGACTCGAGCAAACGTTGCTGCTGCTGATGCAGCCGATTCTTGATCAAAAAGATTTTCGGCATTTTGGCTGGCTTTTAATTTAAGTTTAGCTAGTTAGCTGTTTCAATTGGGTTCTTTCATCTATTTGTTGCTGTTGTTTCAGAAACCCACAGACACACATATGTACATACACGCGCGCGAAATAGCACAAATCACATATACGACGGATACACACACAAACACACACACATACACACACACACAGGCACAGTAAACAAAACACTAATCCAAGTGTGTGTCTGTTTATCACTGTGGTGTGGCTGCTGCTGTTGTTGCAATATGAACGCAGTTTTTTTTTTATCCTTTTTATCAGTTATGCGTTGTTAAAAAAAAAAATACATTTGTATATAATTCAAATCCAGAGTTGCCAGAGATTTGTATTTGGATTTGTTGAGCTTGGCTCAGTTTATTTTTTTGTGTTTCTTCATAATTTCCAAATGTGATTATCCATATATATATAAATATATATGTATGCAGCGCACTTTGAAAAACAAAACAAAAATTTGCAAACTTATTTTTTTCTTCTATAATATATAAATAATTATATATATTTATAGATTTTTTCTGCTTCAGCGTGTTCTATATATTAACTGTTATTTTTGTAAGGCAGTTTATTTGTAGTCTATTTTTCAATTATTACAAAACGCGAATTTTTCGATGCTGTTGTTGTAGTTGTGCGTGTGTAAATGTAACCGAATTGCCAAAGTTGTTGTTATTGTTGTTATTATTATTGTTGTTTTGTGTGTTGTGCTGTGCTTGGCAGACTTTTGTGCAGCGACAAAACACGTGCATTCACAACGCCGGTTCGCCTCTTACTGTATTCAAGCGGTGCCAGCCGCTGAGCAGTTAGGCCAAAGTCAAGCAATACCGCTGCGCGAACAACAGCAGCAGCAGCAACAGCAACAGCAGCAGCAGCGCAGCGATACAACAAACTCAGTTAGTTTTAGAGGCGAATTCGAACGACGAACGCAAAACACCGTAAGCCGCACTTGAAACACACACATACGCACACACACACACAGACACATAGTGAGAGATAGAGAGAGAGAGCGAGCGTGAGAGAGCTCAAGTTCGCTTTCGTCTGTGAGTCAGTTGGTGTCGTCAAACAAAGGCACACGCTTCGGCGGAGCTCGGCACAGCTCGGCTTTGGCAACGGCTTCGGTTTCGCTCTTGTAACTGTGTTTTAGCTGCCGCTCAGCGCTGAGCACCTGAGCTGACGGACACGACGCGATGATCGAGAGAGAGTGAGAGTGTTTTGGACTGCGTCTGCTGCCGTTGTTGTTGTTGTTGCTGTTGCTGTTGCTGCTGCTGCTTCATTTCGCTCACATAACGTTTCTCATGCAGTTTTTTTTTGTTTTTCGCTGCGTCTCTTCTTCTTTTTTCGCCGTGAGTGTGTGTGTATGTGTGTTTCTTGTTAGTTCAGAGTCAAGGTAGAGGTAATGTTTTATCGACGCTGACGTCGCTGCTGATCGCATGTTGTTGTTGTTGTTGTTGCTGTTGTTATTGTTGGTTTAGCTGCCTTTGCCTGTTGCTCGCTTTGGTTGCCTCCGTCGTCGTCGTCATCGTCGTCGCCGTTGCTGCTTTTGCCATTTGCCGGTTGGGATGTTTTACTCGTTTTGTGTGTTTGTTTGGCTTGTACTTGTTGTACTTAGAGCTGCTTAAAGCTGTTGTGGCTGTGGTTGTTGTTATTATATTTTTGTTATGTCTTTGGTCTTGACTCTGAAAACCGCATTTGGCTGCAAATGTTATAAAAATACTTACGTTAAATGATTTTACAACAAATGTTGTGGCTTTCGGCGTATAGAAGCCAATTAATTAATATGTGTATATATTTAGATGTGGCAGATAATCGGAACTTTCAGAAAATATATACAGCCCAATAGTGGTTAACAGATATTAGTTAAGAACTTCTTAATGCAACATGAAATTTATTCGAAGTACCATAAGAACATTCTGAGGCACTTCAAATCTAATTATTACATATTACCCATTAAAATCATTGTGACTATATGTGTAAGTTTGTTGTCTTAGTCTTTTGTTTGTGTTCGAATTACAAGCCTGACATATTTCTTTATGTATATATTTAGCTACAACTTTTTCAGCTTGACCAAAGTCTGTTTCTCCATAAGACCCTTGAAGAATTTCATTTCATCATTATCGACAGCACTTTACGTGTGTGTACATGTGCGCGTGTGCGTGTGTGTGTGCGTGTGTGTGTGTGTGTGTTTGACTCCGAGAACGCGTAGATACGCCAGAAGTACAAGAACAGAACAGCAGTAACAAGAACAACAACAGCAACGTCAATAAGTACCATATAAGCGAAATTAAACGGCAAAATAGTTGGCAACGCGCCTCGTACTCATATACATATGTGTGTGTGTGTGTTTATGTGTAAGTGTGTGTGTATGGGCAATAAAATGAAGAAGCAGCGACGTTGTCGGCTTGTAATAAGCGCTTAGAACGCGCTTAGAATGGCAATAAGATTGCGGCAATATTCGCCGCAGCCACTCAATCTCTCTCTCGCTCACGCTTTGCTGCGCTCTCTCTCTCTCTCTCTGTCTTTCTCCCTCTCCCTCTCTCTTAAAGTCCATCTCTCTCTCCCTCTCTCTCTCTCTCTGTCGCTGTCGCTGTAGCCAGCACAAGTGCGAGGGCAACGGCAACTAACGTTATTTCACACACTTTGCGCTCGTATGCGTGCCTGGGTCGTGTGATGTAAGCGCAGCTAGCGAATTCGCCGCAGCGCACACCTGTGTGACACACACGCACACATGCGCATGCAGAGCGGCGACGTAACAAATTTACAGCTAGCTTTGTAGCTGTATGTGCCAAACACGCGGCGCAAAAGAGCGCAAGAGCCAAAAGAGAGCAAGAATTGAGAGAGACAACACAAAAAGTGAGAGAGAGAAGAAAGAAGAGAGAGAGCGAGACTCAGAGAGCGAGAGCACACGCAACAAATACCTGTTGGCAGTGGCTTTGACTGTGACTCTGACTTTGCCGTCGAGGCAGCAACACAAGCAGCCGCGGCAGCAACAACAGCAGCAACAGCAGCAGCAGCAGCAGCAGCAGCAGCAGTGCCTGTGCTGCATTTGTGGTGCCTTTTAGCTGCTGCGCGCGCTTCTTAACTAATTGTTGCTGTTGTTGTTTCTTCACTCTCACTCAAATGCCGCTGCTAACCAAATGCAAGTGCTGCTGCTGCCGTCGCCGCCGCTGCTGCTGCTGCAGCCCTTTGCAAAGCAGCAACAACAAGCAAGTGAAGCATCCTGCTGACTGAGATTTTCTTCTTTTATGTGTATACATACAAACAAGATGCGTTTATCTTTTTTAAGCGTTTTCTTATGGGTCACGCGTTGCGTTTAATTTTGAAATCAAGCCTTTTTTTGTTTGCGAATTGCCAAAAAGTCCCTCATTGGGCGCCATAAACTGTTAATATTCATTTTAAATATAATATTATTTGTATTTATTTCGCAGTAATGTTATTCAAAATGCGATAAAAGAAAAATAATTTGGATATTAACAATGTTTTGGACTCAATGTTTTAGAATCTGTAGTTTTTATTTAATTTATTTGTTTGTATTAGATATTATCTTTGTATGTATACCTTAATTGTATTAAATGTAATATGTTCTTTATAGTTATTACATTATAAATATTATTATTATTATCTTATGGGAGTCTAAACTACACCTTCATTTTTCTTATAATCGAAAAAAGTTTGCTTCAAGGCAGCTCTGCCGCTCTATGCTATTGAAAAATCCTAGAAAAATAATCCAGACCTAAGCCAGGGTCACTTGTAACTTACCTTGATAGGTGTATGCGTGTGTGTGTGTGTTCTTATCGGCTCTCTAATTGTGTGTGTGTGTGTGTGCGTGTGTATGTTGTTGCCTGAAATTGCGCATGAGTGCGCACACACACGCACACACAATTTATGCTTTGAGCCACAACTTCGGTTACTCCTCATTATCATCAACTTCATCATGAACTAAAAAATCATCATTATCACTAGTGGCAACATAATGATCTTTGGCTGTGTCTACTGTGCGGTAATTGCAGTCTTTAAGAATGTGTTCTTTTGGGCCTTGCTGCTCTCTCTCTCTCTCTCTATCTCTCTATCGATGTCTTTTACGGCTCTTTTTCTCTCCTTTTATCTGTGTGTATGTAGTGCTGCTCCTCCTCCTACTCGTACCTTGCGCTGTTTCCTTTTGCTTGTTCTTTCCGTCGTTTTTCTCTTCGCTTCTCTTCTCTTCTCTTTTTTTCCTCTTCCTCAAAAAATTTTTTTTTTTTTTTCATTTTTATCTTTATTTGCTCAATTGTCGTCATCGACGGCGACGTGCCGCTGCCTCGGCCTGGTGTTGTTGTTTTTTGCTAAAATAATGCTAAAGTAAAGTGAAGTAAGAAGAAATATAAGCAGCGCTCGCAGCAGTGACGACGACAGCGACAGCGACGGCGGCGGCGGCGGCAGCAAAGAAAATAAGGTAAATGAAGAGCGGCCAGAATACCTGTTTTACCTGTTTGTATACCTACTAACGTACTAACACTGTTATAGCGGATTCACGGCGCACACGCCTGACAACAACAACAACAACAACTACTACTACAAAAACATCAGCAACAGCAACTACAACAACTACAGCAACAGCCACAGCAAAAGTGCGCTTGAAGACGCAACCAAGCTCGAAGTCGACGTCGCAGCCGCAAACCCAGCTCCCAACAGCAACAGCAACAGCAGCAGCAGCAGCAACAGCAACACCAGCAAAATCCAACCCAAGCCGCAGCCCAGAACCCCAGCCCACTCCATCCCCTCACACCACATCGCCCTGCCTACCCGTGCCACTACCAGTGCTCCCCATCGTGTTTTTTTTTTCTTTTTTGTTGTGTGCAGATTCTGAAGTTCTTGCGCATTCGGACTTTGGTTACATCTTTCGTTTTGGCTTTTGCTTTTGCCCCGTTGCCCGTTTTTGTATTCAGTTGGGCAGCTTCGCAACTGCTCTGTTGCTCAGTTCCTCAGTTTCCTTTGGTACCAGATGCTGGAGCTTGTTGGTGACGTTGTTTGTTCTTTCGTTTTGTGCCGTTTTATGAACGCTTCACTTTTTTTGACGCAGGAATTTTGCTCACCTTACTTAACTCCCCATGCCGCAATCTCTCCACTGCTCCCCGCCTTGGAGCAATCCATTTTACTATGTCTATTGATTGCTGCTGCTCGTAATGAACTGTCAATAAATATATATACAAATATATATATATATATATATATATATATAAGTTTGTAGTAGTGGCTTGCACAGTGGTTTTACATACGCTAATTTATGTTGACGCTCATATGGAACGAGCCGATAGCTGACTAGAAGAGTAACATTGGCGTCTTGGACGTGCCAATGCTTAGCCTTAACTATTTGTGGGGAGATTAGTGAGTGCGCCCTGTTCCTGCTTATATTTCTGACTCTGTTTCATGTTCACTTTGCTGCTTGTCATTGCTATAAATTGGTCAAAACTAATACAATTTTCGCTCGGTTAATGGATGCGGTTTTTGAAGATAGTTCAGTAAATGATAATTCTATGAAATGTTTATAAAATTATATTATTGTATCTCTCCATATCAAATCGAATCGTTGATCTATTTGTATATAACAAAAAGTTTTAACTTTTACACCTGAAATGCACCTTCATAATCCGAAACTGTCGACACTGCGGCTTATTGTTGCCACAAATTAATCCAAATTTTGAATTGAAATTAAATCTCTAAAATGCTCTTCAATTCTAAGAAGTATACTATCGTATTTCTGAATATCGAATCGAATATTTGAGCGATTTGTAGCAAAGCTGTATATTTTGGACACTTGCTAAGTGGTTGTTATGGTTCTTCATTATTAAGACCAATGAAACAACTATTTAAGTATTGAACTTGACGGCTCAAGCTGAAATTATTTATGAAAAACTGAAAAGAGAATAGCAACAACAGCTAAAGCAACGAAAAACAGTCGCAACAAATTAAAAAACGATAACAACAACAGACCCATTGGCCACCTCACGTCTTGCACATTACAAAATGCTCATCGTCGCACTGTCAACACCTCTTTTCCTCAATCGACATTGCTTCGCTTAGTTGGGGAAAAAAATTAAATATATATATATATATAGATAAAATGTACTCTTATGTATGTATATGTTCGTATATATAATAATAATTGACGAAAATGTGGCAAAAAATATTTAATTAAAATTGTATGCAAGGTCGAAATTAGTTGCCAACGTGGCCATCAAGTCGAAAAAAACTTAATTCATAATTCATTTAAAGAGCGCACTTTTGCCGCGCCACACTAGGTTGCCCCGATTGCCCGCCACCCCCTTCCGACCTGCTCGTAGTGTCGTTGTACCTTCAAGAGTTGCGAGACGTTGTGCACGTTTTTATTTTATTTTATGATAGTTTTTTTTTGTGTTTTTTTTTTGAAGACCTGTTTGCCATATTAATCAGGCGATGCGTTAGCTCAGAATGGGACAGATCGTATGCACGAGGAGCGCCTTTCTAGCACCTTAGTTACTTGGTGTTGTCTTGATCACATCTCGAGTCTTATATCTCTTTCATACTGTGTTTTCTCCCAAATTTTTAAAAATATCCTTTCTTATCTGCATTCTCAAATTACTTTTAATTTACCATTTACCATTTACACTTGTTATCTTTCATTTCAGATTGATAAATTGGCCATACTTGGTGAATATTAACTAAAAATTGGTGTGTTAATAATATGAAATATTATTATTCTTGTTTTCCTCTTCTTTTTACACAATTTACAAACGATAGCCAAATTCTAAAAATCGGTTGCAAAATTCAGTTAACAAAAGACTTAGGCAACAAACTTGCTGTGCATATACATTTTCTTGTTGTTGTTGTGGGGCGTTGTATGCTTTGCATATGTGTTTGTGGGCGTTTTTGCGCATGCCAGGTAGCAGGCTGCTTGGGTAGGCGTGGCAGGGGCTGCCTCAGCCATTTCTGCTTGGCAGTTATACAATAATGCACAGAGAGGAAGAGATAAACAGATAAACGGCTAAGGCGATAACAATGCTGAATGAAGGTAACAAGTGCAAGTGACAAAAACCAACAAAAACCAACAAAAAAGAACAGAGACTTAAGCAGCAGCAGCAATTTTTGCTATTTCTTGTTGCTGCTGTTGTTGTCGCTGCAACATTTCTGGCTAAATATTTTGTGAGCTGCGCCGTGGGCAACGCCTTTTTGGCCCAAGTCGCAGCGAGCTCAGCTCAATGGTAACAAGTGCTCGCAAATTGTTGCCTGCCAGCCACAGTAACAGCCACAGACAACGGGTCGCAGCAACAACAGCAGCAGCCACAGCCACAACAGCAACAATAGCAAACCACCACCAACAACAGCAACAACAGCAACAATGGGTTTACCATTAAACTTTAAATTCAAATTCAAGTTCATGATGAATGTATCACGTGCAGTCGCCGCCGCCGTAGCTCTTTTGGCGGTTTTTTTTTTTTTTTTTGCTTGTGTATATTCGTCTGTGTTTGTGTGTACTTGAATCTGAACACGACAAGCGCACAGCAACAGCAGCAACAACAATACCCATACTACTTGTTGGTGTTTCAGTACTATGCGGTTGCTTTTAAGTGCCTGAATATTTCGGGCCCATTCTGTTGCGCTACGTTAAGTAATTTCAATTAGCTGAAAACCAGCTGAAAATTTAGCTGCACATTGCCTTATTTCTCAGCCACTATATATTAATGTAGTTATATGAATAAGCAGTTTTTTTTAGATGGTTGACACACTTAATTGACAAAAGTGGTAAAAAAAAATTGGAAGCTGATTGAACTTAACATAAATTCGCAATATCAGCTTCAACTATTGGCTCAGAACTACGAATTATAGAGTATTGCGTAGTTGTGTTACACTCGCGAGTTATTTCAGTTCCTACTTGCTGCTTGCCTTTTAGATTTTCGATTTTTTTGTGGCTTGCTTTTTTTTTTTGGCTTTTTTAATTCACTTGAATATATTTTTTTGCGTTCAAGTTCTCGGCTGCCTCGACTGACTGAAGATATTGTTGTTATTGCTGTTGTTAATGTTCTTTTTTGTTGTTCCTCCTCTTGTTTTTGTTATTGTTTTGTTACTGTAGGGTCGCAGTGTTTTCTTTCTCTTTGCAACTTTTACATCATAGGCGCACTCATATTCAGACTAGTTACCTAAAGCGTTTTTCTCTCTTTTGGGTTGGACTTTATACGCTGCACATATTTTAGGGTATGCATAGTTGTGAAATTGGTTTTGTTATTATTCAGTGGCTCAAGACACTGCGACCTGTCTGATCTGAGGATTCATTCAGCAGAGTTCGGTACTGGCTGTACCTAGTTTAGCTAGGTGACTTCTTAGATATAATAATAAATATATAATATAATAAACTTCAACATTTTGGAACTGATTGATTTGTTTTTTTTTTTTCTGGGTTTCTTCAATACTTGTTGTTGGATCCTTTTAATACGTTCAGATATCTTACTTACTCTATATCTTAGTATAACGTTATAAATGTAAATTTTACTATTCCTTTTTTCTCGTAAATAATTTAATTTAATTTATTTTTTTGTATCTTTTAAAATTTGTGCATCGTCTTATTATATAAAAAATAAAGAGATTCTTGCAATAATTAATCTGTATAAAGGGCATCTCTTAGTCTATCACTTTACGTCGAGAACACTGTTGTTGGTTTATTTATTGCGTATTTTTTCATTTTCTTTTACTTCTGACTTATGTAACTTTAGTGTAGCTGCTGACCATTTGGCAATAATTATGCAGGAGGGCATTTGTTGCTGGGACGCACTTTGAGAACGGGTAATCAAACAGTATTTAACAGGCGGTATTCAAGCAAGAGAAGGGCGAGGGGGAGCGCTATGGAGAATCTGGCTTTTAATGTTCAAGGTAATTCCGAAATTAAAAAACATTAACTCTGACTTTGAGATCTTTACATGAGCTCGCTTTGATAATTGAACTCCGGTCACTTGGCCAGCACTTTAATTGTGTCATGTGCGGCGCTTAACTTTTAATTCGCTAAATAGCAAATTTCCTGCCTACCCAACTTCCTGTTACTCTACAAAAAGTCTCTCGTTTCTAATCGATATAGATACATATATTATAAATCTAGCAAATGTAATATGCAAAGCTGAGGGATCGGGCGACCTAAGCTTAGGCTTATTGTGACACTCCCTAAAGAGGGACACACAAGGCATCAATGGCACTGTTGGCCACATAATGGCCTCTAATAGCTCTAATGCCTCATAATTATGCTTTTGTAATAAGAGAGACGTCAACACGCCGCACCGCAGGGCGTCTGATTGATAAAAAAAGATCGAAATGAAAAGAAAGAAAAAAAACTTCAACTTAAACTACAACTCCGATTCCAACTCCACCTCCAACTCAAACTAAAGCTGAAGCACAATTTGGATGCTGGCCCTATTCCATGTGCTGCTCCATTCATGACACCAAGATGAAAAAAAACGAACTCCCGCCTCATTTGATGATAAATGCGATCGTTTACTATCGCGACGGCATTCACAGCCTTTCCCCGAGTCTCAGCGTTGTCAAAGCAAACAAATAACACAAAATTAAGTCAAGACGATGTTAATTCTTATTTAGTGGACAAGTTTTCGGAAAGAATACGTCGCATGAAAGGCCAAAATTTCTATGAATGAATTAACACTGTAATACTAGAGCAACGACTTAAACTGTGATTGACACTGCTTCACAAATGTGGGTAGATAGTTTAAATTCTAGATTGTCAGTCGAGTTACTGAAGTTAAAGCAACATTTTTTTTTACAACATTTCGCAGAAAATAGATTTGAATGAATT
The DNA here is from genome assembly GCF_018153295.1 of Drosophila grimshawi. Taxonomy (NCBI): domain Eukaryota; kingdom Metazoa; phylum Arthropoda; class Insecta; order Diptera; family Drosophilidae; genus Drosophila; species Drosophila grimshawi. The sequence goes on along the minus strand of NW_025063692.1, from coordinate 8,450,762 downwards.
TTAGTAATGCTTAACATGAGTTACAATTGAGATTTATGGGTAATTGAAACTAAGCTGATTGATGTTCAATTTCAATTGGAAGTCGGCAATTAATAGTGGCCCTAATTCTCATATTATAATGTTGCGCGAGTGAGTTCTTATTGCAGTGCTTCATGGTCGGTGTGTCTGTTGTTTTTGTCCACTTGTGCAAGCAATCAAAGTACCGTTTGATCGGCAGCCGATACATAAACTATTTATAAAAATGATAAACATACATATGTATATAACGCATCCAAATGATATGCAGTCCATAGAATGCCGCCTTTATGGATAGGCAGCAGTCCCATAAATTTATGCTAAAATTTAAATTTTCTTTAAAGTAAAATGCATGGTGTCATCTGTGTGTGTGTGTGTGTGTGTCCGCTGGCTGTGTGGGTAAGTCGCCCCGAGGCCCAAAATGTCATTTCAAATGGAACAGAGAGCGGCGACAAAATGCCACATAAATTTTACTCGAAACGAAGCTGATAGGCAAATGTCACTGTTATTAAAATGAAAAGAAAGAAAATGCTAACAAAACTTGCATGAAAAATTACTTTGAAAGCTGTCAATGCTTCTGCTATCAAGAAAGAACTTCCGAAATGTTTCGAAAGTATCAGTTTAAGAAGAAGAAGAAAATCCAAGTCGGATGCCTAAACAAGTGCATCAGAAATATGATAGATTAGAAGGGCTTTTAACCTTAAGGCAGTAAGCAAATGTTGAGAATTGCTCAACAGATAAAATAATATGTTGCTAAGCGGTAATAAAGTTCAAAGTTCAAGTTCGAGTCCCTGGGAATGCGGCAGTCTTATAGCCTGATTTCACTATCAGTATTTCCTACATTCTTAAATGTCTAGAGTATGTAAAGTATGTTGCCTGGACATTTTCCCATAAGGCACAACATTCTGCACATTTGTAACGAATGTTTTGAATACTAGAAATTCGCCCTGTTTGTTTTGTGCTTTTTGCGATGGATTCGCGAATTGTTAAGAATGTGAATGTATTGGGCATAGTGGAACCAGGCTATTACTTCGAATACACACAGAAACAACCATAACTTTGTCACAGCTGAACTGAATTTTGATTATAGTTTGACCTGTAGAATAACAATAATAATACCTTTGAATTGGGAATCCAGATTGTGGCTCGAAATTTTATCTGCACCGAAAATGCTTCCCTGTTTTTGTTGGTAGCTGGAGTCACTTCCTTTCCAAATCGGTAGCAATTATTGGATGAAGCTAAGCCAAGAGCTAATTTGATCTCGTATCGCTGGCAAACAACAATTTGGGACTAATTGTATGTAATCTGAATGTTTTTGTCGCTATTTCCATTAGCTGCTGTTTCATATCTAAAATCTGCAAAACGGTCAACTAATCGCCTGACTTTTAGCTGTTTTTTTTTTTGTCGTTTGCTGGCAAGTTAATTTCTATTATTGTTGTTGTCGTTGCCATTATCCGAGTTCTTGGCTAAGCTCGCACTTGTCGCAGCGTCATACAACGGCAAAAATAGCAAGTGGCAAGTAGTCAGTAGTAAGTAGCAAGTAGCAAGAAGCAAGTGGCAAGAAGCAAATGGAATGGACTCGCTCGGTTCCCAGCTGTGAGCGTGTACTATTCGCAAATGTTGCTTTGATTGAGTTGTTCTCTATGCCCTGCTGTCTCAGCAGATCGCACTTAGCTGTACTATATATATATATATATGCATATGTATATATATATATATATATAGTGTATATATAGCGCTTGACCATGGGAAACACTGCGTTCACACTGCTGACCATCATCATCAGCAGCTGGGGTAGCGCTGCCTCATCCCAGTCAAATGTGACAAGAGTTGTCCCCCCCCCAATCTGCCCTCTTACTCTCTTCTTTTAACTGCTGTGCAATACTTGTGACGTAATCAAAGTAACAGCAACAACAACAACAATAACAACAACAGCAACAACAACAAATAAAAACAACAAATAAAACAACAAATAAAACAACAACACTAACAGCGACAAGTACAGCACATGCAAAAGCTACTTTTGTTGCTGGTGCTGTTTTGTTTGCCAGACAAATGACTTCCGTTGTGGATCCCATCGTAATAAAGCAAAAAAATAAAAAATAAACCTGTAGAATTGTTTGGGGCTCGGCTGTGGCGAGCTTGAAGAGCTTGGGGAGCTTCTATTCCAAAAGTAGTTGCTGTAATATAAAACTTAAGTTCGTCGCGCGCTTTTGTGTGCGTTTTTTAACAGTTCGTCTTGCTTCTTCTTCTTCGTCTTTTTTTTTTTTTTTTGGTTTGAAGTTTCATTCGAATTTTGACACTTTCCATTATCATTTAAATTTTGTTCGTTTAGATGGGAAACTGATATGCGGTTCTTTAGGAACCCATAAGTATTGTATTATCATTGTAAGTACTAGAAGTATGTTTATTTTGATTTTGGGCTTTTTTAGTTATTCCTATTTGGAGTTTCGGAATTTTATTGCATTTCCTCATCTTGTTAACACATTTATTTTTATTTTTTCTGATTTTTGTCATTCTAGCGGTTTTAACGTCAATTTGATTGGGTCGCGCCCCTTTCGTTGAGTGTCAGTTGCATTTTTATTGATTTCCATGCTGTGTGTGAAAAGTGTGTTGTTTGTGCTCCCAAGCAGCTTTAATTCTCATCGTTAGAAACTACGTTTCTGTCACTAAGCCACAAACAAGCTACCGAGCTGCGGACCATCGTTAAATGGTTGTTGAGTCCAAAAATTTAGTTCAAATTTTGGCCATAAAATTTTAAACTGGGCTCAGGCAAAAACTCTACTTCAACACAAAGGTTTCACTTCCTGGTTTTACATCAATCGATGTGAATCGCATAGGAATGGACTTAAGCCAGTACAACAGAAATACCACTTATAATGCTGAACATTATCATTAGTTTGTGCGACAAATCAATAACGGTATCAAAGTGCAGCTAAATGCAGTTAACATCATGTCAAAGTCCTATGCACATATTTGTTTTATTTCCATGTCATAGTTGTGGTTGTTACCATCTTGAATTTGTATATGTATATATTGTTTTAATTCTCAATTTAAGTTATGATTTATTTGCTGAAAAATTAACCTTTTTTTTGGGAACACTGCAAAATGTTTTAAGCTTTTAAGCTACATTAACAAATTGCCTAAAAGCGAGGGTGCCTGGCGAACAAATGCCGCAACGAAATGCAGGTAATTTTCTTGTTGTTCAGCAATTTAATGATAAAAATCGAACACGATAAGTAGCCCGTTGATTAGCATGTTGACCTAATTTTCTGTGCATAGCCTTGCATTTTCGATTAATAATCGGTATATCGATCGGCACATAAATCTGCCAAAATGCCTCAAAAGATTAAAGCCAATCATAACGAGCCCGGCGCCTAGCGCCCAACGTCTTCTCTTGTCTTCGGGCATTGGAAAAATTAAAATATTTCAAAATGTGTTGCTTGCATTTCTTTTGCCTTCAGTGTTTTTTTGTGTTCAAGCGTCCAATGCAAATCAGTTGTCATAAAAAATTAACCAAAAACAAAAATGGAAAACATTTTAAAGAAATTTAATTTGTGTGTTTTGTTTTTGTTTTAATAATCAAAAGTAGAAGTTGATTTGCATAGGTAACGCAGCTTAAGCTACAACTAAAAAATCCCCCTCCCCCCGTGCCCCCTTTATATAAATACAATACATATTTATAAATACAGTATCTACGTATAAATTCTACGAGTATCTGTCTAACTTGTTAGACCAATTAGTGTGCGTATTTCGGTTGTATTTTGATAAACGAGTCGAGATTACGAGCTGCAGCTCTGGGCAGCTTTTGAGTTTTTTAGTTGCCTTGGCACACACACATTAGAATTTACTTGCTGACGGGTGTATAAACGTCCAGAGAAATGAAGCATGCTTAATGAGCGAAGCGGATAACTGCATATACTTATGCCTGCATATTTTTTTATTTTTATTTTAGTATACTGCATATTTGTGAGTGTTTTGTGCATAGATGTTGTTCTTCTTTACGTTACTGTTTTAGGGCCCCCAGGGTCGCTTGCCTGGCTGTCGGCAGGTGTCTTGCATTTGGTACCAATTGAAATGTGCTTAAACGCTTCAAAAATACTTCTTAAAGCTCATTTTATTGCTGGAATATAAACTAGACTATGGTAAAAATTCCACGTTGTTTTGTTTTTAGTGTATATACTTGATTTGATAAGTGGGCATGTAGTGCAAAATATCAAACAGTTTAAGAGCATTTGCATACCATTCGATATACATATATATTCGTGAGCTGAAATCAAATTTCATTTGTTAATCAATTTGCTCTGCCAGTATTAAGATGCTACAATTGTCTGCAGCATTTCGAACTAGCAGCATTATTATTAGCCTCTTGTTGAAGTGTGCTTTAATTTCCTGAAATTTGTGAATTGAAGGAGTTTTGTCATGCCTAAAATAGCCATTCTTAGATGCTTGATTTGAAAGAACATGTTTGCATTTTTGTAAATATATATTGAAGATATTATTGCTTGTTAAAATTTGTTTAACTTGGCTAACCACATAGTATTTTCATATATTTTTTTTGTTACAGAACTTAAATTTTGCTATCTTATATACATATATTGTTCCCATAGACCACAGTGGTGCGCCATGTGACTGTTTGCTGATAAAAGTTTATTGGTGATTGGTGGTGTGTGTGAGTGTGTGTCCCATTTGATGGAACAGCCCCCCCTACTCGAATGACCGTTGTTTCGATTGGTGCATTGGTTGGATTGGTTCGATTGTTACCATTACATTACATTACGTGCATTCACATTGTCGGCGTGGTGTTATTGGTCTGGTGCGCTCGCATATCGCATCGCATCGAATATACTTATAAAAGGCCATAAATTAGTCACTTAAAGCGGCCGCTCCCGCTTTGATATGTCCACAAATGGCCTTAGCTCGAATACCAATTCAACTATCTAACTATCGAGCTGTCCAGCCATCCATCCTCTGGCTGGACTGGCTATCTATCACTGCCAATCGTCGCGACGCGTCATTCGTCGTCCCAGTCGCTGATGGTAACTTTAAGACAAAAACAAAACAAAAAAATGATTTTTCCTAATGATCGGCGCTCTTTCGCGCTCTAATTGAAGCAGTCTTTTTAGAGCTCCTGATCATTTTTTGTATTTGTTGCTGTTGCATTTTAACCCAAGCCAAGCTCATTTGGTCAGTTGGCCATTAACAGTCCACTTCCCACTGTTTTTGACACCCACAGTCTTTGACACTTGCCATGCTGCACGCCCCCATTGCTTAGAGTGTTTTTAGTTTTCTAACTGTTAACCACATAATTTACAGGGTATTCAGGATCACTCTGACAATATATAGACTTCACATGTGTAAAATACCTTTTAATATCCTAACAGTTTGTATCTAAATGCTTCAATGAAATGTGAATATATTATTATTTTGATAAAACCAGTTGCAGCTGCATTTTATTTTTAAAACTAAAGAGTAGAAGTAAATTTAATTTTTTAAATTGAATGTAATTTGAGATGCCTTTTATATAAATATATAAATATTATAAAGCCGCGAGGACATCTAATTAATATTGAAACGCAAAGCTTTGCAAAGTTTTCATACTTTGAACAATATTTTTTATTTAAATTTGCTGTTGCTGTTGCTAATTTTAGCATTGTTTTTTAGCATTGTCTATTTTTGGTTAGCTTTTTGGTCAGGGTAACAATCAGCAAATTAAGAATGTATAACAACTGTTATTAGATCTGGCAGCTACATGGAATATATACGAGTAATTTTCTTTGCTCAAATAATTCGTTCGTTGTTGTTTCTGCTGCGGCTGCCTCTTTGCACAAATTATTGTTATTTTATGTCTGCATTCATTCACAAATTGTTTTTGGCGCTGTTGTTAAAGTTGTTAATGTTGTTGTTCTTGTTGGTTTTGTTCTTGTTCTTGCTGTTGCCAGTTGCCAGTTGCTGATGATTTTTGGCATTTTGGTACGGCTGAGTCTTGGACTTATTCTAAGTGATTAACTTAGTTAGGCTCCATGGAACGGGTGAAAATCTATTTTCTTTGCTTTAGTTATTCGCTTTAAACAGTGCCATATTTTTAAACCATTTGATATATATTTAATTTTATACAATAACCTTAAATTTCTGATTCGTTTGCAACGCTGTAGCGCATTATGGTAGTCAGCTATGCCGAATTTGTAGTCAATTGGCCTGCAGATTTGCAGTTCATTGACTGACTGACTGAGTGGTTAGGCCCAACTTAAACTACCATATAACTTCGAATTGGGCTCCGACTTGGACCTGAACTGGAACCTGGTATCTGGTATCTGGTATCTGGGCACTGGTCGATGGACACCGATGACTGACTAAGCTGACTAAGTGAATGAGTCGTATCAGTGCTGAATATTGTTGGTGTTGCAGCGCATCTTGTGAAATGGAAACGCTCATTTTGAATTTTTTGGGTATTTCTTTTCTTTTTTTTTTTTTGGTTTTTAGCGGCATAAGGCGAAATTTATAAAAGATAAATAAGCGCGATTTCCGAGACACACACACGCATCCGTGTTTGGGTATAAGTTGAAAGTTAAAAAAATGACTAATGATTTAATGTGTTCCGAAATTAGTTGGTTCGCTTCTTGGCTGCTGAAATGTTATGAGCAGAAAATATTTGATTTCCACGCACATTCGCATCTCTATTAACTGAACAAGCTGAGTTTTTTGCGTAGCATTTTTTTTTATTGAGATATTATTATTGAGTTGTATAAAGTTGCGCCACGAAATGCTTGATTGTTAAATTTTAACCTAATGTCAATGATATATCTATTTATTCTAAACACTTCAGTTGTTATAGTCAGACTGAAAACTCTTTTATATTCATTAATACCAAATTTCAATAAAATATAAGAAAAATTTATTGTATATATGAAATATTATTTGCGTATGGGCTGTCTAGTCATCATGGCATTCCTGTTCGTTTTTTTTTATTTGCAGTATTTCATGACACTCTTTTTATGGATGTAATTTAATATTCAATTGCAGTTCAATTTCATAAATTGCATTTAAATGATTCGATTTATGGCGCTCATAAGATGATTATTGCAGCAATTATGAAACGAGCTGTGGCTGCTTTTGTTGTTGATTTCCTTATTCCCTGATCTCACTCTCCTTCTCTCTCTCTCTCTCTCGGTCTCTGTCTCTTTTTCTCATTCTCTCTCACTCTCATAACTGTATTTTGTTTAATTATATTCAAGTATAATTATATTTAGCAATTTGTCTCTTGTTTTGACGCTCATTTTCTCTGTCTCAGCTTGTCTTATTTCATATTTGGTATAATTAATTATGGTGCGTATAGTTTATATTTTCTAGTTCATGTTCAATTTGCACCTGATATATCGGAATAAATAAAAACCAGAATTTCCTTTATAAGCAAGCCAAGCATTCTGCAAGCTACAATTCCAAATGCAGCTCAGCCATGCAGCTATTCACAAGTGTCGCGGCATCTTTTAAACTGTAACTGACCGAACGCACACCTTGTGTGTGTGCTTTGTACATTGCCCCCTTAATACTATGTAAGTATTTTATAGCTGTCCTAAACACAATTGGCCAACAAGTGTGTGTCTTGTTTTAATTGCGCCCCCATAGAAACCGTTATTAAAGTGGAATCAATTCGTTAGTGTTAAGTTTTCGTTACCGTTCTGATTGGCAATTTGCTGGCAAAATCGCATTGATTGAGTTATGGAGCTATTGACAGACAAACATGACGTTTCGCATTGCTACCAATAATTAAGGAGAACATACATAATATACACATTCCGAAAAGCGGCTTAAATAGAACATTACAGTTAGAAGCCAATTGGCTTTATAACTTGCACAATTTGAACAGCAAAAAATATTTGCTTGGACACTCAAAACAATTAAATGAAATACATATCTAGTGAGATAGCTCTATTGAAAAACTACTCGAATAGCAGATACCCTGGGGTCAAGTCTGAGTTATTATATTGAAAAAGCCTTCCAGCCTTCAAGCTGAATGAACAATTGAGGTATTTGTTGCGTGGTATTTGACAACCTCCGTTTTTACTGTCGCCTATCCAGTCTAAATAGATTTTTTGGATCAGAGCCTAATAAGAGATGTGGCTTTCTTACTTATTTCGATAGAGAAAGGGTATAGGAAAACAAACATAAATTGTTAATATTTTTACAATGAACATCCGTTAAGCGCATTTGTGTTGTCGTCCAAATAATTTGAACATCTTAAGTCACTGCTACTGCTTATGAATTTTGTTTTTTTTTTTTTATTTTTCGACAACGAATTAATTAAACATTTCACGTGTGAATTTCCTGGCCGGACATCGTGTGCTGTGTGTCGCTCAGCTGGGCAGCTACATCCGCCTTATATCGATATGTTTATAATAGAAACGAGTTGGGCTAAAATCGAGCAGAGCCGTTTCAGAGATGAACTTAGCCATTGCCTGGTTTGATTTAATTACTCGAGTTGTGTAGAGATTAATGCCTTGCGTACTATATATCTTCGGTTTTGCTTGAGAAAAAAAAAATAAATAAAAAAATGATTTCGCTTTATTTTAGTTTATGAGCAGCCAATAACCGACGCCAAGGCCAAGGCCGCTCGAACAAAAAAGTTTTTTTTTTCTTTTCTTTTGGCTGCCGGACAGCACCGAAACGTAACAAAAAGCATCGTGTGTTCATTAACTTCTAAGCTGCTCCAACTACCCCACAACAAAACAGCAATCATACACACACACACACACACACACACGTTAAACATTAAGACGAGTTAATGCCACGCATCGTCCGATTTTGTGGCGGCTTTTGTGAATGTCTCTGCGGTGCCCAGTTCCCCCCTCATCTTTCCACCCGGTATAAAAGTGCCGTTTGTGCGTGACTGGTGTCGCTTAACGTAGCTCCCCTCGTAAAATCCGCAGCACACTGAACATTTTTGCAAAATTGAAACTCATGTTCCACGTTAAGAAACAGCAAATGATGTTTGTTCTAATTGGCTCAGCTTTATTAAGTCTCTCACATATATTATATGTATAAATGTCAATTTCTATTTTACACATCAGCTAGTTAGTGCAAGCCAGTTTCGGTATCCCCAACAGGAAGTAGCAAAAATGCAAATTAACACGCGAAAATTGTGCAAAAGTGAGGAAGAGCACAGGGGAGAGGCAGATAGAGAACTTAAATGTATATGGCCTGGAGCAGCATACAGACATATAAAGTTTATACAGATGTGTAATATACTGTTTTCAAACCAATTACTTCTTCAAATAAATATTTAATACAACTAATATGCTTGATAGATGCTGACGAGCCAATCTCAAGTTTTTGTCTGATCTTTTGTTTTATTGATGTGATTTTAGCTACGAAACGCAGACGTGCCAGCAGCTTCAGCAACAGGCTATATAAAAGAACATAGAATATGTACAAATGTGCACATACATATATAATAATAATTATATATTATACACAATATGCTTATATGCATGTATTTGTGTATGTATTACTTTTTCAAGTTATTTAAACTGCCGCACAACATGCGAAAGTCTCACGCAACAGAGCAAGACAAGACAGCAACAAGACAATAACTACTAAAATACAACAACAACCACAACAAGAACAACAACAACAACAACAACAACAACAACAACAACTTTGCGCGCACACACAATAAACATAATAAATTTCAATGTCACTTACACTTGATTTATAAACAACAATAACACAACTGAAGTAACTCCTAAAAAATAAACCTGAAATCAGCCCTGGAAATTGCCCTATAGTCTGAACTCGGAGCTCAAAGTAATCTGGTAATGTAATAATCTCATCAGATCAAATTCAATTTAATTACTTCCTCATTGATTTGCCGCATTGTTGTCGCTCATTGATGATGAGGTGCTGAAAGAAAGAGTGCTCCAAACTGAAATGGAATTGAATAAAGCACAAGAAAAGCCTAAGTGGCACAAAAGACACCACAGAACCCGCAAAGCGTAAACACTGCAAAAGGCGTCTTAGCCGAGCTCAAATCCACAATAACAACAATGGGCCAATACTGCAGTTCCTCAAGACATTGTTAGCAAAGTAGTATGCAAAAGCCGGCTAGATAAACAAAGGTAGAACAGATATCTGCATAGATCGAACGAAGTACAAAATACCCTTACAAAAAAGTTCTCAACGCAATTTCTGTTAAATGGATTCAGTATTTATATTAGGTATACTTATCAGAATAGTTAGACGATATTCTTCGTCCTTTCAAGCAACAGATCTGTTCCATTACCGTTATACGAACTCTTAGATTACTAATAAACTTATAACTTTTACTTGTGATCTGGCAGCTTAGTTTGGCTTCGTTTAGCAGAAGTTAAAAAAAATCTGAATATATATTTCAAAAGCAAAAAGTGTGTTAAAAAAGCAATGTTAATCTTTCGAACGATTATTTATTTGATTTATAAAAATGAGGAAATTTGTTTAAACCTTCTGTGAAAACTAAAAACCCATCTGTATTCGATATTATTAATAATCATCTAATTCGATTCGAACTTTTACACTAAATTTAACCATAATAATCAGTCGTACTAAATTTAATCAACATAGCTTAATAGGGAGCTCAGTTCACATAGCTGAGTTTGTCAGGGTCTGCGGAAATGCCCTCTTCATTGTGTCTGAATCTTAAGACCTACTGCGTGGGCATTGGGAATTACAATGTAACTTTTATAATGGGGAATTGTGGCCAGAAATGGACAAGTTGTAGGCGTCATTGTTGTTGTTGTTACTGTCTGTCTCGGCCAAAAACAAAAACAACAACAACAACAAGAAAAAGGGGGGGGGGGGGAGGAAGGGATGGGGAATACTTACAAAAAGGCCAAAACACTTGTTGCCCATTTGATTGCAATTGTTATACAAAGAGCTTTCATTGTAATAACACAAGCAAAACAATGGCAAACATTTTTATTTGTCTTGTTGTTGTTGCGGTTGATGCTGTTGTTGTTGTTGCTGCTGTTGTTGCTGTTGTTGCTGTTGCTTTGGCTGCTGTGTTGGGTCGCGTCGGGCACGATAATGATGTTCAGCAAGAGCAACAACATTCACACGAACTTTAACACTTAGAGCGCGTTTTTGTTATTGTTTTTGTTATTGTTCTTGTTGTTGCTGTTGTTGTCGTTGGTCTTCTTGCAAATCTCGCACAATAGGCGCGCACAACAAACACTAACATTGAAATCTATTTCCATTTCAATACCTAGCAACATTCTGTGTTTTTTTTTTGTATCTACTTTATTTTCTTTTTTTTCTTTTTGTATATTTTTTGTTTGTTCTTGTCACGCTGCTCTGCACAGCGCGAACTCTGCAGGCAGGCAGGGCAGACAGGGCAGCCAGGCAGGCAGGGGCACATAGAGACAACAAATTAGCAATTCAGTAGATTTTCGATGGGGTGTACGCTTTGGTAATTACTGAATTTTTGATCTCTTCAAGTTATATTCCCCGCACAAACGTTTCGTGCCTAGTCAGGGCTACTAAACTGGAATTTTAGATACCCGCTTGATATATGAGTGCTGGAGCCTCTTCTGTTAATGGCTAATGAGTTTCAGTTTGTGGATGACAAACTTGCTGATTTGTTTACAATTTAGATTAATGAACTTCGTCTTCTTCTGCATCTGTTTCTTACCCATGCGATATACCGGTTAATTAAGAGCTGAATTGAGTTGAGTTGTCTTTGGTTAAGTTGTTTAAAGTAGGTAGTAGGTAGTTGCCACTCATTCATGCCAGGGGGCAAACAAAAGCGCATAGAACACTCACAGGACACATCACACATACTCTAATGCGACACAGTAGCGCCTACCATTCAAGTTCCTTGTCTAAGTCTTTTGTTTATGTTACAGCTGATTGCCACTTTTTTTTTAGCTTATTTGTTTTTGTTTTGCGCTTCAGTTTAGTTGACTACAGTTAGGCACTAGGTGCCAGGTGCTTTGGCCCCCGCTTGCCCTCTCCCGTTCTACACTAAGCTGGGCGGCGCCGTTCATAAAGTACAAGTTCTAATGAAATTTGTCAATAAAAATTCGCAGAATTTCGTACAACAACAGAAGCAGCGACAGAGCCAAAAACGGCAAAAAAAAAAACAAAAAATAAATAAAGAGCAACAAGCAGCCATAAAAAGCGAGTAAACAGCAAGCAGCAGCTACAACAACAATAAAAAAAAAACTTGTATTATAAACAAGCGAATATGTTTGTTGCTGCTATTGAATCAAATTTACTTTTTTACCGTTTTCAGCGAAAGGAAGATACAAACACGTACTGAAAACAGAACAGTGAGCGGTCGGCTATAAATATAGCCTTATATGTACATACACTCACATATACTATATACTAATACATATTGATATGTATAGTCGCGCCTAATTCACTGTGTAAACAAAAAAAAAAAACAAAAAATAATATGTGAATTTTTGCGTTGAGTTTTGAGTCGAGTTGAATTGAATTGAGTATGTGGACCACTCAGTCATTGTCATTGTCAAAGAATTTTATTTTTGGCTTTATTTACTTTAGGATATACAGAAAAACTGGTTAAGCGTGAGCAGTGTAGGTGTCACTTCCCTGCCCCCTCTCTCTCTCTCTCTCTCTCTCTCTCACATCCCTTTTCCATGTCTCCATCTCTTTCTGGACGTATGAGTAAGTCAAGTAGTAACCGAGGGCATGGCCACCAATGATGCGATGTGTTCGCACACTCGACCAAATTCAAAACAATGCAATTTGCTGTTAAATTCTCCAATTAAGAAACTGTGTCATGAAATGCTTATTTCATTGCACAAATATAAGTATTATGCCTTGTTTTGTAACTCTTACCAGCCGAGTCCATTTACAAAGGCAACATTTAATCCTTGTCTCTGTGCGAATTGACCCTTAAGCTCGGCCTTAACTTTAACTTTTTGAACATTATTTACTAGAACTTTATCAGCTGAAATTTTATTGTTGTGTTTCAATCCTGCATATAGAATATGTTGAGTGTGTTTAGAATAATATCTAGCACTAAACACTTTTCACATGTGCATACATCTTGTGAGATAAGAACTTTTGATAGAGTATATTGAGGTCTTTGTAATCGTAATGCATTTCGCTACACTTGCTTCATATTAATTATTTATGCATTTTACGCGATTAAAACATTAAAAATGCAATGCAGTCAACTGGGGTGCGGAGGACGCCGCTGAGAAGGTGTGGTTCAAGGGAGGAGAGGGCGTAGACGGGTGGCTTCTCTGCTGAGACTCCCACGCCATTGGCTTTGGTGTGGAGAACAGCGCAATGAATGCATCAAAAGGTGCCACAACAAAAACAACAACAACTATCGTGTCTGTGTGTGTGTGTTCATGATGAACTCATGGAATAATTATCCTATGAATGAGCAGTTTGCATGATCATTGCCAAAGCTTCCGCTTTTGTTTTTGCGCTCAAGTGAATTTCGCTGGCTGTGTTGCTATTGCTTTTGTTATTGTAGCTGTTATTGTTATTGTTGGTTGCTTCTTTGCAATTACGCCATGAAAATGTTGCATTTAAAAGTCATTTTCTTATGTCATAGCCAAGATGTTGTGTGGTTTTAGTTAGTCAACTAATTCCAACTAATTCATTCTGGCAACCAGAATTAACAATTCGGAATGTTACGGACGAGAGTGTTCCACTAAAATCTACCTCGACTAGAACAGCTCTTAAAAATAGTGTTGGTTGAGGTAGATAGGACTATACAGCTATAGCTTTTCTTAGGGTCTCTTGACAGTGTTGGCCTTTATGAATTCCGCTCAGCTGTTTTGTTGTTTTCAGAATTTAGAATTTGAAAATTCCGGCACCGAACACTGAAGAATAATAGAGTCGAGAGTTGAGAGTCGGGTGCTGTTCTAAGTGATGCGCATATAAATGTCGAGCACTCCACTTGGCCCTCAGCCAGTTAGCCAGCGGGTTGCCAGTTAGCTAAAGTTAGCCCCGTCTTGAATTCTTGTGCAATAAAACTATGCAAAGTTATGTGTAGCATTCCAAGTACTTTGCCATGAATGTGTGAGTGATTGAGTGTGTGTGTGTGAGTGTGTGTATCGTGTACTCCCATGTTGTAATACATATGTGAACCCCAGGAACAGAAACAGAAACAGCAACTCAAACACGAGACATGCCTCAATGGCCATGCAGCGCAGGGCATACGGATTTGTATTTTTTTTTGATGCATGCTGCATTGAAAATGATGGAATGCCCCGACTTTTAGTTTAGCAACTTGTATATATTGTATATATTTATGCAATTATTATTCTTGCATGAAAAATGTTCAATAACGTTGACATCGCCAAGCAGCTGACTGAAGCACAACTAATCATAAATGCTAAGAATACGCTGCCAACTACAGCAACTGCAAAAACTGTTGCAACTGCAACAATGTGTGGAACGGAATGCTGTTCATATGCTCATAACTTGCAATCATTGATCATGTCATCCAAATGCGGCTGCATCTCCAAACCAAAATGGTTGCAATCGCAGGTGTTTCTTGACACCTTTTTTTTTTATAGCAAATTAAATAAGCACCATAAATTGTTAGCTTGGAAGGAAATTAGTGAAAAGTATTTAGCACGAGCATCGATGGATAGAAATCCTAATAGGTGCAAATAAATAAATATTTATAAATAAATAAATTCACTTATTTTATCAATGGCGTTTATCTGTGTTTTTACTTATATGCCACAAGCTGGCAGCGTTGTGTTGCAGGCTTTGTCAAGTCGTGTAAATTTTTGAATCATGCCAAAGGCTTTTAATTGCTTTCACGCATTAAGTTGACAGCATTTCTTTTGTTGTCTGTCTTTTTTTTTGGGTTTCTCGAAATTTTAACTTTAATGAATCACAGGATATACTGACCGCTGTTCTTGTTGTTCTTAAAAAACGAGCTTAACGCAGTCGCACAGTTCAAGTGATATCTGGACAAACCGAGAATCGACACTGCCCCAAACTGAATGTGTTGAGAGAGAATGAGAGAGAGAGAGAGAGAGAGGGAGGTGGAGGTGGAGATGGAGATGGAATAAGAGTAAGAGAGACGAAACCTTTTTTTTTTGCTGCAGACCGTTGTTCAAAATCGCATATATTTCATAAAGCTCTGAGAGTCGAACAAAGAAAAACGTTTGTCATATGATTAATGAACAGTCAAAGCAGCCACCCTACCCCACATACCCTCTTCCCTTTCTCCAACCAGCTTCCTCTACTGAATACCCTACATTCTGTATGCAGTGCTCAGTCCCGCTGTTTTTTTTTGTTTGCCTTGGCTCTCGGGCGTTTTGTCTCTTGCCACAGCTGAAAGTGCGAGACGATGAGCTTCGTCCTGCCCCAAAAAAAAAAAAAACCGCAAGTGTGACAAGGACAGCGCCCACTCGAACCGCAGCCAGGGGTTCGATTCAATTGTGTGAGTGTGTGTAATTAATTTGCAGTTCGCAGTGTGTTTGGGCAACGGAATTGGCAACGGGAATGGTTCGGATATTCAGGCACTGGCTGAAGCTGCAACAACAACGAACGAAAAACGACAATTGCAATCGTCATCGTCACCGTCATCGTCATCGTCATCGCAATGGGCGTTGTCGCCAATTTGCTCAAAATGTTTGTCGAAAGTCAAATCGTCGTCAGTTCAATGAATTTGCTTGAGCATTTTCGTTGACTGACCTTGAACATGGCTGCTTTCTTGCCTTGTTATTGTCGCTGGTTAATATTGTTGTTGCTGTTGCTGCTGCTGCAGTTGCTGGTTGGTTGTTCCTTTGCCGGCAGCTGTTATAAAATTACGATTATTTTCAGTTGTGCAGTGCATCAGCCCATTATTTCGTCTTAGTTGCATATACCTTAACTGAAGTAGCTTTTCTACTGCATTCCATCTGTCAGATACATTTGCTAGTTCGCTCTAAGCCTACATAAACAGGAAATTTAACTGTAAAATAACTTTTGTAAGGCTTTCATTATTTTCAGATTAGTGCAGAATTGTTTTTTCTTAATTAAATATTGATTAGTTTTTTAGATTCCGTTGATTTTACAAATTTTACGTTGCTTTGACTGTTGTCATTGCAAAATTGCACTTATCTTTGTCTTGTTCCGTCTGCAATGCACTAAAGAGTATCCCCTAGTCGTCTGCTTAGTTTAAAATTTGATGCAGGTTCGTGTCTTTTAATTTGCAACCATCCGAAAATACAAAATGCAACTGCTGCACAAAAATTGTAACAATCAGCGCAGCGCAAATCAAAAGATAAAAAAAAAACTCAAAAAAAGTGAAGAAAAAAATTGAAAATTGGCTAAATGCCAAGCTAAATGAAATGTGCAACAGAATTCACAATTTTGTTGAACGCCGCACAGCTGCCGCCAGGTTGCACCTTGCATTCGTGTCCGTGCATTGGGTGCAGATTCGTTTTCGTTCCGTTCCGATACAAATTTGGCTCTTTTTCTGTACAGAACGCCCCACAAACAATCACTTACAAGCTGCTAAATTGCATAATCATCCAGTGCAATCAGTTGACTTTGGCTTTCTTGTTCTTGTTTGCTTTTTCTTGACTTTGACTTTGGATTTTGCCTACATGCGTTTTGCCACTACCTTCTCGTAATTGCTGCCATTATTTGCTCAAGGAATGACACACACACACACACACACACAAAACATACACATTTGGAGAGTGCAGGCAGCTGCACAGATAAGAAATCATAAAGCACAAGATCTCATCCACTACCAGCTTCAGCTTGAGTCTCTCTCTCTCTCTCTCTCTCTCACTCAGTGGCACTTTCAGTTGCGCCATCCAAAGCTTCCACATTGAACTTGTCTCCTGCCTTGGTCTCTTCTTCAATCACTGTCTCCAGCTCAGCTTCAGTCTCAGTCTCAGCCTCTCATCCCTCCAACCGCAAACGTTGGCTGATCCTCTACCTCAGTCTCTCATCCGCAGTTACCGCCTTCGCTTCCATCCAAATACTCATCCTCCTGTATTGCCGCGATTCTCTCATTTGGACGCAATTTGCAAAGCAAATAAAAACCAAAATCGCTGCGACGCGTTGCTCATGAAATGAAATGCAATCAAAATGCCTCCAACAGTTGTTGCGGTCCACCTAACTTTACCCGCCAGTTTCCACAGCCCAACACTCTCCACTCACGTCACCCACCTCTCCTTCCGTCGTTTATGAATTTGAGGATTTTTCTGTTGTATGTGTGTGTGTGTGTGTGTGTGTGTATGTTTTTCACGCGATGCTCTTTAATTTATTTGCACTGGCCAATGCCACACCCCATTAGTTGGTTTTTGTTTGGTTCTTGTTTTTTTATTTTTTCGGGTAGCAGGCAGGTGGCTAGGTGGAGGGTTAGGAGTGGAGTGCTGGGGGAGGCAGCGTTCGGCTGACAAGAGGTGGGCGCACATTAAGTGCATCTGTGTGTTTTTTATGTGCTCTTTGCTGGCTTCACGGTGCCCCCAGCAGCCTCGATAAGCAGTTGGCTAACTTTTGTGCGGCTCGCAGCGCCCAGCCTTTTATTAAATTTATGTGCGGCAGCCGTGTGCAATGAAATTTGCTCTTTCCACTACCCTGTAGATGTGTGCAGGTAGCATGCAACAGTTGGTAGCTGCCAGCGACGTACTTTTGATTACAGTCAATCCAGTTATATTGTTTTATATTTATTGTTGTTCCCAGAGCGCCATATGAGTTCATATGAGTCTGAATTTATAGATAAAGAAATTAAAATTGATAGTATTTTATACATGCATTGCTTTACTTTTAAAAATATAATTGCTGAAATATAATTGAAGTAAGAAATATTTGGAAAATGAAAGAGCCTCGTTAACGGCCAGACTGCAGACTGGGTATCTGCCAGTTACGCACTCCCGACAAAAGTTTTACTCACATGTTTTTTATTGTGTGGCCAAATGGCATGAAAGCGAATTTGATTTGAAAATTGCATACGCCCGAAACGCCACGGCGATTCTTCAGACTCTTTTGTCTGTTGTCTTGAGTCTTAGCAATGTTTTCAGCTCAAAAGTCCAGCCGTCTCTCCCGCACGGACTTTGGTCTTACAACCATAGTGATTGACTGCCCAAGTGTGGCCAGCGGCGTTTGCGTTTGGCCGACGACAAACGACAGCTAACGGTGCGGATTGCATTGGATGCTGCATGATGTTGTTGCGAGATCGGCTACGAGCGATCATTTAAAATGAATAAAACTCATTTCGTTGATTAATTGCCTTGTGTCGACTCGTCGTCGTCGTCGTCGTCGTCGTCGTTGCAACTCTGATGCAGCCTAAGCATCAGCACCAGAAGCATCAATAGCAGCTGCAGTTTCATTTTCTCCTATTAAATATCCTATATATGTATCGATAAATTGTATTCATTTTAACAACGTTTAGCCGATGCTAGGCTATATTAGCTAAGTTAACAACTTGCGACTTGGCTATGTGGACACTTTTTAACAACAATTGCTCTGGAAATCATATATTGTTGAGCCTTAAATGATATGTTTTCCTCTCTACTCACTTTACCTATATTTTTTCTTAAGACTCATCAGACTCTCTTAAAACTTATTGAAAATTCAATTAACAGGTTGTATAAATTGTATGCATACTTTTTTCCAGTGAAAGACTTTGCTCGATAGAAATTACTTCATTAGAGTCTTCTATTAGGGTACATAAAATTCGTATTGTTGTTTGGTTTTCCAAGCTAATTTAAGTTGTTGCTGGCTTCGATGGATTACGGTACATTTTTGTCTTATGTGTCGCGTGTTAGTGTGTCTTAAATGTTATGCAAATGAACTTCAAGAGGTGTTCCAACTTAATTTTCCTCGACTACAATAAATGACTTTAATTTTCGGTAGCCAACTCGTGCCGTGATAACTCCCTTATCAGGGTCGCTTCGCCAAGACAAATGCGCTTTTAAGTAATCGATAACAGTAGCGGACTGATCAAAAACGGAAACAAAGAAAAAATTAAAAACAAAATAATACTAATAAATAAATAAAACAAAAACAGAATCAAAAACAAATAAATGACCAAAAACAAACAAATTATATACAAATTATCGCCGGTTTGTTTCTAACGCCTCTTTTGTTTATTTATTTGTTCATTAATCTTTTCTCAAAATGAACCGCTGCAGATGTGTAAATTTAATTCATTTGCATTCGAGCGTCAAGCATGCAGCAAGATGCATTTTGATATCGTACTTCCCTATATCGACACATGCCACATATGCCGCATGCATTACGGGTGATGATGACTCAACACATTGCGGCTTCATTTGAAATCAGCGGCGCTTGCCCAAAGAAAGCTCTTCAACGCCGATAAGATGATAAGCTTTCCATTTTATAAAGATCCGTATATTATTCAAATTGACGTTTTGTTTTCTTGCTAGGTGGTTCACAACACAATGCAGGCCCAGCTGGGCAGCTTCTTCAAATTTCAAGTGTTGTTAAACTTGAGAATGTATCAAGTATTGTATTAAATGTTGTTCAGTTTCCATTTTTAAGAGTTTTAAAACGCAACTCTGCCAATTTTGGTTAGGTTTAATACCTTCGAAAGTAATACTAGAATTAAAACAAAATGCTTATGTTGAATGATGTATCCCCACTATCTAGTTACGTACTATTAGATATCGCCTTTTTCCTTCTATAGCTAGAGTTTATGGTACATATATGTATAACTGCACCATGAAGGAGAGCATTATCCAATCTTTTAACCAATTCTAATACAAAATCTTATCAAACACACACACACACAAATAACAACATTAAATGAGCTCTGAAGTACAAAACGTGTACTTCCCTTTTAGCCTAGCTCAGTTCTTCTCTTTATATTTGTCCAATTTTTTGTCTGCTAACAGCTTCATTTACCAAAAAACAAATGACTTAAGACACAAACTAGCTGCAATTGACCCCCAAAGCATCACTTAACGGTAACTGGCTGTCAGTGTCTGCCTGGGCGTGTGTGTGTGAGTAAGTATGACCTTCAGCAAACAAAATTCACTTATTTCAAAGCAACAACAACAACATTTATCACACACACACACACACACATACACCAAGAAGAATAACAATTTGAAGTGCGTTCGTCCATTTACATAATTGTCACACGGACTGTTTGCTGTGGCCGCTTGATGTCTATGCCATTAACTGACTGCAGCCACTGTTGCTGGTTGCTGCTTGCTGCTTGGCACCACTAACAACAACAAGAATTCAATTTGCTTTGCTAAGTTATATTGTTGTTGCTCTTCAAAATGTAATTAACCTCAAGTTGGAGCGTTTTTTTTTTTTTGGTTTCGACCTTTTTTTTTGCGCCATTTTAAGAACGACGACTTGGCGTAATTAAGCAAAGCTAAAAGTTCATGTTAATTGTCCAGCACGACAAAACTTGAGCAGGTACACTTACACACACACACATACACACACATGCACAACAATTATGCTCCGAAAAGGTCAAAGACTAAAAGAATTGTCAACCGTGGACAGGCCAGGGTTGATATGGGTTTTGGGGCAATCCAGGCGAGGGGCTGAGGGCATAGCGTACTCAAGGGGAAGAGCAATAGTGCTGTGGTGCTAAGAGGGTCTTGAGGGGGGGTGGGGGAAGGGGGGTGCTTGTACATATCTGAAGTTGAGTCATTGAAGCGGCCGCTTTTGTTAGGTTCTGTCGCACGGCGGAAGCAACGAACGACGACTTTTTGTTGTTCTGTTTTTTGTTTTTTTTTTTGTTTTTGCTTGTGCTTTGTTATTTGCTGCCTGCCTATCTCTGTTTCGTACTCTTTCGCTCTTGCTTGTGTTTTTATTATTATTATTTTAGCAAAATGCCGTTAGATTTGTGCGAACACACGGTGTGAATGATACTTTAATTACATGAGTACAACAACAACGCATAGAACAAAGTAAGACCCAAAAAAAGAAAAAAAAAAACAAACTTGAATTATCATGAAAATTAAACATGCACAGATTTTTGGCAAGAGCGAAAGAGCCCGCAGCATAAAAAGAAAGAGAGAGATTTGTAGAGAGGGCGAGAACGTTGAGCAGTTGCGTAGTCAGATCCTGAACGATAAGTTGCTGCTTTTAGAATTCGCAGCGGAAATCTAAAAGATTCTTCTCAAGAAAAACAGAACCGAGATCCAAGCACAAAACAGCAACAATATATGTATAAGTTGTGTAACTCAGAGCACTCACAATTTAATACCATCTTAAGGCGATCCCTAACAAAGGTTTAAGCATAGAAAGTTAAATATGTGTTTAGTATTTAAATGTTAGGAGCATAACTGGGGAGTTTGATTAAGATAAATTGTTGAACAAAAAAGTTTTTCATGCAAGAACTCAGCTTTCAAACGATTGCTCTTATGAAACTTTGATATAAGTTCTGTTTGCAGCATAAATAATGGTAAAAACCGAGTTTTATCAACATAATTTCAAAACTAGATGAACATGGCTATATCCAGTCGGCTAGCGATAATGATCAAGAATGGGGTCGGAGACATCTTCTTTATTATATAATTATAATACTCTCTGCAATAGTATAAAAAGCAGTCTGTCTACACTTGCAACAAATCACCTGCAACTGAAGAAACCTCCTTGTGGTTTAATAATTTGTTAGCAGCCTGGCGGTTGGCATGAGTACCTTATAAAAGAAATAAATAATGTACATATATATATATACATAAATATATATATATATATATATCTGTTTGTAATAGTACACACCCAGCTTAAAGTGATGGATCAATTGTTTGAATATTGTGATGCAGCTGCGGTCGTCGTGCTCCATCGTAGAACTTGAGTCCGGCAAAGTGTTCGATGTCACGGATATTGGATATGAATGAGCTCAATTCCAGATTGTTGTCGATATCGGCATTCGGTAAGACATAACCCTCCATATAGGGCAGATCGTCGCGTTCCTTGCATTCGGCAATGATCACTTTGAAGAAATGTGTGGGCACCGCCACAGTGTTCATGCCAATGACCTGATGTCGTATCGCCCAATTCCGGAACGTAATGCGTTCCGGCATGAACAACGGCCCTGTGTAAACGTATACCGAGCCGCATTTAATCGTCAGCTCTCGGATATAGGCCTCTAAGCGTGTCCATATCTTTGACTTGAGGCCATGACTCAATGGCGCTATGTTTGGCAATATGAAAGTTTCAATATATTTGCTGGGATCACAGCGATAGTTGTGTGGCGATGCCAGATGGCCTCCAATCCACTCGCTATTGCGATAATCCAGTTGACTGGCACGGAATATAAGCGGTATGCTTGAATCGATCAGAAATTCGGCTGGCTTCTGCACAATGGTCGCTGGCGTCTCAGTTAAACATTCGCTCTCCAAATGCTCGCACACCCAGTGCGCAATGCGATTGCGTCGATCATAAGAGAGCACAAAATTTCGATAGACGTGCACATCATCCAATCCCGGAAAGCCGTACTTCATCAGTGTGGCTACATGCGCGGAATCCGGCAGCTGGCTCGTGTCATGGCCCAGCGAGAAGGTGAAGAACATGGTCTGTGGCAAGATGTTCAGCGTTGAAAGAAACAAGAAAATTATATGTTACATCTACGAGTCGATATGACATAGGTTCACTAAACTCGCAGTGAAGGTGTTTTCATAAAAATGAGTCAAAAGTTGAGTTAAGTGCAATTTGTATACTTTGAATCCATAAATGATCTTTCCAACTTACCACTGCTTGCATATTATTTTGAAACCATTTCATATAGTTGGCAAAAACAGAATCGACTTCATCTGTAATCTGGTTAGTTTGATCACCGCTTAAATTGATGTTATTTTCACTTGGCTCCGCAACGTGAAACAGTGGGGCGGTTTCAAATAATGCACGCGGATGCCCCACTAATCTCAGCTATATACATATATAATTAGAATATTTGTGGTGGTCAGTTGGCGACTTACCGCATCGAAAATTTGCTGACGACGCTGATAGATATATGGATCGTTTGCCATAGTCGATTGTATGTTGCGATACGATGCATCCTGTTGCAGCACGGCGCCCACTATAAATCCCAATAATCCCGTTAGCGCGGCCAATGCAATAGGCAGTGTTAGAGATGGCACTACCATCTGGACAAGTTTCTGATACCAACCTACATAAACATTGATCTATATAAGAGCTGCAGAGCTGCTGTCGGTCTGTTGACGCAAAATTTGGATCTCTACTTCGAACGATTGCTGGGAAGCAGTTGTACAACTTTTATGTGTTTTCTAAAATCAAACATTTTTGTTAGGCTAATTGAAAGTAAAATCAAATTTTACATTAAATAATCAACGATAGTTTTCCATATGATTCAGTGTACGTGTGTATAACTAACAAGTTTAAATTTTGTGATAAATGCAGTCTCAAAGGAAAAAAAAAACAATTTTAAAATTACATTCATTTAGAATTTGACAGACCTATGCCCTTTTTAATACGCATTAAGTTTGTTTCTAATATCAGTGTAGATTTAAGGCATATTTAAAAGATCTACGCTTATAAAAACTACGAAACAACGCCCCTTGACCAAGCTAAAGGCATTGGCAGCGCGGAGCCTTCCCCATTGACCCTCACCCAAATTGGCAGAGCCACAGCCCTGGCACGCAAGCTCTAATAAAACATTAACTATCTATCGCAGTAGACGATGAACTAACTGGCCATTTACCCACACTAATGCAAACATACATATGCATATACATATTTGTGTGTACATACATTTATTAATATGCGGCTGCAACTACAAAAAAATAAAAAAAATAAAATAAAAAAAAAATAAACGGAGCCGCTATCAGCCATGAGAAGCACGAGAATTTCGCATAAATTTACTTCGCGTCTGAGCAACAGACTTGGACTCAATGGCAGAGTCGGCGGCACAGTCGGAGTTGGTGGCAACAAAAAACGCACAGCGCCGTGCACATGGGCAACAAGAGCTATATAAAGTTAATGCGATCAGTGTTAGGAACTTAAAATGCCTTTAATACGCTTGCTGAGATTTGTGCTCAACGCTATTTAAATGTGGTTTGTGGCCTGATGTATTTGTTGGACGAATTAGATATGTTCTTAATTTTGTGAAAACAATGCTAAGCAGAACAACAAAAAACAGTCGAACTGAGATGCTAAAGGATAAAAGCAAAGAAAATATTTTAGGATTCCAATAAAATTGTAAAATTAAAAAAAAAGCTTATCTTAAATACAAAGAGTATTTGCACGTTGGCTTTACATCATAGAAATTAATATACTGCGATATTTTGTGAGAACAACCGCAAATGTGGTAAGCCACGGCGGAATTAGGCGGAAGCAGTATTAGTAGTAGCAAACGCACACACAAAAAAAAAATAATAATAATAAGAATACTAAAAAAACAGAACCCATAGAAAATAGGAAAACAAGAAGAGACGAGAATAAAAATACAAACTGAACAAAGCAGCTGAGCAAACCGATTGAAGCCAAACCAAACCTGCTGTAAGTAGTCATAAAAAGCGTTTGTGACATTTTATAGTTTCCGATAAAGAAAAACTTATGAACTATGATGCGAATTGATGGCAGTTGCTAAAAGACCGAAATATCTAAAGATCGTAAGATCAGAAGGAGATAAAAAAAAAAACGAGGCTGTTGCCCCAACCGGTGACAACTCGTAAATGCTGACAACAAGTGGCAAAACTGATTCGACTTCCGAACTTTCAAACATCGAATTTCTGTCTGTTTATTATGTTCCCTTCCCTCTTCTCATCCTATCCCACAACATATATTCCATTTATAATGAGCTAAAGCTACAAATTATGTGCATGCCTCACGAGCTTAGCTTCAGCATCATCTTCATCTTTATTCGTGAGGGATCAATTGAAATGGTCTCAATGGAGCTTCGAAACTTGTCAATAGATTCTAAAAGATCAAATATCAAATGGTTTCAGTAAAAAATTTTGTTGTTGGCCCACGCCACGCCCAAGTTCCGAATCGATTTGCGTAGGTCTTCATTTTGTTAATGGGATCTAAATTATCACACCCAAGGATTGAATGTTGCTTGGATTAGTGCTCCCAAAATAGCTGGGTGGTATCGAGTCCAAGTGGGCAGTAAGCTGATCAGCTCTAAACGTTGTTTTGTTTAGTTAAACAGTTGACCTGATAATGGACCCGAGCTAAGCCAAAACTCGCCTCCACAAATATACAAAAAATGTGTAGTAGCTTTATCTGTATCTTTGTTGCTGGCAGTACATAAGTTGAAGCCTGCTGGATGTAAATCACATAGCAGAGGAATCACCGGTCGACAGATAACTTCTTGTCAGGTGGGATGAGATGGTTTAAAGCTTTCCATAGCCATAAGCTTATCAAAACTGTATACATTTTTAAGAGCAATGCATTTTTGATTATGGTTCGACCTCTAAAATAATGCTGGATTTCAATTTGGGCCCACGATTTTTCCTCGATATTCATTTGAATTGCAAGGACGACTTTGTTTTGTCGCTTTACCATTGACAACGTATACCAACCCCCACTTCTTTTTCTTTAATTGATTATGACACTTACGATCGACACGCCAATATATCTACAGATACTAGAGTTGACATAATAAATTTACTTTTTACTTTATTATAATAAGCTTGTCTTATTTTTTAGATATTGTTTGCCATTCATCTTGAAAATAATCATTGCATATGGTCTCTGCTATTTACTTGTTTTCAAATGTTTATATATAGCCCAAAAATAAGTTTAACTCATGTCATTAAGCACACACGCACACACACTCCATGTGGCAACAGTTGAAAGAAATGCAAATTATTGTTGCTGTCGTTGTTGTTGTTGCTGTTGTTGCAAGAGAAGAGCTGGCAGGCCAGCTGGAATTTGGAGTGTTTAGCATGGTAAATGTTGCGATTATAAATTTAAAAACCTATAATAAAGTCATTTGCTCTGGCCATGTGCAACAGACGGTTGCCGTTCTTGTTGGTGTTGCTGTTGCTTTTGATTTTGGTGCTTGCAGTGCGGTACAAATTTCGTGTCTGCCAGCAGCAGAAGCAAACGATGAGGAAGACAATGCTGTTGACAGTCCACACACAGGCAACAAGTAAGCAGGACACAGCCAGCAAGTACAACAACAATAACACAGCAACAATCGACAACGGCAAAAAAAAAAGCAAGCCACAAAAACAACAAGAACAACAACAATTGCAGTGGCAATAGCAACAGCATGTCGCGCTGATTATTGTGTTCAATTTTAATTTGTGCAACATTTTGTGTCCAAAATTGTTGTTGTTTTTTGCTTTTCTCTGCAGTTGCTGTTGGTGTTGTTGACAATTGCCTGATGTGGCGATGATTTGATTGTTGTTGCAACAATTGCTGCTGGTCAACTGTATCTGCATCTACTGTCTGCATCTGTATCTGAATCTGTGCACATATCTACAGGCTCTCGCTCTGATTGCCACTTTCTTTTAACCGTTTGAACCATGTCAAGAACTGAGTGTTGAGTGCATTTGAATGCTACTTGGGTATTGTGTTCACGAGTGTGAATAGCATTGAATACCATTAAAATATTTAGCGTTTTGATTCAAGTTTTTAATCTCGTTTTAATTAAACGCTCAAGCAATTTTGCACATGGAGCACAAGCGTTTAACAAGCAGGGACCCCCACACAACGAATACCAAATACAATTTACTGAATGTTTAATGCAAAATACATTAAATAAAATCAACAATAAACAAATCATAATAATAACAACCATGCCAAACAATACCATATAATGATAATACGAGTACAGACAACAATGGCAGCTACCTGCGCATTTTATTTCATTTTTTTGAGTGTATTCCAAAGAGTAATTCACTTTTGTCATTATATCTGTCATTCATCGTATATTTCGTTTTAATGAGACTTGATACAGCAGTTTCTTTTTATACTAGCTAGTTGATATAATTACAGCTAAGACAATTTTAGTCTTAGTACTATTCATGACATTCGAACCATTTTCAATAAATCCAACTTTCTCATCAAATCTACATCCATACAAAATCTGCTAGTGTATTGACACTTCGTCATCCCACAGTTTGGTTGAATCTTTTCTCTTGTTTCCATTGAGAACTGCGCTTGAGCTTGAGCAACCATTTAGTTACAGATACATTTGGCAGTTATAGATACAATGAATGCGATTGGGATCCAATTTCAGTTGCTATTGTTGCTGTTGTTGTCTTTCTCACAATTAAACAGATAATTTGTTGCCGCTGTTAGGAGAGCGCATGCGAATAAGTAATCAAGGTGCAAATCAAACCAAAAACCTAAAACAAACAAATAAGCGTGCTCGAGTTGATATTGTCCGACTATAAGATACTCTTTACACAACTAGGACACACATCGCGACAACAAAGATTAGATTGATAATAATATATTGAAGTCAAACGAGAGTCATTAAATCAATAAGTTTGGTCTTGCCTAAATACTGTCAGCCTTCGCACAAACCCAGAAGATTACTTCATTCAATTGAAACTTGCACTGGATTTAAGTTTGTACTGTCCAGAAGGTTAGTATTGGGAAGATTTTTTGCTCTGGTTGTTGTGATTTGATGCGCGCTTAGAAAACGAAAAAAAAAGATGAAATATATACCCTGTTTTCAGATATAGAATTTTTTAAGCTATCGTCTATTGACACCCCGTCGTAGGAGAACTGTGCTCCTATTAGCTTTTAATATCTTTAATTAAATTTAGTTACTTAAAGAAAACTAGCTATGGCTCAAATTAAGCGTTTCTAAAATTGTTTTACAGAGTATCGTTGAGTCAAGTAAAATAAGTCTAAGTCACATTTGCCACAGCTGCTCACTGGTCAAAGCCAGCAAATCGTGAGAGCTCCATACTCGTTGCCATTCATCCAATCCCCCAATCTCCCACCCCCCTGCAACGATTACCACCCTCGTCCCGTTTGCGTTGTTTTTGCAGCAACCGTCATCGTCTAAATTTGATGCCGAGTGCTTTTTAATTGTCAGCCTCAAGTGCTTTTCGAATGTGCGAACTTAATAAATCGTTTTCAATATTATTTGTACCGTTTTGTTGCTTGTTGCCATTTATTTTTGTTGTTGTTGTTGTTTTTTTTTTTTTTTGTGTACAATACTATTTTGTGTGTCGGTAGATAGTGCGCTTTCGGAACGTAATTGAAGTGAGTCAAGTGACAAGACAAGACAACTTGAGCAGCTTTAGATATGCATATCAATTGCTTGAAACAATCAATTTGTTGTTGTCGTTGTTGTTGTTTTTTGTTTTGTTCTGCCTAACGCCCTTGGCAATCAATTTGCCACAGTTGGACAGGTGGACTGAACTGGATGGGAACAAGTGCCAGACGCTACAGACCTCTAATAAATTCCTCTAGAGCTTTACTTAAGACATGTTCGCTAATGAATATCGGATTCTATGGCTTCAGATTTATTTGAGCTTAGAATTTCATTTTGACATTAAGCATGCGAGTAATTTGAGTTATTAGTCGCGCATGTATGTACATGTGTCTATTATGATTATGTCAGGAAATGGCAAATGCATTAACGAAGGCACTCTAGGAATTTATATATAAATAGACCTAAGTCGAATATATATTTATATATTTTCGATTCAAGTGCAAAACGAATACAAATGGAATATTTTCTTAGATTGACCCCGTTTATTCTAGATTGAATTAAATTAATTCATTTGCGATTGCAGGTTAGGCTTTATTTTGAATTTCAGAATGAAAAATGCTATAATCGAGATTCGTCAATTTATTATTTACTGGCTGTCAGATATATACTAATTGTTCTTTTTATTTTGCTGTAGACAGTGCCTGCAGAAATTGAAATACTTTATTGAGTGATCTTTTAGTTAGTTGTTATTGGTATTCGTGCATTCAGTATGTGAATGGCTATTTATGTCTATGAATGCCGAACGATGAATGCTGAATAATTTGCAGCCAAGTTTGGCAGACAGAACTTGTCTTGACTTGAGATGTTATATTTGCTGCAATTGCAACTGTAGTTGGGGATGCAGATGCGTACAAGAGGCAGGGAAAACAAACGCCAGTTAGCCAGTTGCGTCAATATGGTATGCCAGTAATACCAGTTGTGCTATGAAGCGGTTAAAAATATGCGTATCTACCAATACTCAATACCCTTTTAATATATTGCTGGTATGCATGCATATCGATCTTTCTTCAGCATTTTTTTCTTCTTCGTTTTTTATGCATTTGTCACTAGCGATTATGATTGTCGTCGCCTTGGCCAGGAAACGTGAGCCATTGGCCGATGCCTTAAAACCCGTTCCCAGTGACGTCTAGTCTTGGACAACAGGCCACAGCCAACATCCAACAACCAACAACGAATAATAACAGCAAATTTGCTTTCAGGCAATAAACATTGTTGTTAATTAGTCAAAATGTTGTCGAACCGGAACGTTAGCAACTTTCAAGCAAACGAAATGTTTCTATTAGATAATCGCCAAAAAAGCATCAGTGTCCGTTTGCATGCAAACAAATGGTTGAGTCTACTTATTATCAACAATTTATTGCAATCAAACAGGCGAACCGACACTCTAACAATCTGTCAATACGCAATAGTTTTTATAACTAAGTGCTTCATTTCTCAAGCAAGTGTATCTCCGTACAGCATACCTTATTAGCAGCAAATACTCGTAGTTTGCTAAATATTGAGTGCGGACTAGACAGATCGAGCATATTTAAAATATGTTCCGTTCCGTATCAAATTTCCAAAAGAAACAATCCTTTATATGTGTATCTCATATAGCTTAACTTGTTCAGTAAATATCATGAATATTAAAAAATAAATAAATGCAAAAGTTATGCCATAATTAATATGTACTGGGTATTTTGTAGAACAGCACCGGCGGCAATTCACTGATTTATGCTCTATTCGATTAGCCTTTGCTCCAATTTGTGCCAAGTGCTTCTAACGGCAATCAATGAATGCAAATTTGCAACGCCATTGCGGGAACAGGGAGTAGGCAGCAGGGAGCCTACTTCA
The DNA here is from genome assembly GCF_018153295.1 of Drosophila grimshawi. Classification (NCBI taxonomy): domain Eukaryota; kingdom Metazoa; phylum Arthropoda; class Insecta; order Diptera; family Drosophilidae; genus Drosophila; species Drosophila grimshawi. Next base: position 8,420,806 of record NW_025063692.1, on the reverse strand, counting down.
CAGCGCTGAGCTAAGCGAAGTTGGGCCTCAAATTGTACATAACTCACACTATATGCTGCAGATCGATATATACGATCGTTCAAGCATACATATGTATGTATCCAAATAGCCGCAATTTTATACATTTGTTTCATTTGCTTCGATATGCATAGCACGTACTCACAAGCTGCCTTCTGCGTTTCTATTGCTCGATGAATGAAGCATATTAAGTAGCTGTTTTGATTCTATAGCTGGAACAGAGATCAGCGAAATATGGTTATCAGTAAAGATCGCTTGATTTTCTACGAAATGGTGCAACAACATTTTGCACCCATCCCAACAGTATCTTAAGATAAGTTAGATTCTTGTGATTTCGTATTCAGTTTTTAATTTTATACGACAATTATTTAAGAACGAATAGTACGAATAGAATAGTTTTCAAATCCGATTGTGCTTGAATTGTGAAAAAACCAGAAAAAAAGCTGAAGAACTTGGTATGCGATAATTTCAACTAACTCGTGCTCGTATTCATCGATACTTGCCGGTCTGCTGTGTCTGGCAAGCTTGTAGTGCAAATTTAAACATCAAATTGATTTGAACATGAACGAAATCTATAACAGTGGATGGCAACAGCAACAATTGCAATTGTCTGCGGCACGTTATCAGCAATAAAAGCAACAAGAGCAACAACAACAACAACGGGCTGAACAGATAAAGCTAAAGTGTTTACGATCTGTTTAATGTTGTGCTCGAATCGCAACCACGGAGCACAAGCACAAACACAAAGCAGTGAGCAGTGAGCAGATGAAGCTGCATGTTGCAAGTCCATGCCATTGTCCATATTTCAACTGGCGGCTGCAGTTAGTGGGGCTCTGTGCCGATCTGGAAAAACTTGTAACCTTGCAGCCTTGTCATCATCATCATCATCATCATCATTATCATCGTCAACATGCAGAGGTTGGCAGGCAACGGAACGACCATCCAACGATTCACCAGCGGATCGGGAGAATGAACGAACGGACGAGCGGACGACTCACCGAACAACCGCGCAAATCTTGTTGGCATTTTTCAACCATTTCCTTTTTGTGGCAACAACTATATGAGGCAGCATTGTGTGTGTGTGTGGCTTGCTGCTAAAATTATGTTCGATATCAATTTCGCGTGGACACATGCCAAAAGACACGCAACGCCACCAAACACGCGCACCACATTTCTACGTCTTTTTCTCAGTCGCCCTCCCTCTGTCTATCTCATTCTCTCTCTATATATGAATATATATCTCTTTCTTTCTCTCTATATATTTGTATATGTATATCTATCTTTCTCACTGACCGGATCGCAGTGCAATGCATCGTAATGGAATGGGTTCGGCATGGGGTTTGGCATGTGTTTTTGTTTTGTGGTTTGTCCAAATAAAATACACACACACATAGAAATGTCAGCGTAATGTAATTGAAAATCGCTAGACGCGATTCGTAGCTAGCTTCTAAAGTTGAGAATTTGCCAAAGCTGTTGTTGCTGTTGGGGTTTGCTTTACCTCTACTGCCCTCTATAAAACCCCGGCCAGTAGGAAGTAATTACGGCATGTGGATAGCACAGCAAAGCAACTTCAACTTCAAATTCAGCTTCAACTGCTTTAAAATTAGCGTACGCGTTGGGTAAATACTCACTTTATAGATTTGTGCGTGTTCTTGTCTTTTCCTACGGTTGTTGCTCTCGTTGTTATTGTAGCAGTTATAGCTGTTGTTGTTGTTGTAGTAGTGGTAGTAGTAGTTGTAGTTGGTTCAGTTTGGTTTTGGTATTCCGCCTGGGGCCATGGATATTTGATAGTACCGACGTGGGCGTGTCGCAGCCAGTGGGAAGTGGCCAAGTGGCCAAGTGGCTAAGTAGTAAGAATGCCAACGCACTTTGATTGGCTCTTTGTCCAAATATCGAGCAGTAGCCATCAAATGCGTAAGTTGTCTAAAAATGTTGATTCCTCATATCTGGAGGCAGCTCGGATGTTCGGCTCTACCAGTACTGTGATCTGTGGGCTGGAATCGACATAGGAAGTGGTAGCTCTTATCATTTAATGTTAACAATTGCCACACTTTGTCGCGATCTCTTTGCAGGTGTGGTTTATATTTATACAGGGCTCTTGAGAGAACACAAATACTTGTTTGTGTATTGTAATACAATCGTATTTTATTTTTAGTTTTATTTTTAAATAGTTAATGTATTTTTTGAACGTAATTTATTGTGAGCATTGAAAAAATAGCAACCTTTTATAACAAACGATTTTTTGTAGTATTTCTAATATAAGCTAATATAGCATATAATAATAATTACATATATATTTATATATTAGATGTATGTTTGTCTGTTTTCAATTATCAATACAAATATTCTCTTATTATCATATTTAATCGAATGAATAGTTTATTATTGTTACAAATCACATTCAATCAAATCACATATTTGCCGTATGTTAATATATTAATTTACTATACACACATCTGGTATTTTAATTAGTAGATAGACTTTCCAACAGTGAAATATATTTTTATTTATTTATTTTTTATTGAAATTATATGTAAGTGCATAAATTTGTAAGCTGCAAGGCTCTTGTGATGGCCCAGGCACAAGCGTGTAAATTTAAATTTAAAGCGCTGTTAACCACTAACAGCGTACACTTCGGGCATTATATAATACAAGTTCTCAGGAATATTTTAGTCTGCAGGAGCCAGGTGAATCACGAGCAATACTCGTATATTAACATTGAGCTCATTAACATAAATCAGTCAAGTTTACTTCAAGCCATTGTCTATATGCACACAACATTGTAATAGTAGTAGTCGTAGTAGTAGTAGTAGTAGTAGTAGTAGTAGTAGTAGTAGTAGTAGTAGCTTTGTACGCTTTGCGAGTGTGCAGAGCATGGCGAAAGAAAGATATTCGTATATAGGTCAGTTTGTTGAGGAGCCGCTAAAGCACGCCCCACAACTGGCATACACATGCACGTACACGTAGAGGTACATAGATCTGTTGCATACAACCCCCCCTTGGGCCAGCTGTGCTGCACGCTTTGAACGTTACAGTATTTCATGGTCATTCATTTTGGCCATTTTGGTTAGCCATATATTTAGGCGGCTCAATGCGCTAATAAAGTGCTCAAAAGTGCGCTTCAGTCAAGCACAGGTGTGTTGCACTGTGTGTATGTGTGTGCGTGCAGCACATGCATAACCATGCATCCATAACTCTTAAATGATGAGTGCCTCAGTTGAAGCTGTTGCCGAAGCCAAAGTCACAGCCATGTCGGCAGCTTGAGCATTTTTGCTTTTATCTCCGAGTGCTGAGCGCAAGCGTAGAACATTTTAGATATCTGTGGCAAATGCATAAAATCTTATAATTTGCGCACGTGTTAATCAGACATTGTGCTGCACGGAATTCTAGCGCCAAGCAAGCTAACAAACACTCCTCAGTTGCCAGGTTGCTCGCTTGCCAGGGTACTAGCCTGCAGCATCACAAATTTAGATAGTTCTTTGCCATAGGAAAACACACAAAAACAACAACAACAAGAACAAGAACAACAAGAAGAAGAACAAAAAGCTGGAGAGACGAACGCTTGCTTGGACATTGCATGGCTAAGTAACAATTTTAAGCTAATGATGTGCTCATATTTAAGTTAGCTGAAATGCTTTTAGTGCACAATTCAAGCAATCACGGCCAGTGATCTTTGTATACCCTCCCAGTCCAATATTTTAAAAAAGGTTTTAAAATATGAAAATATACATTAAAATTAAAGCTAAAGTTATAAATTAAATTATATACAATATGTGTACATACATTAAAATCTAGATTTGAAATAAATTCAAAATGAAATAAATTAAATGAAAAGGATTGGTGAAACCAAGAAAGACGCATTTCAGCAAGTCTTTAAATATCATTCGATTTTCAGCATGTTTGAATAAAGAACAAAACATATTTAATGTCCAGAGAGGGAGTGAGAAAAAGAGAGTTGGGAACGTGACTACAGGGTATCTGTTAGTTGAGACAGTTTCGAGCTTCCTTTGGCCTGTTACTGTTGTTGTATTTGCTCAGGTGCCCAGTCAGGTGCTGGGGCTTGGTTCTTGGACCGCATGCTGTTGCATTTAATGATTGCACGCCTTGACTTTGGCAATAAAACAAATTTGTGCCCATAATTTTTGAAATTCAAATAACAAATGCTGCAGTTGCAGCAGCAACAATCGCAGCAACCGGAGACAACTTTTGCCAAATGGCCAATGCGATGTCGCCTCTCCGATTTTTGCGAGTCTGTTATTTTTTTCATTTTTTTTTTCCTGCAACTTGTTTGCATTGAAAATTTATTGTTACGCAGTTTGGCCACTGAAATGACCGGAGTCAGCAAGCCGCCAATCCGAAGAGTCGATGGAAGCTCTTGAGAGCGAGCGCGCGTTTGGCTTCTTGGCCAAACGATTTATGGCATTGCTGCAATTGTTGCCAACTGTAAATGCTGCGGCAAACAAGTCAATTGAATTTATTTCGTTTATAAATTGCCTCGTCGCAGAAAGCAGCAGCAGCAGCAGCAGCAATAGCAGCAGCAGCAGCTGCTGCCTGCAACTGCTGGCCAACGCCTCAAGTGTCAATTGGGCTGAAAACTCTTCTTGCTGCTTGATAGTTGCAAGTTGTTACTGATGCTATTGCTGTTGCTGTTGTAGCTATTGTTGCTCCTTGACAGTTGCAGCTGATTGAATGCACACGCGTTGCCAAGACAAATCACTGAACGATTTGACAACAGACACACAAATCTCTAGCGCCCAAAAACACTCGCAAATCTTGCGCAAATCTATGCAGTGGCTTCTGCTGCTTCCTCTTCTTCTTTGTCCAATGCTGCTGCTGATGTTGCTGCTGCTGCTTCTTTTGCTTCTTTTTTCTTAGGGGAACTCAAGTTTTGCAGCTGTGCCACACGGTGCGCGTGATTTACGCTTTTTCCGCTTGCTGTTTGTTGGTTTCTTGTTTGTTGTTTGCTGTTTGTCGCTGTCTTGTCGTGTTGTTTAGTTGTTTCGTTGTTGTCTCTGTTTATATTTGTGGCCATCCAAAAGTCAACATAATGCAATTTGCATATGATTCAAAAACCAAAAAAAAGCAACGCTTCCTTTCACAAAAACCTGGAACTTTCAAATTGCGAGCACAACACACGCACACATGGACAGAAATTAGCGCAAAAAGACCTTTGAATTTCCTTGCTCATAAACAAAAGACTTAGGCAACGAACTTGCTTTCACAACAAACTCACAAACGCACACACATAACAAATTATTGATTTATAGTTAAAAAACATATGTACATATATAAAACCACACACAAATTGAGCTGTTGTTGCTACATCGTAACATCATGAGTTTTTACTACGCAGTTGACAGCCAAATTTATTTTTAAAGAACTTGTCCCATAAACTGTGTGTGGCTCAATTCATGCTCATTTGCATTTTAAGGTTTATGCCTGGGTGCATAAAATGCTCTACTTTGCTTTCTGATCCTACAATACACTTGTATGTGGTGATTCTTCTCGAAGTTATTAGAACTACAATCTTTGAATTTGGTATATATATATGATTGTAAATGTCAGGTCTCTCTGCCATGCCCACTTACGTCTGTGGCAACTGAAGCTATAGACTAGCTCCTAAATCATAGAAGTTGTATTTTGTTTTTTAATTCAATCACTGAAGAATTCTTAAAACATTAGATACTTTATCCATAAGTCACAAGAAGGCGATTTTTCGGTTAGTTTCCATTACTGAAAATAGAGTATTGCACAGTCGGCAGATAGCGGCTAGAACCTTCAGATTTGTTTGATTCTGTTGGCCCATGGAGGCCAATGTGTCTTGGGACGATCGTAAAATTTTTAAGAGCCATACAATTAGTCATGACATTTGTCATAAAAGACATTCGAAAAATGGCCCAGCATAAAATCAGTGTGTGTGTGTGTATGTGTGTGTGTATGTGTGTGTGTGTGTGTGCTATATGTGTTTTCTTAATGGACGCACTTGTTTATTAATTTAAGTGTGGGGGTCCTAACTACAATAAAGATTTATACTGGCAGGATAACTGAGAAAAGTAAGAAGCATCTGTACAGTTAGTGTAAACAGTAAGCCATTTATTTGCTCTGTTTGATGCCAATTATTTAATTGCAGCTCCGGTTATCTATTGGAAGGTGTTTAGAAGTAGATCACTATATAAAGCAGCCCTTGATTAGACAAATATCGTGCTGAAAGATAATTGCCGATTATTTTGTACATTTTCTGTAAATTTGATACAAATTTTAGCAGTTTTTTTACATTTGTACCACATGTGACCAATTCTTATTGCAATCCCTATCATTATTGATTGAACTTTGAAGTGCTTTATATAGCTACCTTTTGTTCCAGTTGTTCAAGTATCTATTTGTTGTTGCTTTTGCTGCTACTTTCAATGGCAACTGTTGCTCGAATGCATAACAGAAATGCCAGCGAGTGACTTATTGACGCAGCATGATACACGATATTGCGGTAACAATTACACACAACATTTAACTAGGCGATAGATGGATGGATGTATGGATGAATGGATGAATGGATGGATAGATAGAAAGATGTATACCATACATATATAGTATGAGAAGCTAACAATGACAATGACAACTTTGTGCGTCAGCTCACGTACGCAATTGCGTTGATGATTGGAAAACGAAAGAAAATGCCAACCGATCAACAATTCTGAAGTTTTCAGCCCCGTTGACAACGCCCGTTCAAAGATGGAAAGAGAGAGGGAGAGCGTACGAGTGTGCGAGTGTGCGAGTGCGGGTAAAGTGTGATGAAGTCGCGTTGTCGGTTGTCTTAAGTCCGAGTTGGAGTTGGAGTTCGAGTCGCACACATAGCTCCACATAGTTCATTCAGGCAGCAGGCAACAACTGTGTGGCAGTTCCACGAAAGTGATTGATTACAATCGAAATGCGATGCAGAGCAAAATGCATGCGGCCAAAGCGATCAATTAAAACGACTGATGATGATCAATTATCGGGGCAAACGAAGAAGCTCGAAGATGAAGAAGAGCAAATGCCACAATTCCAATACCAATACCAATACCAATGCCAATCCCAACCATCCAAGTCATGATGCGTTTGCAACAGCTGCCGCCGCACTTGATTCAAAGTCAAAGCAAATGTCTATGGGAAGGATGACGATGACGATGCGAATGACTTTTGTGTTCGCATTCGGCTTTAGCCTTAGCTCTCCAACTACAGCTACAGCTCCAGCTTCAGCCTACAGTGTCAGCGTCATCGTTATCATCTCATTCTTATTCTGCTGCTTGTCATTGCCACTCTGTTCTTGTTTTTGTTGTTGCTGCAATCATTTTAACACATCATAAAGCGGCTTAAACTGTTTGCCTTGATCTTTGTTTGACGCCCGCCTCGATCGCCACACCTCCCCACCTCTCCCTTCCAAGAACATTATATAATCGGTTCACTACACGGATATCATATTTGAGAAAAGTTGTATTGCTTTTGGTAAAATTTGAGACAAAAAAAAAACCGTTAAAATTGGGCTCACTATTCACCTATGCATATGCATCTGTATATAAAAAGTCAGCGAAATGTTTTCAAAATAAACTCTGCCAACTTCATTTAATGGTGGTCAATCAATCTTTAAATTCATATGACATCAAGATGTATCTTGTTTTCTTTCTATTGAGCAATTGCATGCCTAAACTTTCCGCAATTTTCAATTTTCAAAAGCAATGCCTTTTCTTTAACATAGCTTGAACTCTACATAAAAATAGCATTTACATTTGGAAACAAGTTACTTGCTCGAAATTTATTTACTATGTCTGGCCCGAAAAAAGTATGATTATTTGAAACGGTGCAAAGTGCATTCGAGTGTTTGAAATTTAGATTTATGGGAATTTACTTACAGCCGTGTCGCAATTTGAGCTGATGATCAAACGAAGCGAATTCAATTGAACTGGATTATTTGGCCGTAGAACAGCTGAACTCGAACGAGCGATCGAGTTATTAGCTTTAATTAGATTTGCCTGTTAGCCATCAGCTTTTTTGCCATTGGCATTTGGTTCATTTATTTTAGCTATTTGCCAGCCATTGAATTCTCAGTCGCAAATCCAGAAATCGAAGTCTAGAGGCTACACAAATTTCCATTAGAGCTGGCCAAGCTAAGCTGTCAATTAAGGCGCTTCCACTTGGCTCTATCCGCGGCTTCGGCTAGCCAAAAGACTTTGTTCGCATTGATGGCTAATTAGCATAGCTAGCCGCTGTCTTCCACCTCAGTGTCAGTCTGGACACGGGTCTCATTCTGTATTGATCTCAGCCAAAAAAAAAAAAAGAAGAAAACCGGAGCAATAAACACATCAATGGCCCGCAGTCAGTTTTGGAGGCTTTTTGCAGATTGCGACCAGATGCGGGGCCCAATCAATAATAATTCGATTGCAATGGCAAAACTGGTAGAGAGCAAATAATGTAAATGTCGAGTACTCCTCCAATCTACCCATCTACAGTTCTACCCAAAGTCCGCACTGGAACTGCGTCGTAAACGTATTTGCCACGGCGACAAATGCAAATGCCTCAGCTTGGCGATAGCAGCGGGGCTGGGTGGGGGTGCACATATTTGCCCAGAGACCCAGAGCAATCAATAATCCAGAAATTCAGCAGCCACGGTCTCGGAGTCGATGTCGCTGCTGCTGCCGCGGCCGCTGCCGCTGCATGTTAGATCTGGCAATGGCAATGACCAAAAACCTGTTCGTAATGTTCCACCCAACGGGCTGCACATTAGGCGGCCAGCCAACCACTTCTCAAGCGGTGTATCCTTTGGAATAGTGCACTAGAGATTCTGAGGGAGGGGATTTAGGGGGAAGCGGCAGTTAGCTGCATCTTTAAAAATAGCCACAACACAGACCCAACAAACAAACAAACAAGTCACGGCCAGAATCATGGCCCAGGCCAAAGCCGCAGCAAGGCTAACAGAGCAACACAGCAGACAAAGACAACTAGAGTGAGCGAGAGGTATAGAGAGGCAGAGAGAACGAGAGAGAGAGAGGGAGAGAGAGAGAGAGAGCAGGAATGTTGCAATCGTCTTTCAATGTTTCATGAGCGAACATTCCTGTTTCTGTGGGCCAGTTCGGCGCATTAGAAGCGTCGCCTGACGTTGATTGAAAAAACACACAGCCAATAATTAAAATACCCAAATACCAATCGAAAGGTAGGCAAATCAAGCACAAAATTAGACTTACAAATGCTCTTTATGAGTTGAAGCCTTCACAAATCAGAATTATCATTTCGAAAATTTTAAACTGAAAAACAGAAAAACTGAAAATACTCTTTATAATAAAAAATGATTTTCAAGTTCGAATTTTAGGAAAACTTTCCAGAACTTTAAATACTTGGCAGTCCTTATCTAACATTTTTTCCAACATGTGATAAATACTGCCTAAAATAAACATGGACAACGAGTTGGACAAACAGCAGGCGCTGGCAGAAAAAAGAAAAACGAAAAAAAAAAATAAAAATTGGAAAAAAAGCGAACTAAAAGCGAAGAACTGAAATTATAATAATAATAAAACGAATTGAAAACCGGAATTTCCTGATCCTGTTGTCTGTGGCCCAACTGTGATTCCTTTTTTATTATTTTTTTTAGCGAAGTTCGCTTGCCGCAGATGTTCATCGGCTTTTGGCTTTGGCTGTCGCTATGAATGCGGCCTTCCTTGGTACTTATTCTTCTGCTTCTTCTTCTTCTTCGACTTCTTGTTCTTGTTCTTCTGCCACACGACTAACAGAGCTCATTGCTGGACTCTATGTAAGGCATTGGGTTTGGCTATTGCCGACGCTGTTTGCTCTGCCTGCTGCCCCTTTTCGCTTTCTGCTGTCGGCTCTTGTTTAAAAAGCCTAAGAAGCTGCAACACGGGCCAAATCATTCTCTTGGCATTAAGCTCTTTGCCTCCAGCTGTTGTCGCATCGTCGCCATGTAAATTTCATTACATTTTACAGCTTGTAATTGTACGATGGATTCTCTTAGTGCTGTGTAAATTATAATGTGACAAATAAGAGGCGGGGTGCTAGCTTTCAGATTATAAATGTATATTATTGTTGCTTAAACTGTATAGGCCTTTAAATATTCAATGTGGATTCATGTATTTTTTATCGGCTGTTAAAAACTAGAGAAATAAATGTGGATCAAAGCTAAAATGAGCACATCACGATTAAAATGAAATATGCGAATGGCTTTCATTCAAACGGTGTTGTGTTGAATTACAAATTTTAAAAATATTTTTCATCCATATCGATTTCAGGAGAGGATGTTTGCTAGTCGGGCACTCCAGACTCTTATCTTAAATCAGGCATTATTATTTGAACTGCTCAATCCGCTAATTTGAAAGACAGTTAAATTTATGAGCTACCAGTCACCAGCACGCAGTGGATATGCATATGAATATCATGTAGAGTAATTGGCTCGGCCAATGTGAGTCCAATTAATTTTGAGCGATCACAAGTTATTTGTTAGCGGCTGCTACCGAGTTGCCATCTTTACTCATCTTGCATAATTAGCTGGCAGCCCGACTGCCTCCTGGCTGTCTGCATGTTCCATTGCTACCACTCACGTTAATAGTGTGAATAGTCCGATTGCGAATGACAACTTGCATTACGGTGATCATTCAACTTGTTTGGTGTTTACTGAGGAATTCTAGCGCATCACCACTTTACTATCTCTTGATATTACAATTTAATCGTACTTCTCTCTACAGTTTAAATGATTCATATTTATAATCATCATCCAGCAGCAGCAAAGGACATACTCTTGCTGTTACTAGAACCAATTCCAAAATATTTTCTTATATGAATACTTATTCTTGCTGACATTCCATAAATAGTAAGGACTATCCAGAGAAATTCTTAAAAACCTTTATATCGAATTTCCAAATAATTATTCATAGACCTTCGTTGCCGTCATTTAACAAAATATTCTACAAATATATTTTCTTAAATTTGCTAATGGTAATCTCTTCAATGGTAGGCTCTCCACTTGCTTTTTTTGTCAATATTTGCACAAATTTGGGTGCAAACAGAAAAAAATATATAAATACATAAACAACATAAGAGCCGCCAGAGAACAGTTCGCAGTAAAGTAAAGTAGAATCTACAGATGCGTCAGGTTTTTAAAGTGTGCTTCAGCAAATTGAAATATGGAAAATATTTTAAGTACATATAGGAATATATAAAAAAATAACTGTATATAAAAAAATACGAATATATTTGGCAAAGTGAATTGCATTTTGAGTGCGTTTTAATTAAGTATTAGATAATGACAGATGGCTGAAGGGAGATTAGTACCAGCAAAGCCAAAGCAACTTCAAATCATTTTTCATGGCCCAAACATAGAGCGACTAAGGGAGCGAGAGAGAGAGACAGTCTAATAAAAAGCCATTAAGGCAAGTTCAGGCAGGTCATGTGACTCAGAGACCAAAGATCCCAAGAGTGCTCTCTCTCTCCAGTCTGCCAGTCTGGAGTGGCCTGGCCAATGCTTCTTCCACTTCCACTTCCACTTCTGCTTCGACTTCATCGTCTTCATTTCGGGGCCATAAATCAGCGAAATTAGAAATGCCATCAACACTAACAGCAAATCACATTTTTGCTGTTGTTGTGCAGCAAATGCAATTTTCAAATATTTTTGAACACGCCCCAAAATGCCAGAATTTCGCAGACATTGCCTTGTCCATAAGAAGAAGAAGAAGATGCAAAAGAAAGAAAAAATCTGTAGATTGAACAAGAAAGACGCAATCGCTTGTCTGGTGTTGTGTCTGCTCCGTCTGGCCGCCTGTGCTCCTGCCCCCATCTGTAAACTGTTGTGCGCCCTTCGCTCTTCTGTGGCATGCGGCAAATAATATTGTCTTTTTTTTTTTGAAGGAGCCACAACGTTGTCTGCTCCTCTCTCACAATTTTTTGCTGCTCTTTATCTTTTGCCTCCGTCTCTTACTCTCTCTTTCTCTCTCTCTCTCTCTCTCTCTCTCTTTCTCTCTCTGCGGTCTCGGAAAGCAACTGTATTTGAAAAGGAAAAGGGAGAAACCAGTTTTCAGTTTTTTTTTGCCTTTTATTTTTTCTTATTTGCTGTTCAACTTCATTTTCCTTTTTGGAATTTGCGTTAAATGTTTTTTCTCCTTTTTTTGTTGCCTTTATTAATGCTTTGGCTGCTGCTGCTCCTTCTTCTTCTTCGTCGTCTTCTTTCCTCTGTTGCTGTGCTGCTTTTTATTGTTGCCTCCATCACACAAATATTTGCATTGCAACTTTAGCGGGTTTATTTTTGATGACATTGCGCATGCGCCTAGGATTCATTGCTTATACTTGGGATTCAGCAAGATGCATTATCTAACAAGTCTTTCAACGGCTAATTTAAATGCCAAGTATTAAGACTGTTGAATAATCTGCCTCGTTTTGAACGTATATCATAATATACCAATATACCATTAATTGCTGCGCATTTTCTCAATTTCACAATACAATCTGACAAAAAAAATAAAAACGAAAAACACCCCGTCACTCACATCCCCCTTCCTTTCAGAACTGGTAATCAACAATAATATTTGCAAAATCAATTGGGTCAAGTGAGTGGCTCAGACAGTCAGCGACAATGGCCGGAACATCACGTAATGCTGGCTATTAATCCAATCCATCTATACAGCTACCTATCTACATATATATATATATATATATGTATATGTATATATATTTATATGTATGTGCATACAGATATAACTATGTATTGGAATATGCTAATGAAATGTGCGTGTTCATATCGAGAATTTCAAATGAAATTGAATGAAGCGATCACCTTACCACGCCCCTTGTCTTGCCATGCCCCAGCGTTCAACTGTAAATGTTGTACTATAATCAAAAACAATTTTGGTTTTGTTTTCTTTTACTTTGATTACTTTTTTTTTTTACCAGGTGAGAAAAAAAGAAAACAAAACAATTGGCTATTAGCATAATGTTGCCATAAATTTTGGAACTGGGAGCTTAAGGGGGCACATAGGCATTTGCAAAGAATGCGACATCGCATAGAAAATGAACATGCCTCTTTGGCTCGACTCTGGCTATGGCTTCGAATAGCTCTGATCAAATACCAAAAACAATAGAAACTACCAGTGAATGAGCTGCAATGAAGATTAACCAACTAGAAGTTATATCCTTTAACCAATTTAAACACAGTCTGCAACAAAAGCATTACAAGCTTTATAACTTGGGTAGATTACTTCCCATCGAAACAAACCTGGCAGAGTCGTTCTATGTATAACCATAACTTGATGATACCCTCTGTAAACCATTTGAAATGGGTACAGGGTATAAACACTTGTGAGTGCGTAGAGGAACAGTGAAGTAGTAACTGCTACAGGGAGGGGAGTTTTTTTTGGGGCAATTTCAATTTGACGATAGAGCTTTGCCTCTCTTCATTTGCGTATCTATCGTAATAAAGAGACGACTATGTGTCCACAGCGGCAAAGAGTTGTGCGTATGTGTGTGTGTGTGTGCGTGTGTGTGTGTTTGTGTGTGTTTGTGTGTGCGTGTGTGTGTGTTTGTAGGTGTGCCCACTCATGTTACAGCTAGCCGCAGCGTGTGTGAGTGACTCTTTTACTGCTGGCTGCATAGCTCCAGCAGTTTTATTTACACATTATTTAACGTCATTATTAATTGCTTATATTTCGCTGGCTCGCTCTGTCTTCCTTCCCGATTGCATGCAAAGCAAAAAAAGCTATTAAAAGCTCGTTGCAAATAGCCAAAAATTAAATTAAATATTAAGTATACACACACAGCTTGATCAGTCTGTTTAATCGTCTGTCTATTTATTTGCAAACAAGAAATACTTTTATTAGATTTTATCCCGGTGTGGCTCATTGATTAATAAATACTACAATTAAATTTAAAATCATGATTTGCGTATGAACATAACTTTTTTAAATCTTTCCACAGCTATATTTTCACATACTCGTATACGAAAAGTTGTATATGATTTTTCAGGTTCCATTGAAATAGGATTTTCTGCTTGGACATGCAAGTTTGCTATTTGATATGTTGAAATATTGTATTGATGAGCGATTGATTAACTGATTGGTTTGTATGTTTATGTTTGGGTTTCTAGCATTTAACATCACTGCAGCAGCATGACTGTAAGCGTGCAGCATGCAACACAGCAGCAGCTAACAGGCATCTGTCAATATATGGCGCGTGGCAGCCGCTAGCAGCAACCTTGTTTTTGTTGGAGTTGCTGCTGCTGCTGTGCTGCTGGTGTTGTTTTTAGCCGGTTGGACTTGAGTCGATTCGTCATTTAAATGATGCCGCTTCCATTGGCAGCACTTAGCGCAACATCAACTTAAATTGCCATAGCAGCAGCTTGCAACAGGAGCTTGCAATAGCAGCAGCAGCAACAGTAGCAACAGTAGCTTCAGCAGCAACAGCAGCTTTAGCAGCAACAGCAGCTTTAGCAGCAACAGCAGCTTCAGCAGCAACCGCATTTGCTATAGTGGAACGTGCCAAGCTAAATTAATTGCTTCGTTAGATGGGCAGGCAAAATGTACTGCCACACGCTGTGGCATTAACTGTGGCAGTGGTCGAACCGCTTTAGCAAACTTTTTACACTTCCATCGAACATCGTGTGGAGACTGCCCAACAGCGATTGACAAATTTCCGAATGCCATTAAGAAAGCGTTGCATGCAAGAAGCATAGCAGTTCATCTCTTATATCCGGGGGCCAGGCTGAGCCGGCCCAATAGAGCTGGCCAAAACCGGGGTACCAGGCTATAGCCGTTGGCCTTTGCAATTACGCAAAGTTTGCCAACTGAATAACAGAAAGCCACAAAAAAAAAAAAATGGTCGTAAATTTTTCATTTGTTGTGCAAATGTTTTTGAACAATAAATGCGAGACGCCAAAACGCTTCGTTTATAACTTTATCATTTCAGCAGGCTCCACGATAAGCATCAACAGCAGCAATCTGCAACAATCTGTTGCAGTCTGCCCCATGTTGCAGCAGCAGCAGCCGCAGCAGCAGCAGCAGTCTTACTCGGCATTCCACTCGTCTGTGCCTCGTTATTGGTTGCTTAATTAATGATGCAGCTGGCGCTGCTAACAAGCAACAAAGTAAAGCTACAACGCGAACTCTCTCAGATGGACAATCCTAACGCTTAGATAGTCGCTTCTCTTGCCACGCCCATCAGCGCTTGATTTGGGCTTTCCAAATTGCAATCAAGCTACTTATAGTGGGGGGCGTTACCCTACTATCTACTGCTGCTTCTGCTTCCTATTCTTCTTTCTCTTCTATTATTATTTTGTGAGTGGTTGCAACATTTGTAACTGAACTACCTCACCCACATAAATTACCGGCAAAGAAACGACTCAAAAGTCGTCGTTGCTATTATCTTTTGGAAAATTGGAAATATCCGAAACGTTTTCAACGTGCTTGTTATTTAGTATCAACTTCAAATTCAATGATTATAATTCAAAATGCAATTAATTTTCATGTTGATTTAGTTTACTGTTTGCAAAAGTTTGGCAATTATGAATCGATATATAATATATATGCTATACATTAATCTATCCGCTTTAATGGATTTTCAAATTGGGTTCTAGTATCTTAAGCAGATCACAAAACTTATAACATCTAAAATAAATGAATCGGTTCCAATAAGAAATCTCCTCGACTAGACTTGATATTATTCATAAGTTAGCAAAAAATATCTTGGTAGTTCATCATGGAAGCAGTTGAAAGCTTCTCCTCGTGTTATACCGTCTTTATAATCTGTAGCAAATCTTTTAGATTGATATCTATTTATGTTATTTCCATCAACGTGTCAGATTACTTTTTCTCACTTGCTGCACAGCTTAGAAGCATCAATATGGAATATTTCCAAGAAAAAATATCGCTGTTTAATTTGCATACGAAAGCGGCGATGCCTTAGACAAAGGTTTAAAAATAGCTGAACATTATCTTTTTATTTATTATATATAAATGTATATTTGGCCATTTTTTTTGTTTTTTTTTTTTTCAAAAATGAAATCAATTTCAAAATGTAACCTGCGTTGCCCTTCATTTTTGTTTTATTTCATTTCACTTCACTTCATTTCATTTTGTTGTTAGTTGGAAGAGATCGATGATATAATTCACAAATGGTACACAACAAAAGGGCATAGCGATAACAATATAGTATGAAGATAAAAGAGATGATAATAATACTACTAAAGTTGATGATGATAATGATGTTGTCGTCAATCTGTTTCTAAATATATTTGGCAAGAATCGCTTTAAATAACTTGAAGTCAGAGCGCAAAATGTAATACCACAGCGAATCGATTGGAAATGGGGGAAGGGATCGGATGGATTTCTATGGGATTGATATTGGGAGTTTTTTTCTTCACTATTAGTCGTGTCGTCTTGACAAATGTCAACGAACAGATTGCCTCCCCGAAACAAAAAAAAAAAAAAAAGCCAAAGAGCTCAACAAAAGCCGCAAACATTCGAAAATTGTATTGTTACAAATATATTTTGTTCACAACAAAAGCTGAGACAGCTAGAGGAATAGAAAGAGAGAGGGGTTACAGACAGAGAGAGAGAGTGAGAGAGAGAGAGAGAGAGCGAGCGAATAATTTAGTTAGTTGGATAGAGTCAGAGACAGCGAGACCTGTCGCCTATGTCTTTATCAAAGTCGTACGGTACTTTATGTTCATACAACAACAACAAAATCAAATAATAAACGCGTGTAAAGTCCAAATAGAAGTTTTGGCCCAAAGTTCATGTGTCAGGTGGGAAAAATACACGAACAACAAATCGATCGGCCGCTCTGACTGTGTGGGGTGTGTGGAGGGGGGGGTTATAGAACTGGCAGCTTGCTTCGTCTTTTTTTTTTTTTTTTTGATTTGTGTCGGCATTTTGTTTATTTCGTATTTTTGAGGTATTTTATTTATGTTTTTCTTTACGCTTCACCGTTAAGCTAACTGCACATTTGCTTTGTCTGCTTATTGGCGCTTATTGTTTTAGTGGATCTCTGACATGATTTGTTTTTCTTCTTCGACCTCATCGCCCAGAGAATTGGCCTCCGGCCTACAAAAATGTTTTAATTAAAGACACAACTCTTAACTCTCTGTCGCGCGAGACAATCAACATTCGATTTGGCTAACAGCTTTGCAGCATCCACATGTACATTTAGTTCAGGTGATGCGCTTTATTGAGATTATCACACCTTTGGTCTTCAATGCAATTCGCCATGCGCCGCAGTTAACCCATCTGAGCTGGTAGGACTTGGAGTTGAAAAGAATTAAACAATATAGACCCAGTATCGAATTCAACAATAAGTCAACTTAGCATTGATGACTAGCCTGGGAAAAGCGGAAGAAAAACAAAGACGAAGAGAGAGAGAGAGAGAGAGAGAGAGATAGAGTGGGATAGAATTTGTTAAAGCTCAGTCGAGTTGACAACTGTAATTGTATACAGTGCAGCGTGCAGTTTGGTACAGTTGTGTAGCACTATTACTAGTGAATTGATAACACAATTGCCATTAAATGCGACAACCTGTTGCCCCCGTTGCCTCCCATTGCACCGTGGTGGCCGGATTAGGCCAGTCCGAACAGCCACAAGCTGTTTTCGGACTTGCTGTTTTGGCCAGGCAGTTAGCAGCTTGGAAACCGTTTTAATGAGCCATCAAACGCAGCAGCAGCCGTCTAATCATTGTTTATGTTTATGACGACTAACCCAAAGCACCACAAAGCGGCCAACAGTTGCAACAGCTGCTGTTTTTGTTGTTGCTGATGCCAGTGGCAAGTGGCAAGTGGCAAGCATTACGCACTTGAGTCGAGAGTCGAGTGTTGTGTTCAAAGTGTGGATATGGAGTCGGTTGCGAGTCTGTTGCGAGTCTGTTGCAAGTTTTCCCAGTGCGGCCTTCCTTCCTTCCTTCCATGCAAGTGAAATTTATGCAAATGGCCTGACTCGCAATTCGTTTGCATTGGGCTTTTGCGCAATTACTTGGCCAAACTCGCGGACAGACGACGCGTCGGAGGCGTCACCTGCTGTGTGGCATTCGATTGAACTCAAGTGTGCCACTTACGTCGGATAACCAAGCGCACCACACTCAACGACGATTGCAGCGAACACGTGACAACGTCAGCGGGTGGCCAAATTGAAATTGAAAAGCGTTCGAAATTGAAATGCGCTTCCAGCACCAATAAAAGCAACAACAACAACAGCCGACAACAAACAACTGGCAATGCAAATAACAAGAACAAGTAATGCATTTGTGGGTGGTGCCAGACACAGTGGTGCACTGCCTGTTTGCATTGCTTATCATATGAATACAATCATGAATCATCAGTTTATGTGCATTTTTGATCACTTAATTGCCAATCAGGTAATTGAATCAAAAGTATATTTAAAAATACAAATTGCATATTTATAAATTATAATACGATTACACTTTGTGAAATCTTCGAGTTGAGGAATAAACCAAAAGTTCTTCCGGAAAGGTGTATTGAGGTGTATCTACTATTTAAGCGGATCGTAATATATTACAATAGTAACATGATTTACTCTTATTTTGCTATAGATTAAAAATATATAATATCATGTTCAGTTTATGAATATCGTGTCGATAGCATTGATACTGATGGTAGTCTAAATAAAGTTGCAAACAACTTTTGATGGGTTTCTTACCACTGTGCGAGGCCACACAACGGCATTTGAGGCTCAGCTCAATGTAAATTCTGGCAACTGAAGTGTCGACATATCGAGGCTAGCATTCAAATGGAGTTTTGCTAAGCCCCCCCCCCACACCCTCCACACACCCCCTCCTTCCAGTAAGCACCCAAACTTTGGGGCAATGCACGCGCCAAGGCTTTTCCTCGCATCAAACCGCTAATCGATGTGAGGCATTCGAAAACTAGCATTTGATACGCACGCCAGACGCAGGTGACCCGACTCCAAAATTGCAACGTGATATCGAGAAAAAAGTTCCTCTAGAAAAAAGTTATACAAAACAGTGCATGATTTTTGTAGTTGTCTGCACATGGGGCGTGCCAGATGTTGATAAGGCGTTCGACGAGACCAAAAAGCGGGCAACAAAATGCATTTAAAATAAATATTTAACATGTGCGATCAACACGCAGATGAGTATGGATAAAAATAACACAAAATTAAATGAAATTCGAGTTAATACAACAACTACTTATGAGAGAGAGAGAGAGAGACTCGTTGTTATTTCTGCTTAATTTGCTTTGCGAGCTGATTAATCTTTATGGCGGCCAGGCTCCACACAATGGGCCTCAATGTCCAAGATGGGTATTAAAATTTACGACGTCAAATTGGTGAAGGAAGCAGCAGGCTCATTTTTTAAGTTTCTTTTTTTTCGTTTTTCTTTTTGTCGAGAGATTGTGAAGATTCGAGAAACACAACTCGTTGCTTGTAAATCGCTTTTTTTTGCAGCTGAATTCTTAAGGCTCGTTGTCGAATTGTCGTTGCTAGTTATTAACTATTTAGATATAAAGCTGGTTTCTAGTCGATGCCTGCAAATCATAAATTATAGTTACTAACTGGCTAACTGGTTACTTAAAATTTACTGCTTGCAATTTGAACCTTGGCAGAAAAACCAGAAGCAGGGCAACTATTAATATCGTTAGGAACATGGAAATGAGTTGTAGGGCAGCGAGTATTATACAGCCAATTCAATATCAATTGTATAAAGTACGATGTTCCATTTCGTGCTCAGCACGACTGTTCTCAGTTCCGACGCTGAGATGCCATCTCGATCCAGTGATGCATAAGATCACCGGGCAACTGCATGTGAAATGGAAGGCAATACATCTGAATCAGCTATATGCTATCTTCGTTATGCATTCAGATTTCTTTTTGGGGGAAAATCACATATTTCTCAGATGTATCACGGAATTTAGTATATGCCAGCAGTAGAATTTTGCCTCAGCACATCTGTGTAACCAACTCATCCGTGTTTCTCAGAATACGTGCAGCTCTTCTATCGGGACTTTGGATTTGTCCTGCGAATGCCCATCATATCCATGCAACAGCCATTGCAGCCTAGGCGCAATTCTACAAAGTAGTATATGTATATATTCATATATAAGTAACAAACTGGATTTAAGAATTTTCATTACTCGATTGCTGTGATGTGAGTCTTTCAGTTCAAGCTCTGTAACGTTGCTACGGTTTTGACTCATTGGCTCGTGACTTTGGTTAATGTTGATTCAGTGCAAAGATTCCACAATGTCATTACTCAGAGCCCAGGCGCTGATTTAACGTGTACGTTGATTTTCTGATTTAATTGTTTAATTATAGAAAATTATTTCAATCGAACGATTAGACAGCAGCAGTCATTGTAAGCGGGAGCTAAAGACAGACAGACTCACTCCAACTTTATGTTGTCCACAATCCATTGATAGGTTGCTTGCATTCGAATGGGCCTCTTCGAATTCAGCTAATGAGTGTCAACAGTGGACACAACATGACGTGACACGACACCGCCAAGTATCTCAACAAAATAGGCAGCAGCAGCATCGACATCAGCATAAGCAGCAACTGCTCAATATTCCAATACCCTATTTGTGGATTATTACGAATTTGTGCCGAGATCATTTTTTATTACCTAATTTAGTTTCATTTAGTTCGTATAACTATACAAAAATTCATTGCAAATAATTACAATATAATGTTGGTCATATTATACAGCAAGAGTATTTAAGCATTGGCTTCCTCTCTGCTGTTAATATGGTTTTAAATGGCATACGACTTGGGAGTGCTTGTGCAAAGTAATTTCAAGATTAAAGCAACGGCATATCTAACCATCAATGGTGCAAATTGTTGGCCAAGACACCCAAGTTCTTGCACTCTTTTAGTCTTTCAGTCTCCATCTCCATCTCCATCTGCCCGATTGACTTTTCCGGGCTGCAATCAGCGTTCAATTGATGGATCTTTGCAATCTCTGAGAATATGATCCGCTTGTCACATTGCGGCCAGCATTGACAATATAACTATATAAAACATTTACGATTTACAGTTGCAGCATAAATAGCAAACTGCTCACGTCACACTTGAACAGAGACAACACTTGAGAATGATTCACGAACACGATGCAAAAAAAAGCTACATTTTTGTTTGCTTACAATTAAACGCTAAATTGAAAATGCACTTAAATTGTTGTCTCCCAAAAGTGAACGCTTTTGTATCTCATAGATTTTCTCATTTACCTGACCGAGGGACCAAGGGCTTGTGGAGGTGAATAACAAATTGAACAAATACCAAATAAACACCACCCGTTGCGCTTGTGCGCGCATTTTGTTAAGCAATTTATTAAGTTATTGATTTTGTGAGAAAATTGGGATGGATCTTAATTAATTTTGTAATTCTAGTGTCGACAGCAGCAGCAACAATAATAACGACAACAAACAACAACCCAATATTTAAGTTAACGGCACTTTGTGTGTGATATGTTTATTTACATTTATTTATGCAGTTTGTTGATGGAATCAAATTAATTTATCGATTTTGTCATTAATGTGATTTCCTTTCAGCGACATGTTTTTTCTCGTCTTTTCCATACTTCAGTCTACTGACTTTTGTGCGCAGAAGGGCATATTCACATCGACAGCACGTTGGCAAGTAAACAATGTTTTTTTTTTTTAATGGTGAATAGATGTTTTATTCAATCTAAAATTTCTTTGAGTCCCTAGCATTATTTATATTAGCTTACTTGTATAGGCATAAGGCTTTGCAAATTAGCTTTTATCCAATAATTTCCCATTAATTATCATTCCCTTTTCATTGTAGACAAATCAAATGGTTTCTATCAACAATTACTAAGTTGTAAGAGTATTCCATTTGTTGGCTTTTCTATTTTGACATTTTCTTGCTGGCTTGATTGTTCCTCTCTTTCTGTTCATCCATCTCTTTTTCATTGCTTGTTCTTCTGTTTGTTTTGTTTTGTTTTATTTGCTTAAGCCCCGCCACAGGTGGCAATTGCCATGCGCATCAACTTACAGGCAGTCAGGTGCCTGCAGCATAGGATAGGATAGGGGGGGAGGAGGGAATGCTGCCAAATTTGAGGAACGCTGTCGATCGGAAGTTAGTTCACCATTTACGAAAACTGTCAACGTTCTGCATATTAATTATGAGCTTTTTTGTTTCTGTTTTTTTGTTTGTTTTTGTTTTTGTTTTTTTTTTTTATACAGTCAGAAGTCGCTCCAAAGACTATGCACTTCCTGTGCCCCCGGCTATTTCCCTCCTGCCTGATTTGCCCCTCTTGGGCACTTGGAAATTGTGTCACGCGACACGTATCAGAATTAGTTCGCAAACTGAAGTCGAGGCGTTCGAGACGACGAATTCAGAATTGGGAATCGTTTTGTAGGCATCGAAATCGGCATCGAAGTCGACAACGTATTCAATATGCGCACATTGTGCCAGTTACTGACTTGAGTGGCATTTAGTCATAATCAAAGTCTTTTTACTTATTGTTTATTATTTACTCGTATGGGCTAATGCACTTGACTTAATATACCCTGTACTGGGCGACATGAGCAGAAAGGGTCAGCAGCTTCTTCAATTTGAACTCAAAGAGTGTAAGATCAGTTGATTTTAAATATATATGAAATCAAAGTTGAAACTGTGAACTTCTAATCACAATTTGATTGATATATCTGCAATCAATCAAATCAGAATCACAATTTGATTGATATATCTAAGTGTAGGATATATCTAAGTCGTGCGAGTGCCAACTTGCTTCGAATTTCGTTTGTTTATCCATGCGATAATCAAGCGGCCTTCTGTCAGTTGTCGTGGAGTTCGTTGTTTCCAGCCAGCGGCGGCAATGGAGGCAGTTTTTGATTGATACGGCGAAACTGCTGAAAGCACCGTTAAACTTTTGCCATTGCTTTGACATTTCACATCTAACACCCGACTGCCTGCGGTGCACATTTTTTCAGAGCTGTTTGTTGAAATTCTTGCCTCATTAATCGCTCGCAATTAAGCGCCACTTTATATCAAATTCACACTTTTTTCTTTTTTTTTTGGATGCAGCTGTTGTTGTTGGTGTTGTTAGTGTTGTTAGTGTTGTTGTTGCTGTTTGATTGTTTGTTATCGCCGCATCGCTATGGCCCTTTGTGCTGAGGTAGCAATCGATTGATTTGTTGCCTGTCTGTGGCACGTGTTGATTGTTCAGCGCTCAACGCCTCGGGCCGACAGTTTCACACTGAATATGGGCGCTAAAAGTTGGTCAGAAACAAAGGATCATCAGGCAGGGGGCCAAAACACGAATTAAATTGAGAGAATAGCCGTTAGAAAATATTAAATTCTACAAATTAAATTGATTTCTGTTGATATGTTGTAAGAAAAGGCGAGAATACAAATGTTCGACTATCTATCAGTTGTCACATAGCTGTGTACAAACAGAAGGAGATAGAAAGAGAGAGAGAGAGAGAGAGAGACAGAAAGAGGGAAAAAGAAATAGGATGAAGAGAAATCGTGGAATGCATAAGGAAAGTGGCAAAGTGAGGCAATGAAAACTTAGTCAATAACTAGGAATTAATTTTTATTATTATTATTGATATAAGCTTTTTTTTCAACTAATATCTATAAATTGAATATAAAACAAACATTAAAAAGAGGACTGGGAAAGAGATTAGGTATCCCGTAGACTCGCACCGGCACTTAAGCAACGAGCTTTAAATATTAATACTTTTTTGCACCCAACCATAATACCCACTTTACCCAGTTTCAATTGTATAAATGGTATATAAATGCCGTATAATAAATATTATTCGGAATGATAGAATCGAGTGACAGCAATTAAAACCATATCAGCGCGAAAGACTTAAGCCACAAACTTGAAACGAACTTTACCTCATCAATACGCAAAAGCCAAACAATTTTCAACCAGTTTTCAGCACTACGGAAACGAACCGAAGCCACTTTTAAAATCGGTTTAGCTTTTCGCCTGACAAAAATCTCAGGTGCTGCCACCTGTTGCGCGGCTTCTTCTCAAGTTGGAAAGCCTGAAAAGTGCCTGCTCCTTGTTTTCTTCTACGGCTGGTGCTGCTGCCGCCACTGAGGCTGGCTCATAAATAACTAAAATGCTCTATCTATGCTACCGAATCAGCCATAGCCGTTGGCTGGCAGCAACTGCTGAATTATGATATGCAACCAGTGCGAGTTCAAAATACTTGCAGAGACGTTGCTAGTCTATGCTTGTACGAGTATACGGCTGACTACCTTTCTGATTATCCAACACTGGCCAACAACAATAGCAATTGAGGTGGGCATTCCTTAATCTTCAGCTGTATCGGGCCCCAAACGCAGTCGCAGTAGCAGTCGCACTTTTAATCTGGTTCTGGGCGCTGAGCGCATTAATTATGCGTTTTCAAGCAGCTAAAGCATGTTTATTTGTTTTTATTTTTTTTTGTTTTTTCGTTATTTTTGGACGTGCAAGCTTGTCTTTGTTGTTGTGGTCTGAAATTCTTGGCACGAGTTGGTTAATTAATTTAATTAATGTTTTTCAAAGCGACGGCGGTGCTGCCGTTGACGCCACTGATGAGTTCGTTGAGCATTTTGTTTTTCGTTTCATTTCTAACGGCAGCTCGAATGTTTGCAACAAAAGCAATATGAAAAGCCTAAGAGAAAAATCTAAAACACACACGTTTGCAGTTCACATAACATCAACTTTTCAAATTTCTACATAATTATTAAAATTTCGCTTCGATTTCGATCGGGTTTGCAATTAACGTCAGTTAATGTTTTGCATTTGATTTTATTTTTAATAACCCATCGGAAGTTTAATTAAAAAATTTAATTACTACAACATGTCTCTACTTCATATTCTACTACTACTTGGATAGCTACTTCTTTTCGGCTAATGAAATTCATTTAAATTTCCTGTTATTACGATTTGTCACAGTTCATTTTGTTGATAGCAAATCGATTTATATATATGTATATCGATATACATATAACAACTCCGTCTAAATGCTAAATCCGAGCCTCCAGCTAAGCTCTGAACACAAGTAAAAAAGAGATAATCAAATGAAAGAATGTAACTTTGTGCTTTCGAGAAAATGCGATAGGTTCTATTAGGAAGTATTTGGTATAATTGGTATTAAATTTATTCTAAAACATCGAGAAAGTCGATAAAATCGAGAAACAAAGAATGCTAATAATTGGTCAAATAAATCAACACTCAATTGAAATCGACTTTAGATGTTAGCTCTCAGCTATATTGTATCCATTTCTGACCATCTCTTTCTCTCCTCCTCTCGCCATTCAATCGGCTGCATTTCTGATGCTGATCAACAAATTTGCGCATTTGCCAAGTTGAAGGCCGAAATGTGCGCATTGTGCAACGATTGCCGCACAAAAATTGTTGCGGCAAATTTAATTTGTTGCCATTGGGCCAAGGAGGCAGGCGAAGCAGGAGCAGCATCAGCAAGAGCTAAAGCAAGAATGCCGCAGTAGCGATTGTCGCAATGCCAACGCCAACGCTGACGACGCTGCCAACGTCGCTGCCAGCGTCGCTGCTGCTGCTGCATTTGTATTGATTTATGCGCAAGCGGCAACATGAAAGGCGCCACAAAGACAAGAGGCACGACTATCGAGTAGGTTTGAGGATTGGGCATTGCGATTGGACTTGGGATTTGTGGATGCCACTGCAAATGGCTTATGATATGCGCCACAGATCGTATGCGTAATATGCCGAGGCAATGTAGTTTGTTTTTTTTTATTCTTATGACGAAGGGGCGGGGGCATAAGAGGGCTTAAATTAACTTCATAGAACACGCTCGACATGCTGCGGCAGAAGATACACCGCTACAGAGCATTGACACTGGCATCATTATCAACATTTTAAGCCAAGGAGGTCTGCGGCAAGAGGGGAATGCCCATTTGGTGAACGACTATTGACAGCCGCAGTTAACAAGCGCTTTATGAAATTTATCTTTCAAGCATCATAAATCATAAAACTAGAAAATAAAAAATAAAAAAATAAAAAAAATAGCCAAGCTAAGAAAATCCAAAAAAAAAAACTTCTTTTAGTCAAGCAACTGGCGTCGTCGCTGCTGAAAAGTTATATAACAATTTTGGATTCTGTTGCACAATTAGATGGTGCTCCAAGGAGGGGAACGGTAGTTGAGGAATTAAGAATCGCGCACTTGCCATGCTCGCTGACTTAATTACCCAACTGAGACTCGACGCTGCCCCCATTCTCCCTTCCGCAGCTCCGTAGCATATTTAATAATTACTTGAGGTAACTCTCATGTACTTTGCTTTACTTAGTTGCGCATAGGCCACAGCGCCAAGTTGCTTTAGTTTCTGTTTTGTTGTTGTTGTTTTTATATTTATTCTTTTGTTTTGACTGATTAAGAAAATGATGAAAATGCAGCCAAGCGTCCAAAAATGCTGCTGATAAACAACAAGAACAACAACAATACCAGCAATTACAACTAAATATGCGCAGCGAGTGTGTGCAGTCAATAAAACCAAAAGAATATACATGTATGTATATAGAAATAAGCTCTATGCTAAGAAAGAATGTGTATACATATATAAAAAGTATAAATAATTTATATGCACTTCTATAAAACAAAAAAAAAATGCATATGCAATAAGTGACGAAGAAAGCTTTTGTTTTATTTGACAATTTCCATCTATCAATTGGCAAATTGTGCCGTTTTCGACTTGACTTGGCTCAAATGCAATTTACCTCGACTTCGAATACGCTAGCATCAAGCTTGACTTGGCGTGCAACCAGTATGAGTATGAGTCCATTCAACAGGCTGTCTTCTCCCGACAGTCGTATATATGTATATATAGATATGAGCGACATCCAATCATAATTCAGCGCCTTATCGCATCCATGTTCATCTCCAGTGTCGTTTGCTGCCGCAGGCCAACTGTGGCAAGCTAGCAACTTGTGGCAACTTGTGGCAACTTGGCCAGTGACCGTAAACTTTCAACAAAATGTCGCGTGCTCTAAACTGCAGTTATGCAACTTTATAATGCCTGACAACTCGCTGACGGCGTAGCCATAAAATGTTGCGCTTTATAACAAACAACAATAAAAACGAACGTGATGGCAGAGGTGGCCTATCGATGTTATCGACTCTATCGATAAGCCCAGCGCAAAATGCTCTTGACAAATTGCTGGCCGTGCCTGGAACTTCCACTTGGCCTACACAGCAAACAATTTCAACTAAAATTCAACACATTTTCGCACAAAGTGAATTTGAATTGATGAACAAGAGACAGACAGCGAGAGAGAGAGGAGAGAGAGGCGCCAGAAAGAGTGAGGCAGAGGCGAAAGAGTTAAAAAGAGCAGAATATTTGAGAGAGAGACAAATAATGAGTGCTTTCAAATAATAGCAACAAACAAATCAAATTCTTTAGTTCGTAAAATTGATTAAAAGGATTTTGTTGAATCGATATTACAGGGAATTTGAAATTGCATCTAAAATATTGTACTGTGCGACAATGCGAAGACAACTGATTATAAATGCTACATTTCTGGGTCATGCCACCTGGCCGCCTTGCCACCTTGTTGGCTTGCCGCGTGGGTGTTAAATTATAGCCACTGGCCACATACTGACAGCTGGAACTGGAGCTGATGGACGTGGCAACATCCGCGCGTCAATGTCAACAAGCTGCGGCATGCGGCAACAGTCAGCGAATGCAGCCCGCTGGCAGGCAGCAGCTTCTAATAGTTGCAACCTGATTGTTCAACTTCCAATCACAACACCCCCCTCCCTGCCACCTCCTGCTGCAACCTAATAATTGTATTTTGCGCCGAACAGCGACCATTTTGGTGGGCGTCGCTGTGGGCGTCGCAGTGGGCTGCTCTGGGCACTTTGACACTTGATGGTGGTATATACTTAATGCCCGGCATTTTATATTCCCGTCGCCTCCGTGGAGACAATCATTAGGCGCTGCCACATAATTTGACCGAAAAAAAAAAGAAACTGCAGAGTCTGCTAAATTCAAAGTCAAAGCCACATTCAAAGTCAATAAAACGTTTGCTGCAACTGCCAACTGCAAACGTTGCAACTTTTGGCGGCAAAGATGAGAGACGCGACGCAACGCTAACTCTGATCCGACCACCAGCTAAATTAGTTGTCATGGGAATTTATTGTGCTATTTGTGCCCAGCACAAAGTCGAATCCCCACAGAACTGCCGCCGCTCTGAGATGGGCGTGTTGTGTTTGGAATATTATCAGCCCCCAAAAAGCACGAGTCTCCAGAATGACACAAAACACACGATGTAAATGCACGAAGCATGACAGTTCATTTAAATATGAAAATATTGGCAGAATATATTTGGAAATCAACTCACTTAATTCATATATTGAGTACACTTTTTATAACGCCTCTTTATAATACCAAAAACTTATTATTATACTTTATATACAATTTATGGAAATATATATATACCATAAACTACTATCTCAACCTTTTGCTCGACAGATCGTGCTCCTCTTTCATCTTGCAACACTTTTAAAAATTGAAATTATTTCCTACACAAATGAATTACGTTAAAGACAATATTATTTTCGTGCTGTTCGTGTTCAGACGAGAGGCACGTTGCCATCGTTAGTGCAACATTTTGATACAGTCAAGTGTAAGAGACTCTTGGCAGACTCCCAGACTGTGTGACTACAGCAATAGTCATCACTGCACTTCCCAGTTTCCTCTTACCTTCTAATCCAACCTTCCTCTTCAACTTCAACTCCCTCTCCAGGCAGTGATCATGCGCATGATTAGCCAGCAAAGTGGCCAACGAACCAAGTTCTCAGACAATGTTTCAGATTCTTCGTATCTTCTGCGGGTTACTTACTACTTTTGTTGTTGCTGCTGCTGCTGCCTTGCCCCATTACCAATTTGTATAAGAGTTTAATTATGCAAATAATGCGAGATACACAGATTCTCGGCCAGTGCTTTCTAACTGTCAACTGTCACACGCGCGAGCTGCCTGTAAAAGAATTAAGTATTTTTCTTTTCGTTTTAAAATTTGTGTTTTTTTTTCGATATTTTTTTTTGTGTGTGTGGTTTTGGCTGCTCATTTGTCTCGGGGCGGCCATCAGCTCATCACCAGCTGTGTACCTGATGAACTCTGCGGAGGCTGTCGTCGCCATTAACGCAATCTATTATTAAAATGCCATTAGAGCGGTGCAACAGCAACAGCAACAGCAGCAGCAGCAGCATCTGTCCCAACGGCAATCGCAATTATTGAATATATGTATGTATCTATGTATTTATGTATGTGTAGATTTGAGTATTTTCAATATTTGCAGTATTTCATATATCATATTTCACGGCAAGCAACCATTCCATATTGCCAGCCAAAAACATCATATTTCATTTGGCAAATTTCATAGAAAGCCAGCCCCATAAACGTTGTCCAAATATTTGGCGCGAGCAGATCGCGTGTCCCCAGGGCGATCCTATTTGTACAATTTGCAATGCTCTTACAAAAAGTCTTTTAATATTATCATGAAAAGTACAACACATTACGATTTAGACCAAAGATAGCAAGCAATAGGAGCAGGGATTAGATTTGAGATGATCTCTCATCAAAACTATATTGATTAATAAACTATTTCGAATTGTATTGATTAAAAAGTGACACCAAAGAAATGTATCAAAATCCGGTGCAGTTTACTTTTCAAGCAATATGTGTATATGTATATGTCCCTTTAATCTTCAATTTGGTTAATGCCTACAAGAGTATTTCATCTTCAGCAAACTTTTCTTTCTAGTGTTCTGCTTTCGGCTGCTTTATTTTTTTCCCTGTTTATTTAAGCCAATTAATGTCTGGTCCGTGTGCCAAGCGATCAGCCAGCGGTTCAGCGCGCTGCGTTTAGCCAAATTAAGACTTTGCATAATAAAGTGCCAAAAAAAAAAGAAACCACTGAAAAAAAATGGGTTTGCATTCCACAAAAAACCATAGTCCATTAAATACAATTAAGTCTTAAGCATTTTCCAACTTCTCTTGGATATCCATCTCTCTGTCTCTCTCTCTTTCTCTCTCTCTCGTACTAACCCTGTCGATCTCTGTCGAAATTAACAGTTCATTAGCCAAAGCTCTGGCAAATATTTTGCTTCTTGCAAGCAATTATGCCCCCTTTGGGCCAACCCTGCAGGCACCTCAAAGTGGCGACCCTCTGATGATGTATGTTTTGCCACAATCACCTCTTCGTTCATTCCTCTCCCCATTCAAGATGCCCCTTTTTTCCCCCACGAAAGGTTCAGCTGACACAACTATCGAAAGCCGTTATATAAATCTTTTCGCACCGACCATTTAAGCTGTGAAACTGGCCTCGGGTCAAATATGTTGTTGTAGACGATTAGTTCACTCTGCAATCAAAGCAATGGGCTCAGAAATTATTACTGTTATATTGCTATATCGTAATACTTGAGTGCAAATCTAAGGTTTTCTTTATCTTTTATTATACTTGTCCATTCTTGCTTACTTTGGAATGTTCTTCACCAAAATCAACATTTTTTTTTTGTTGGCAGTATTAACTATTATTCTCAGTTAAATTTGATCCTTTTGAGCATCCTCTTACATTCTGCATTTTTGTTTAGCTTCATTCTCATTTCCCTATACATTATCAATACAACAAGTCTCAACACATTTGCCTTTCGCTGTATTTAGCTTATAATCAAAAACTAATCTGGATACTCACCAATCAACATAATTATAAAATATGCCATTTGTCATTTGTTTGTATCTTGTTTTTTACATATCGCATCTTATTGTACTGTACGTGGAACAATAGATGCATCTACTTATGGTCCCATTGCATACCAACAGGCGCTCTCTGACTGGGCCAACAACTCTTCGGGCCTGGCTAATTGGCATGCGTCGTCGTTGCCGTCTGCGTCTGCGTGTGTTTCTGCTTCTGCTTTCGTCGTCGTCGTCGTCTGTAGCCTGTCAGCCCAGGAATTTGTTCGCCCAAATTGGCAGCTATTGTGGCTGGAGGAGCTGACCTACTTAGGCGCCAGTGCGCCTTTTGGCTTACATCCAAAAACAGTCAAAGCATTGCACCCGCGTTCGGCTTTGGGGTCGTTTGCCTTCATATATGTATCGGACAGATACTTTTTATGTATCTTTAGATGCCTCACTGACAAATTATCATACACAGCACTCTCCGTCGCTTCATCGCCCCATCTCTCTCTCTCTATCTCTCTCATTCTCGTCATCTCTCTCCATTTAAACCAAAACAAAAATGCGTTGCCCGAAAAGGCTTTCATATTGAATTTTCAGAGACTGCGGCTGTCCGTTTGCGAGCGTTTAACTGATAATTGATTGATTTATTGCTTTATTGTTTGCTAAATAAGCCACAAAAAAAAAAACATTAAATAAATAAACGAATCGAAAGAAAATACACAAAACCACACAATGAACAAAACGAATCGAAACAAAACAAAACAAAAAATTAAATCGATTCGAATCGCAATGCATCCAATTGAAATCGAATCGAATCGGTCTTTAAAGCGCCTCATAAAAGATAAAAACAAGATAGATTCAGCGTATTTCGATAGCCGATGATTAAATACTCTATGATTTCGTTTAATGCCATGCATCACTGTCTTTCTACCCCGTACTACTTGTACTATCGTTAGTACTACTCCTATTGCTACTATATTACTTAAAAGTCTGTGTTTTATAAATCGAAGAATCTGTCTTTCCTTCCCTCTTCTCTATCTGGATCTCTCCTTTACATTAAATATATGTCTCTTTCTCATTCTCTTACAATACTAAATTTTTCTTTCTTTCTTTTGAATTCTAAGGATCGTCAACTCGATGTTAAAATAACAGGGTATACAAAGCAACAGCGAATGCTGCACTTGGCGCAACTCAAAAGCAAACTCATGTCAAGTATTTGCATCCGAAGGGCAAGTGGAGGAGGGGTAAATGTAGCTTCAGTTATGGCATGATAAGTTGAGGTCTCTCTTTTTAAAGGTTGACACGCCAAAGGACATGTTATCTTGCTGACAACGAACTTGAACTAGTCGTATAAACAGAAGATAAATATATATTTAAATAAGTTTAATCGTTTAAGAACTTCTTCAAATTGAATTTAGATAAGATTCATAACAATATATTCAATTTAGTGTTGCGTTAACATTGCTTAAAAATAAAATTGATCTTTAGTAGAGATTTGTGGAACGGATTGAGTTTAAAGTTAAAATAACAAAAAGACATTCATTTATAAATCTATTGTAAATATATTTGTACTTAGAAACACAATCGTATTTTAGATTGAATAACAAAACTCTTGCATAAGAAATTAATTTGATGTATTTATAAAAATGCTCGAGTCTGTCGTAAGCAAGTTATATCCGATATGCTAAGTGTTTTGGCAATTACGTAAGTAGCTGTGACTTGGAACCAAAGTGGCAAGCAGAGCAGCTGCGCCAGTAGCAAGTGTGGCATCGGTTTGCATTTATCTTGCAATTTGACTCAGTTGCATTAAATGCCCATTACGCGACTCATTAACAACAGTTAAGGTTCGGAATCACAAGCAACTTGGCGAATGTCAATTGCAAATTGAGCACCTGCAATCAAAGAGTTACCAGATGCATAGACTTCAAGATACAAGATACGCAGATACAAAATCGATTTGCAATTTGAGTTGATTCGCGTTGAGCGGGGCTTATATAAACTGACCGGAACTGTGCGCATAAGCTGTAATGAGATGCGGCAAATGCTAATTGTTAACAATCCCCCCTCACCCAGTAGCCCCCCGCTCCACCCCCTTCAACGCCCCTTCTGGCACTTAACACTTAAATGAGGTCTGGAGTAAAAAAATGTGCATTAAATTGAAATTGAGGCAATTTCTTAGGCAAATCGCAATGCTAATTACTTGGCCAATTGAACACTCACACTTACACACACACACACACAAACACACTTACATACACACACACACACACACACATCCTGCTGGCAGCAGTTGCGGAAGCATCATACACTTGCGGAAGTACGGAAGTTGCGCGCGTATGCGAAATTAAAATGCACTTAAACAAATAATAATATTAACCAACAGCTGTAAATTATAAACAAATGAGAAGCAATTTGAAATGAAGAAGGTGAAGAGGTAGGGGTAGTGCGGAAGAGGGTGGTGGGAAAGGGGTGTTAAAGGGGAGCAGCCGCAGTACCACAACGTCATTTATTATGCATGCGACTCATTTGGATATTGTGTTAACACGAATTTTAATAGCCCGATTAAAATAAATTGTCGACAGAAAAGAATCAAATAAAAAATAAACACAAACCCAAACCGAAAGTCGAATGTGGAATACCCTTACCCAAGTCAGCTGTTTGAAATAGTAATGAAATTTCAAGCAAAATCGGACTTTGCGAACCTTTGGGACGAACCTTCTTGACTTTAAATAAATAGCTCCAGTGAAACAAAATTAGTGAGAAATTCCATACTTGAAATTGAGGTACATAAGTCACTGCATTTTCATGTCTTACATTTTATGTATGCTTAGGGAACGTTTTGGTTAAATACTTTAAAGAATATCTTCAGATTTTCTCTTTGTATAATGAATTTATAAACTTTACTCTGATTGGAATTTATTATTTTGAGAGTTGCTCAAGAAAAAATCGCTCAATTTGTAACTGATTGAGCAATATAAAAAATTGGAGCAGCAGATGAAACTGGGAGCCGTTTGTTGCTTTTAGCTGGAAGTCGAAACTTGTGCCAATTTGATGGGCTTCACTTGGACCGACTGTCAAACGCATGCCAACAACAGTTTAGTGCAACAATTAGCCACACATTTTCGCCAAAGTGCCACAGTCCAGAGACAGAGGCAGAGGCAGAGGCAGAGGCAGAGCCAGTGGCAGACAAGCAGACAAACGGACATTCACTTAGCCAGGCAGTCGGCCAAGAGATAGAAGCAGAACCAGAACCAGAACCACAACCACCAGAACCCATACTCATACCCATACCCAGACATCTGTCTGGCTAAGTGCTTAGTTGGCTGGTGCCTGGTCGCTTACCTGGTTGGTTCTTAATCAAGCGTTAATTTGCTGGCCAAGAGACAAGCTCACGAATGTCGGCAACATTGTTGCAACGTCTACGTTTACGATTGTTAGATGTTTCTCCTCTAGAGATGGCCAAATATCAAATTATTCACAACAGAACCCACAACTCGCTGTCAGATATGAAACTGGAAAATATTAGGCAGACATTGAAGAAAATGGCAAACAATCTATAATCATTCATTACAAAACTCAACAAAATTAATTCTTAAGTCACATGACATACTTTTCTTATAAATCACAGGTCGAAACATAGCAAAATAAAATATATTTTAAAGTTGTGTAACATTTTTAAACAAACTAAAGTAGTTGAAATATTATTTGCAATTTTTTGAGCAGTGCATAAGGTCAAGAACATGTAGCCAGCCTGTAACGAGCCAGCCTGTGTCCGAACTGGCAAAGAATAACTTAAAATAACCAGTATATGTATGATAAAATATATGTATCCTTTTGCAGCCTTAATAGCCAAGAAAATCTAGCCAGTTTTGAGTGTGACTCATCGCTAATTGAGTGTCAGCAGCAGCTCCTCGCGGAGCTTTGGGCAGATTTGGTACTGTGGTCATTTTTTTTTCCTTTGGACACACGTGTTTTGCATTTGTTGCCCCTGTCAGCGGTGACTGCTTTGTGAGACACGCCACACGACTACATCTCCACTTGGCCTAGTTTTAAGAGAAGTTGCAAATTGAAATTATCACCAACGCGCTCAGCGTTTAATCAACAAATCAAAATTAAAAACAAATTCTTCTTACAGTCATTAGGATAATCATGGATTGTGTTAGATTTTATATTTATATATATGTATATATATATTTATAATGTTACGCTTGTTAATTTCACTTGGCCGATAGGCTGAGAGATAGCTGGCTGTAGATGGGCAGGGAGAAGCGTTCGAGTGAGTAGGTTCAACAACCTGCAGAAGTAGACAATTCGCAGCTGCTATCATATCAGCTTATAAAATGACACAAACCATAAAGCAAAAACAATAAACAATTCACATACAAACATAATTTGTATGCAATTCAAATTGAAATGCGTCCGCAAAACATTTCGCAAAATGACAGAACCAAAATAAAAAAGAAGAAAAGAATGACGCAGGCGGCCGCATAGATAGACAGATGGTCAGATAGATGGATAGAAAGACGACAGCATTGGCACTTAAGCTTAAGTTTAGTCAAAGAGACGAAAAAACCAACATATCGGTAAAACATAATAAATTTTATGTCAAGCTTTTGTTCAATGTATTGTTATTATTATTTTTTCGGATATCTGACGAATATTTTGAGTACGACGACTGCGTCTGTTGTTGAACAATGAAAATCAGGACTATTGTCTGTCAATCTAAGTCAATACACTCCATTCCACAGCACAAACAATAGACTTAAGAAAACCAGAAACCTGACCGCTTATCTGTAAGTGATTGTGTCTGTGTGCCACACGTTGACAATTAAAACCGTTACAAAATAGTTCACCAGTTCATCGAGCAGCTTTTGTTCCGAATTCCTCTCATTATCAGTTTATTTTGAATTTTGATTGCTTTTCTTTAAGTCTTTTTTTTTGCAAAATTATGGCAAGCTTTATCATTCTTCTATTCATTAGCAAACTTAAAAAAATAGTTTAGCTAAAGCTTTGAACTTTACAATAATAATATAATACAGAACAGATATAATTCATTTATCCGAACTGCAGCTATATTGATAAAAATTAGTTAGTTCGATGTTTTGTAAAGTTAAAGAAATCTTGAATCAAAATTCATTATTGGATGTTATGCCTAAGGCTTCTGTTTCAATAGTTGTGTGAATAATGAGAATATTAAAAGAATCAATGAAATGTTTGGACATCCAGAAATCAAATCCGTAATTTTAATCAATAGATTTTGTCAAAATTAAGAGATTAAAATTTTTATTGAAAATTAATTAAATCATTAGGTGTTTACAGGGATTAAGTCGATAAGCTGTCTATCTCTGATTGAAATGTGAATGTCTGAGCTAAGAAGCTTTGCATAAGGCATGGCAAATGCTAAAGAGCAACTAATTTATTGGACCAAATATTAGCATCGGCTGTCAAAACTGCCAACATAATTTACGCCGGATTTCGATATGGGCGTAAACTTAATGCCACTGACAGTCAGGCAGCATCGGAATTCTATGCGAATTATAAGAAACTCGTAAAAACTCGTAAAAACTCGTAAAATATTTCTCAATAGACATGGGCAGAAAAAAGCAACCAAAGATCGCAAGAAATATGTAGAGAAAGAGGGAGAGAGAGAGGGAGGGAGAAGAAGGGAGAAGAAGGGGGGAGGACGAAGAAGACTAGTAGAGTTAGCACACCGATTAGCAATCAAAAGTGTCGTACCCGTCGTCAAATCTAAAAGCTGCCAATAAAAATGTTAAAATGCGCGAGCTTTTAAACATAGATATTTTACTGTCAACGATCGAGATGAAATATAAATGGAGATTGCTGGAATATTTATTTCGCATAAACAAATATATAATATCATAGAGTATCAAATTAAGTGAGCATGCTAGCTCCTTCGATTAGTTACGCAAGTAATTTCCTAAATTTAATACATTGCACATAAATAATTTTGTGCATATTCTTAAGGATAAGGATACTAATACTACAAATATATAATTAAAGTGTATGGTGAAAGTGCCCGAAAGACATTCCAAAACACACTATTAAAAAAGACTATTAAAAATTAACATGAAAATAGACTACTAAAGAAAACTGGATTGATTTTTTATATGAAGGCTCTTTTGAAGAACCAGAATTAAACTTTAAGTCAACTAAAATGAAATTTATTTGGCAGTTGGAACTAAAGGATAAATACAAAGGCACTAAACAGTTCGAAATGCCAACTATAAGCCAAATATTTGCATAAGTCCATTTCTCAAACTTTCTAAGGCATATTCGTGGCTATGAATCAATTCTAATTATGATATCTGAAAAGGCACCTTTCACTTAGCTGGTTGGCAAATAAGAGATCGACTGAATTGAATTGAAATAAAACAAAATGATCAGCTATAAATACATATATCAGAGCAAGTGCTTAAAGTAGCGTAAAGATCGTGAGAAAGGCAGATGACCAAGCCCATCCGCCCCTTAATTCATTCATAGCCCATGCCATGAAATATGAGTGCAGTTTGAACAGTTTGAAAATCTTTCTCCTCTTTCATTCTTCTGAGACAATCAAAGAGTTTAAAATACAGCCCAATAGGTTCTGTCACTCGTTCCGACTGCGGATGGGGCGCTTTGGGGCTATCTTAAGATACATAAATTGCTGTGAATATATCTATTTGCTCCAGTTGGAAATGGAATTCATGCATTTCCAGTTCCAGCTTGCAAATGACATGCGATTGATATAAATGACTAAGGCGGCACCATCGAACTTAAGATTGAAATTGACGTTAGACTTGAATTGGATGGCAAAGTGTCAAATCCACTTAGCGCAGTTGCACTGCGGTAGAGAGCTGTGAACCAAATAAAATTATGAACGGCATTTAACGGCACAAGATCAAGCCTCTCCTCTACGAATACAGTTTAGTTTATGTGAGTTAGTTGTTGCGCTTTCTCAGCTAAAATGAAGCCAATTTTCTAGGATAATTATGTAAGATTGCTTAAGACATTTCACCAAATATCCATAAAATTGGAATGTAAAATTTGTTAATGACAAGAACTTTTATTTGCCAAGTTGCCAAAAATGACCTTGCCCTGGAAATCACCTTCAAAGACATCAATCTTTAAAGGGCACACCATGGCAGATTAAATTATTTAAGTGACCAATAAACAAATGGATAATATGTAAAACTAGTTACATTCAAATATTTGGCAAAGTTTGGCTATATATTTATAGTCGAAATTCGATTTTATTTAGTTTTTATTAAGTTGTCAGGGTAGTGTGAGTGAGGCGTTTCTATGCCTCGCCCAGTTCATAATCGGGCTGACCAATAATAATTGATTGGTAGGTGTGAAAAATGTCTTTGGCTCTTGGTCTAGAGGTGGGAACAAAATAAAGAACTCCTCAAGAGTGAGAAATGTTTTGATTTCGAACAATAAAACGCCACAGGAGTCGCACAGCAGCTCAATAACTATTCTGGGCCCTCATCCGACTCTGTTATTTGTGGGCCCTTTCAAAAATATTCAAATTTGTGTTGTTGTTCTCGTTGCTGGCAGTTTTGAAATACGAACGTGTATTTATTAGCGATTAAGTATCAGACATAAATATACATAGAAGAGCGAACAGACAGATAGTGCCTGCCCAGTCCGGCTCGAATCGCTCTGTTCTGGTCTGGTCTCTGGGAGTTAGGGAGTTGATACTACAACTGCCGGCATAGATTAGAATTAGGAATTTACTGTGAAATTATGCAAATCGTTACTAACAAATTTTCGAAAGTGTCAAAAGCACTAAGAACTAAGAGAACATGCTATCGACGATACTCGACACGAATCGGATAGTATACTTTTCTATGAGTGTACAAATACACGATCAGAGTTTGGTAACGCTTTACAACAGATAGTGTTGTCCTCTCTTGGAAACTGATATCTTTATCTGCCGCGACTCGTTAGCAGCCCAACGAAAACTTATTAGACAGTGGAAGGTGTGAAAAGTCAATACAACAATAATACAACAACAAAACCAACAACTGGGCAGAAGGTGAATGTAAATGTGAATTGTGAACGATTCTTCATTCGGTATTGGCTCGCGCTAAAGTTCTGCTCTCATCGTTGTCGTGGCTTATGAATCAATTGAAATGCAAATGTCGCAGCAGTCGATAGACTAATATTTAAATACAAAATGACAAATCGTTGAATTATGAGCGGCATATTATCCACAAGATAAAATGCCCCCGTCCCAAACCCCAGCCATCTACGCTCTTCATCATGTCAATAGTTATTTATATTGATACATTTGTTGCCTTTGCTCAACTCTTGTGCAGCAGACACTCTTGAAGAGGGTTCTTTTGCCTGGCTACCCCGTGAGGATGAAAAAGGGTATTCTTAATCTGAATATATTTGAGAATATGTGAAGCATATTGTAACTTTTCTGCAAATCCCTTGCTGCGAATCATATAC
This sequence comes from Drosophila grimshawi, assembly GCF_018153295.1. Classification (NCBI taxonomy): domain Eukaryota; kingdom Metazoa; phylum Arthropoda; class Insecta; order Diptera; family Drosophilidae; genus Drosophila; species Drosophila grimshawi. The sequence goes on along the minus strand of NW_025063692.1, from coordinate 8,381,668 downwards.
CATTTCAGTATTTGGTTGTAGGGTATATTGAGTAAAATGTGCGCTTTTGTTAAGCTTTTATTATGAATTGAGCTTTGGTTTGAGTTCTATTCGGTTTTTGTATCTGTATTAAGATATTTTGTGTGCGTGTTTACAAAAGAGAAAGGAATCTCAGTATTAATGCCATAGTCAAAATAGAAATGTAGATAGTTGGATGGATGGTTATTTGGCCAGTTGCTGCCATAGGTAAACGACTCGACTTGTGCCAGAGATGCGGCAGTTAAGCAAAAATTTTGCAGGTGTTTGTTACTGTTTGTTGCTGTTGCCAGTTATTGTTGTTGCTTGGCTTGACATATGCAACAAGCTGTCCAAAGCAAGGCCAGCAACTGGCTACAAAACTAAAGAAAAAATCAACGATGCGGCTGCAGTTGCTGCTGTTGTGGCCATGGCCAAGGTCCATGGCTAGCACGACAGCAGCAGCAGCAGCAGCAGCAACTAACGAGGCACGTTGCTAGCAGAGCGGCCGTGCGGCAAGTAGCTGTTGCTGCTGCTGCTGCTGCGGCTGCTGCTGCGACTGCGGCTCTTGTGTATGTATCTAACAGTTAACTATGCAAACATACATGTATATGGCTAATATGATGTGGTGCTGGGCAAGGCACACACACGTGTGTCGCTAATTAGATTGCAGCAGTCGCAACTTTAGATATTGCTACTGCTGTTCCTGCTGTTGGTTTTCAGCTTGCTCACATGGGTCGTAAATTAGCGAAGCGACAGCTAAAAGTTGTTTTTTTTTTGTTTTTGTTTTTGGCTGTTGTTTATTCCCAGTTATTCTCTTTCTCTCGCACCCTGATAATCTATCGTCGTCTATCAAGGCGCATCATGTTGCCAATGTTGTAGTGCTACTGCCGCTGTGCGTTACAGTTGCTGCTGGTGCTGTTGCGAATACTGCAGCTGCGCCCCACCACGGCAATCATTCACTTTTAGCCAAAGAGTAATAATAATATTTCAGCTAGTCTCAGTCGCCAGACATGCGATTCATCTTAACTCTACATTTAGATAAGAGCGGGCCTTCGTGGGGGGAAAGGGAGCGGGTGTCTTAAGAAGCATTGCATTTCGATTTAATCGAGTTCGCTGCTGTCGCTGTCGTTGTCGTTGCTGCTGCTGCTATTGCTGTTGCTGATCTGATCTTAGTTGCATTTAATAATAATCGTCGTCGTTGTCTGCAGCCTCAACAAGTTTGCAACAGGCAAAACAGGCTAAAACAAAAACTGCAACTCGAGAACATTGTTGTTGTTGTTGTTGCTGCTGCTGCTGCTGTTGTCAACGTCAAAGTCATGGCAAATGCGTTGCTGTTCTTGCGGCTGCTACTGCTGCTGCTGCTGTTGCTGTTGCTGCTCCTGGTGTGCCTATATTCATATTTCAGCAATTAAAAATCTAATTGACAAATACTTGAAAGACAACGTGCTGGCAGCCGGAGCCAACAGCAAACTGCAGCTGCTCCACATGCAATGCGAGTAACACTTGCAGCCACAATCTCCAGCAATTGTAATAGCAACAGCACACAGTAAACAATTGCGGTTTTTTTCTTTCGATTTAATAAATCCTAATTAAACAACTAATACAACTACGCTCATAATTGTCACACTTTGTGTTGAATAGTATGGGGCATCAAACCCAAACTCCTACAACAAATTTAATTATATTAAATTGCTATACAACTGATATCAAAAAATTAATGTGATTGATTTTTTATTTTTTTACTGTGCATAAGCATCAGCAACAGTTGCAGGTGCAGCAATTGCATTTCACTGTTTTTGGTCGCATCTTGTTGTGATATTTAACTGCCGTTTGCCAGTAGCAACAGCATTATTATCCACAACAGCAATAACAAGTTTTAATAACTTTATCTGTCTTAACCTGACTTTGCTTTTGGTCTAATACAATGTTGCTGTCGTCTGTTCACTTCTCCCTTTCAGACTTAAGTACAGTTGAGCCAAGCTTAACGGCGAGTTGCGTGCAATGATTGACCATTGAAGAACGTACCAGCAACAACGACAACAACAGCAACCACAAGAGGCAGCCAGTTGGCCGATTGGCCGCTTGGCCTAACAAGCAGGGCACGTGCCCTATTAAGCTTTGTGGTCAAAACCACTTGATGAATACCTCATGCCTATGGTTAAGACTATAAACTAGTTATTAAATATGCTCCTAAGACTTGGTTTGGTTTTGCTGTTGCTGCTTAACTACATTAATTATATCCAGAAACTTGTCATCGTCTTCTGCTGCTGTTCACTGGGTCAAGACAGTATGGGATATCAATGGTGCGGAAAGAGGGGTTGAATTGGTGCAGTTATTGTTTGGTATTCGAAATATGCACGTGATATATATAAAAATATATATATATATATATATAGATAGAGAAATATGTCCAGATACTTGTTCTTTAAGTTGAAGTGCATTTGAATTAAACATTTTTAATATTGAATATTTTCTAAAGGCCTGTTGTTGCCAAAATAGTTAATTCTTCATTATTTTAATTACAATTTAAAATTGCATAAAATATAAAATGAAGTAAAAGTGTTAAAAGTATCGCAGACAAGCACGAGTACGACTCACGCACATCTCTACTGTAGATGGGATATAAAACGAGGCATTTCAGCCGTCGACAGTTTAATTAAAGAAGCGTCGATAGATTTTTTTTTGTTTATGTTAAACGCATTTCGAAGCAGTTCTCAGAATTAACAGCTTAGCCACCTGAAGTTCCAAGACCAATAAAAAAGAGGAAGACGATGCGAGATTAGGGGGCTGATAGGGTGCGGGGTATAGTGAATGGTATAGTGTGTTAAGACAATCGCTGAGGCGTGTAATATTTCGTTGAAAAGCTAAATGATAATTTCCATATACATTTAATGTTTGCTTCTTCCCCTCAGTCTCCTCGCCCATCCCACGCACTCCGACAAAAACGCAGTAGCCTCTTCCGCTCAACGGAGCTGAACTGAACCCATGAACGGAACTGCGGGGGGTCTGGCTTGGCTTCTCTAACAACTCTGTGCTCATTAGAAATGCTCATGGACTCATTAAACGAATTGCCATTTAGGGATTTAGGAATAAAGGCACTCACGGATTTGGGATTTGGCGATAAGCGAAAGTGAAAGTGGACAAACAAATGGAGAGAAGTGTAAAGGTGACAATTTAGATTCAAGGATCAAGGACGAGCGATAAGCGATAAGTGAGCGCAATGCCAAAAAGGACAATCGAACGAAACTGTCAGCAAGATAACCAGGGAGAATGGATAGGCAAGCAGAGCGTACGTCGCTGTCGTCCTTTTTATTTATTTTACCTGTCGCTGGTCCCTTTTTACCTGCTGCTCTGCTGCTCTGCTTAACTGCGAAGTTTTGTCTGCTGTCTGCACAATAATCACCATCACAATAACAATAATAATAATAACAAAGCTGCTCATAGTTCGCTCTTCAAGGAAGGGCGTGTAAATTTACGCCCATTTTTGATAGCAACAGCAGCAACAACAGCGTCAATAACAGCAACAACAAGAACAACAGCAGCAGTTGCAGCGTGGGAACTTGTATACGATTCAGGATGCGCCAAGCGGAGAGGAAGTGCGTTTTGTTAAACTCCCTTCCTTTCTTGTGTTTGCCGTTATGTTTGCTCATGTTTTCTAAGGGCTCATTTATTTTGAATTTAAATCGCGAGTTTTGGTCGATTTTCAAGCCAGACACATTATACCATATAAGCGAAACAAATGTTTTTGGATCGTAAAGGTCTAAAAAAAAATGAGCCCCAATTAATTTGAACAAGAATTCGCATTTCAATTGTTAATATCTATTAATCATTGAAAAGATAATCTCACGTCTTAAGTTTAAAACTTAAAAAAACATTTTAACATTAAAAATGTTATAAATTATAGTTTTTAAATTAATACAAATATATATTTAAAAATGTATGTGCAAATCCAATGAAACTTATTAAATAAAATTAAAATATATAATTTTTATTGAACAAGATATTTTATTAAGTAACTAATTGCTACATATTCATTTTGAAGTCAAAATTAGTAACAGTTACGATCCCTATTGCAAAGTCCAGCAAAAAGCGGATATGAAGACAGCGAGACGCTTTTGAGTTGCAGCAAACAAAAGACTTAGGCAACGAACTTGCTCAAGACAATTTCTGGAGCTATTGTTGTGTTTGTTTTTGCTGTTGCTGCTACTTATTGGCAATATGTCATATGCATGTCGTATGTGCTGATGCTGTATGTGTGTGTGTGTGTGTGTGTGTGTTTGAGTGTGTGCAAGTACTGGCCTGTATCATAGTGAAGTCTGCGACGCATGTAACCGTGAAAATCTATTTTTCTTGTTCATTGACCAAAAACCTAAAAACCAACAGCAACAAAAAAAAAACAAAACAAAACAAGAGCCACTTGGCCAAGCAGTTGGCTCTTTCACTGGGCTCTCTTTTCATACCCCGTACGGCGGCTTTTGTTTTTTCTGTGATTAACGTTGTCTGAGCCTGCAACTCAACTTAACTCGACGCTGGCGTCTTTGGACTCAGTCACGAGTCTTGTGTGATGTCTGTGTGTGTGTTGTACTTACGCGTGCTGCTGGCAACTATGACAATGGCAACAGCAACAGCAACAACAACAACAACAACAACGGTAATCATAGTTTTAAGTTGGCAAACAAACAGGTGCCCTAATGTCAATAATGTTGCTGCTGTGCCCGATGTTGTTGCTACTGCTGCTGCTGCTGTTGTCTGTTGTTGCCAGTTGTCGTTGTCATAACATATTGACAAATTGCCTACACATTTTGGCCACAATTTTTGTGCAGCAGAGTCTTGTAGCTACTGAAGCATGCGACCTGATCAAATGTTGACAACCAGAAGCCAACCTGAGCTTAGCAATTGCCAATGTTGGGGCAATGTTGAGCACTAAATGACGGACTGAATGACTGACTGACTGTACTACGAACAGCAATTGCTACTGGGAATAAAATACAACTGCGTTTTGGGTGGCACAGCTAGCATAGGCCACTAGGCTGTTCATTCAAGCAGCGCTTGGGCAAAAGCGATTGTTGTTGTTGGCAGCCGTTTGCTACATACTGCTGTTCTTGTTCCCCTGATGCTTAAATTTGTTCTCCTTTTTGTTTCATCTTTTTTGGATTTTCAGAATTTTTTCGGACAGCAGAAATCGTGAGTTTTGTGTTGCTACCGCTGATCGTGATTTGTTGATTTGTGCGATTGTCATTATTGCGGTTGTTGTTGTTATGGTTGCTGTTGCCATGCTTTTCACATATGTTGCTCTGTTCAGTCTGTTGCTGCTGCTGTTGTTCTCTCATGTCATTTTTGTTAATTGTGCCCTGCGACTTTTATCCAAATCTCATTCCATATTTCACTAAACAAAAATCTAACAAAATTATCCAACAGCAACAACAAAAGCAAATGAAATTCGAGAAAATTGTGAGCTCAGCCTCCGACTTCTTTTAAGATTAAGCAAATATTTGCAACAAATATAGTATTTGGAGGGGTGCGACAGCTGAAATTTTGAGTTTGGTTTCAAATTTCAAGCACAGCAGCAACACGGTAGCTTAGCAACTCTATGAATTTGGAAACAGCACCTGTGCCGGGTTCCCACGTCGCAGACACACACAGAAATGCGAATCAAATTGTGCTGATCGATAGGCGAAGACCAACTTTGCATTGCATTGCCAACATCAGATGCACTCTGAAGGATGCGGCACAGGTACAGCGAGAGCAATAAAGGGGGAGAGAGAATGAAAGAGAGAGAGAGAGAGAATGAGAGGTAGACTGCTCACCTGATCATGTTGATGATGAGCAGCCACCCTTGTGACAGATTTGTGATAGACAGACACAGACAGAGCAGTGCGAAGGGTGCACAACAAAAACTCGAAAGGGTTGCCCTGGGAACCTGAACCGCAAGTTGAACCTGTGTCTGTGTCTAGCAAAGGAAACTCTCCACCTTTTATCCTATCGCAAGTGGCGTAGGGCGGGGCAATATATATTTTATACAACATGTTTTGGGTTAGAAATAACGCCAAAAAAAAGGGGACTGCTGCTACAACAATGGGCATAGAATGTACGGCGCTTCCGCAGATGCTTTTGAAACGGAATACCGCAGCCCAAATAACTGAGCAAAGTGTGACGCCATGGGAAACGGAAGTTCACTGATTTACTTTGATTTGGAAGCGGGGATGGAGTTTCGTGTGTGAAATAGACATGATAGATCAGTTACGATCAGAGTACAACTATTTATCTCACTTGATCAAACTTGATTAAATGAACTTGCTTAAACGTTCCACTGGTAGTACTAAATTCATGTTTGGGAGCGTGTCGCATAATCAAATTCTTTTAGCACATTATGTAGATTATGGCTGAAAGCTTCAAAATATTGAAATTCAACAAAGATTATCTACACGAAATTCACAATTTGTCTAATTTTAGGCTTTAGCACTTTAAAAGAAAGCGTGCCAAATGTGTTGTATGCAAATGAATTTGGTTGCCGATTAAGACAACATCTTAAAAGCTCAGTCCCTCGAAGCAGCGGCGACCTTGATGTTCGTTTTGGGAAAAACAAAAACTTTGAAAAACAGTCAAACTTACATTTGGATTAAAAATCTATAAAAGTTGTTAACACAATGGGCCAATGGAACAAAGACAATACAAGACAACAATGCATTTTGAGTTTTAATGGTAATGGAATTGAATTCGTATCGAATCGTATCAAATCACATAGATCTCCTAGAGCTTGTTCATAATATGAGATTACAAAGACATAGAGAGTGGGAGGGAGAGAAAGAGAGACAGGGAGAGCGAGAGAGAGGTAGGGTGGTGGAAGGTGAGCTACATTCATCAAGAGTCAATCAAATTAAATAAACTCATTGGGTTTCTATACGGAATCCTAATTAAGTAACAAAAAAAGAAGACACTTAAAAACTGAGTTCAATCAAGTTAAAGAGAAAAGAAAATCTACAAATAAAAAAAAACAATAGACCAAAATATATTGTCAATATTATTGAATGACGCATCCAGCTTCTTTCCCATATATACTAGAAAAATAATCATTTTTACATATTTTGTCCCAAATACCTTGAAATTTTTATTTCTCTTGAGTTGAATTAACAGATATGGTATATAAAAAAAGAACCAGAACAAATATGTTACAACAAAATATAAAAACTCTATCTCTTAATGATGGGAAACATATAAATGAATCGAACTGGAACAGAAGCCACCGGCAACTAAGAGTGGGCAGACACCTAAAGATACAAAGCTTAATCCAATTATGTTTCACTTAAACTGCATTTAACAATATTGAAACTAGTTTAAGATGTGTGTCTCCATTTCAGGCAACGTATTAAAAATGGGAAAACAATAAAATCACTTCAGTATCAAATAAGAATGGAATATTTTATGTATTTTCCTCGACTTGGTTTTTATATAGCTTTTATGAGCTAGTTTCGAATTAGCGATCAATATTTATTGAATATATATTGTAAATACTTATGATACGTCTAGTTTACGGCACACCTAAGCACCACTCACGTCCTTTTAAATTTTCTTGGATTCAGATGAAAAATCTTGTTTCTCAAATGATTTTATTTTTCTTAGAAAGTTTGTTAGAATTAGTAATAGCATATGGGTCAAGCGGCCTTGCAAATATGATAAATCAATTTTTGAGCGGGGTATGTGGGATAGGGGAGAGGTGATGGTGAGGGGGGTGACAAGGCATACTAATGTCATTGGCTGGCAACCTTCTGGCGTTGCGAACCGAACAAAAACAACATTAAACAAAGAAACAGGAACAACTTTTACGCGAGTCAATGAGACGGACAAGAAAGAGACACCGTAAGACAATCACCGAAGCGATGAGACGTTGCCATTGGTAAATGGTTAGATGGGAAGATGATCTTGACCATTAAGTTGGCCAAGCCGATGGCCAATTGAGCTGCACATATTTAAGCGCAAAATACGACAGTTATTATTGTTGCTGGGATTGCTGCAGAGCCGCTGATCGTCGCGGCGCAATCAATTAATTGACAAAGCACATTGATCGAGAGACGAAGATTTAACACAGATGAATCCTCCGCCCGAAACCGATCAACTTTTTATAGCAGCATCAAGCTTAGAGTCTGTGTAGACTGTCGACTGTAGACAGTGTCTGCTGCTGCGGCTGCTGCTGCTGCGGCTGCTGCTGTTGTAAGTAATTGAAAAATAAAAGAAAATGCGCGAAAATCGCAACGCATTAGCCAACATCATGCAAGGGGCCGAAGCGTGCGAACAATTTGGCCGTCGATTCGTTGCGCCTTTTGGCCAAGAACCGCTCTGAGCCAAGCGAATACACCGACACACACATACATGCATAGTCTGTGAAGTACCAGCAGACCTGCCGCGATTCTTAGCGATTCTCATTCGTTCGTCCATTTTAGCCATTTGCATTTTGCATTTAGAATTTTTTTGCAATTTGTATGCGTGCAGCGTGCAGCGTGGAGTGCGGCATGAAATACGCTTTGCCCATTTGGCGCCTCGCACAGACACCTGAGACGACGTCGCTGGTCGTCTATGGAGTGACTGGCCCCTGGCCGGTATAGACGCTGCACGATTCACCAAATGAAAATATAAACTTTAAATTTCCTTATTAAATAACGGTCGCCAAAGCGGTATGCACAAGAAATACATTCTATGTATGCGTATACATATATCATAGGCATTAGCATTAGCATTGAAGCACATGGAAAACTGAACTCACTCATGGAAATCTCTCTATCTCCTTTAGCTGGAGAAACAAGCGTTGAAGCAGGTGCTTTCCACATGGCGTTACTCTTGGTTTTGCTTTTGGTTTATCTTCGTTTGTCTGGGGTCGCCCGATCACTGAGAAACTATTGGGAATTGTTTGATTGCCAACGAGTCATAGCTCAAACGTGTATTCAAATAAATCAGTCAACGCGAATTTAATACTCTAAAACTAATCCCCAAGTCCGAGCTTGATCGTTTAGTCGCTTAGTAAACTTGTTTTGCGTATTTATCTATTTGCTTATTGGACAAATATGTTTATGTTCTCATTACAAAAGCAATCAAAATATTAACACCACAATGACTCTCTTGAGGATTATTCTTATAATTTAAGGAGTATTTACATATCCAAGGTACAATTTGTAGTACTGCTTGGGCGTCAATTCTGTGGTAGTTACAATATAATCACTTAAGTCTTACTATATTGACTTATTGTGGTTGATTTCGCTGCTTCCCTTGACTATTTAAACAAATACCTAATGCATAATGTAACAGTCGATGTGTGCACAAGCACCTTTCTTGCATATTCAGATTAGTCGACAGTTTGCTGCAAGTCAATGCCTTTGACTAACTTTGACAACACACACACACATAAAAAAATCCAGGTGCAGTGTTGTTATTTGCATGAGAAATGTGTCGTGAGCAACGTGGAGTTAAGCAAGTGCGAAAGCGACAACTGACAGGGGACAACGGACAACGGACATCGGACAGTGGACAGTGAACAGTGAACAGTGAACAGTGGACAGTGGACAGTAAAGCCAACATCAGCCACAATGTCAGCATCAGCATCAACATCAGCATCCGAGGTTTGTAGAAATGGCTGCACTCTGGAGGCAGTCAACCGCATCATCAGCTCATCATCGATCACGGCGGCTCTGTGGTCCGCAACAAGAGAGAGAGGCTGCTAATGCCAATGGCCTGCAGCCAAGTGCATTAGAGAATCACCCGATCCCTCTATGCTCCTCTCTGTTTACAGTCTCTCTCCCTCCCTGCCTCTCTCTCTCACTGTCTCTCTCTCTCTCTCTCTCTCTCTCTCTCTGCCTCTCTCTCTCTCTGTCTCTGTCTCACACTGTAACAGTAATTTGGTGTTTTACTTGTTCTTGCGCGCCAGCAATCACACCTATGGGAATGTTTCTTACACATGTCCGATGGCAATGGCAATGGCAATACCAATGCCAATGCAATGGGGCAACATCTAAAATTCCAGCATGCACTTTGAACAACATTTTCCTCAAGTCTCTCTGCCATCGTCGTCATCGTCGTCGTCGTCGTCGTCGCAGTTGCATCATTAAAAATTTATCAGTTGATTGGAAAATTATAATTCTTTGCTTTTACGCTTCGCGCAGCGTTATGATTTTTATACGTTTACCCCGTCTACCCCCATCACCCATCACTTCTTGCATCTCAAACGGAACTCAGCTCAGTCGATGTTGTCGTCTGAGCGCCAGTTATGTAATAACTTTTGCTCCGATCTTCACTCCACGGTTTCTGTTTGTCTTTCTGTTCTGCTCAGTTTAGTTTTTCTTTTCTTTTTTCTTTCTTTTGGTCACATTTAATAACTTACTGGACGACTGTAGACTGTCTATGCGTCTCTCAGTCAATCTGTCTAAATGAATGACTGACTTACTGACTATTACGAGCGATTCAGCATCCCCCAGCCCCACACCACCCAACCAGTCGCATCTCATCTCATCTACTGTTGGCTGCCTCTTTGTTTTGTTTTTTCTTCTTTTTTTTTATTTTTTTATATAGTTTTTGCCAGCTGCCAGCCTAGCTGTAGATGCGGAAATAAATGCGCTCGGTTTCTTCAACTTGTTACATAAATCGTAATTTTCTATAGCCTCGTTCTAAGTATATCTAATGTATATTGCATTCTGCTACCCGTTTTTCTATTTGCCCACTGACCACTTGCCGCGCCACTGGATTTCAGCTAACTGGTGGCAGTGTTGTCGTTTTGGTGGGATCACCCCAACATGCAGCGGGCTTATTAGCTTGCTAGCGGAGAAAAATGCTAGTGGAAAGACTTAAGGACGTATCCAACTATTTACACTAATATTCAAACGTTAAACATTTTGATATTGTTTCACAAAAAACAATCAAAAAAAAGTCAAGCTATTCACTTGATATATTAAGACGATTATTTTTTAATGTTTTTTAAATTTATTTATTTGTCAAAGACTCTTAGAGATTTGTTTTAGAGCGTTGGCAACACTGACTGGAGACTAGCTCGACCCTTCCCCACCACCCATTTTTTGACCTGGCAGCCAGGTGTACATAGCTCATAATCGCACATGTCATGGCCATTTCACTCGCACTTGAACTTCCTGCATGACCAGCGTTAGCTAAGAGTTCACAAGCTCGTCCAATGAACCACTGGCTCTGCTCTGCTCTGCTCTGCTCTGTTCTGCTCTGTTCGCCGGGGTGAAGTTCTGGGTGGGGTATGGCGGCTTGGTCATCGGTGATTTCCACGCTCATGATGTGATTAGGCGCTTTAGCGGTACAGTTCATCGTTTTTTCTTCTGCTTTTTCTAGGCCCCCTTCCTGCCTGCCGCCATTGGCTGCGCTGAAAAAGAAGCATCTAACAGATTAGTGAGAACCCAAAAGTACAGATTGACACAAACACACTGTGAGATTGCAGTTATCACTATACACTATACACTGAGAATATTAAGAAATATATAAATAATAAATTCAAGTTGTCTGTCTTCTCCAATTATTGTTAGAATCTATTTGGCCAAGTCAAGCTTCGAGCAAACTAGTCCTTGGTGCAGAGCAAACTTAACTCTTTGTTCTTCTTCAATTTTTAAAGATTTGCATGGGTATTGCATAAAAATTTAGCTTTTGATAGTATTTTATGCTTATAAGGTCCCACTGACGGTTGTCTCTGATCGGGTGTCAGTTTTTAAGAAAATTCAATAACAACATTCTTAAAATAAGTAGCTTAAATGATTACATTTATTTGTGTGTCAACTTTCATGGCATTCATTGAGATGTGATTTGCGACAAATTAAAGAGCGTTGAAAAAGCGTTTGCAAATGATGTTAAAGACAACTGTCGCTCAACACGAGACCCGCATATGTATACCCCTGTTCCGGGCGGCGAGCAATCCGAGCAACTTCGTTGGAACTGGCCGAGTTGCAATTCTGCTGGCAATGACTTTGTAGTTGGCCTGCGAAATTCCACAGTGTGACAGGGCGATCAGCACTTAAAAGCCTGTCAACAGTTGCACATCACCAAAAGCGAAACTGCGGCCAAAGGAGTAACACATTACATTTGGTATATACATACGCCCTAGCCCCGAAATCTTGAAAAGCAATTAGCAAGAGCCGAGTAAAGTAAGTTTCAAACCGCAACCGATGCCCAATTGCAATGCCACAAATACTTGCTAGATGGCAGCCAACAAGATTCTAACTCACAAAAAAAAAAAAAAATTAAAGAAAAAAATACAGGAGGCAGAGAGAAGCAACAGAAGCGGGACTTATCAGTGGCAGCAACGGCGACGGTGGCAGCAGAAAGCAATTCTGTGGCTGATGGTTTCGCAGAAAATTACAACTTGCGGGTAAACAAAGTCAACTGCCCCAGACATGGCAATAGCATGGCAGCAGCAGCATATGCAAAGAGGAGAAAGAAGCAGCAGCAGCAGCAGCAACAGCAGCAGCAGCGGCGGCAGCGGCAGCAGCAGCAGCAGCAGCAGAAGTCAGAGACGTGTAGACATGAACTCCACTCAAGTTGAGACACACGCCAAACCCCACGGGCCCGTGGCTGTGCATCTGAATGTGGCTGTGGCTGTGAATGTGAATGTGGGTGCGCAATTATGCCGCCACAGCAACTGACTAACCATAAATTTTCTTATCAGCCAAAGTCGGAGCACAGGAGCGCATTCACGGAAACGGAGACAAACGTTAAACTATTTTTAATGAAATGGTCAGAAGATACATATAAACAATTTCAAAATAAGGTAAGCATTAAAACGTTATTTGTTGAATTTAAACAATCTTAACTCAGAATCGAATTTCGCTTATTCTCAATTTAATAACAAAAGAATCTAAATTATACGAATCCGTTGGCAATTAGTAATACAGATTTGATTTTAAATTATGAATTCAAAAAAGCAACAAAGCAATCCCTAATTCAATATTGTTCACATGTCAAAAAGCTTAAAATTTGTAGTCACAAAAGAGAAAGATTTAGAAAAGAAAAACGTGGCAAGATGGCGAAAACATCTGATGATAATTCGCAGGATCAGATCATTGAGGGACTGGGAGATTGCAACTTGGTCCCCGTTGAACATATGGATTTGCTGAGTCATCGGACGCGATGCCGCAAAATTGAGATATTTCATTTTGATGACGAGGTCAGTTTTACACCCAACGACACCGATGTCGAGGAGGAGGAGGATCAGGGGCTGAGCTTCGCTCAGTTCACTGAGGATCACACAGACGATGTGGATCGTACAGTGCAGCTAGCTGGGGATGTGGATTGTCTGATACGACGCATCCAGCAAATGCAGTTGATCATTAAGCAGCGCAAACAGGATCAGCAACAACTTGACACGACTGAAGTATCTACTGAACAGCAGGAGGAGGAGGAGGTCATCAAGCAGCCACCAATACCGCAACTAGGGAAATTTCTGTTCCAGGAGTGTATGGAGCAAACCCTGGAAGAGACAAAGCTAGATATACTCAAGCGCGAGCTAAAAGCAGAGATGAAGCCGGACTCAAAGTTCAATTCACTTAGTTGCGATGAGCAGCTGGAGATACGCGATCTACGGCATGCCCATCATCGCCTCCAGTGCGAGATCGACGAGATGGTATGCAATGCTTGCACGATGCGCGAACTGCTGCTCAAGATTAGGAACCAGGTTGGCCAGGACAAAAAACGTTTGCTCAAGCTGGCGGCTATAGCCACCAAGCACCATGAGTGGAGCAATCTTATTTACAAGGAGCTGCCCGTCTGCAAACAGCGCTACCAATATCTGCTCGAGAAAAAGCTATCCAAATCGGAAGCGCATCGTCTGATCCACGCTCACATGGTCAAGGTGATCCATTACAACAAGAAGTTTCTTACCCGTCGAGAGTTGCGCTACGAGCTGCGCGAGTTCCACTTGGAGATCGATGAGCTCGAGAAGTATGTCAATGATCTGCGCCAGGACATGGTGCGACGCTTTAGCAGCATTGAGAATGAAACGTGAAACGTAAACACAGCCAGCTGACATACAGATCCAAATAAATATAATATATATATAATTGCTAATTGTAATGCATATAATAGTAATAGTAAGAATCCGAAGAGCTTCTATCGCAAATTCTTTCTGCTTTGGGCGCACAATTAGCCCGCGCTGCGCTCCTGCTGTGTGCTGCGGCTGCCGCTTAAAACTAAGACGCAAACAGCAAACCACCAGCAGAAGGTAGTACATCATTTTGGACTTTATCAGCAGCGGCAACAAGCAGCAGCAACGCGTGGGCAGCATCTAGCAAAATTCCTACGCCGCCAACGCTACACAAGAGCAGCAGCAGCAACTGAAACAGGCAACAGGCAGCAGAAGCAACAACTGCAATTGCAACTTAATTGAGGCTTGTCTATGCAACTGCTTTCAGTGTGTGTGTGTATTTGTGAGCCTAAACAAAGTAACTGCGGTTGCTCTGCATCCGTCTTAGTCTCTCTGTGTCTTTTTTTTTTTATTGTGTTGTCCATCTCTCTTCCGATGTATAATGCACTCCCCCTATATCAGTCAATTGCTGGGTCTGCGTGCTGGCGGGTTGCTGTCGCCCGTTGCGAACTTGATGCCTCGCTGCCCCAGTGCCTTGATGCTCCACAGACGAGCGACCAGACAACTGCAATGGCAATAAGAACAACAATAACAGCCGCATAATAACGTACTGAGGGCGTTGAGGCAACAACATGCAACAATCTGGCAAGTCAGGTAAGCAGGCAGGCAGCCAGGCAGCCAGCCAGCCAGCCAGCCAGCCAGCCAGCCAAGCAGCCAACCCAACCAACCAACTAACCAGTCAGGCAGTCATCCAGGCAGTCACCATCTAAGCTCTGCGGCTTATGCAGCTGCAAACAGCTACCTCCCCCCGCCTCCTCATTTTGCTTCTCTCCTCCCTTTTGATAAGCCTAACCCCCTCCTACCGCTCGTTCGTTAGCTGCTGCCATGGACAATTTAAGCTCATTCACTTGCCGCTGATTGCTGCTGGCGTTGGTGTTGTTGTTGTTGCAGTTGTTGCTGCTGCCTGTTGCTGCTGTTGGTGGTGGTATTGGTGTTGGTGTTTACTTCATTCGTCGTCTGGCAAATTCGCAAGTTCAAGTCCAAGTCCAAAGTCGTAGGGTGCACACTTTTCTCATTTCATATGACCTTTCAATACTCTTTCCGAACAATTTCCCAATATATAAATATGAAGCTTGCTTCAGCAAATGCTTGTCTTTTGCCTTTTCAATATATTTTAATCGCTAAACTTTTCTATAAAATCACTCCCAAAAGTCAATAATCGAGAATTTTTTCATGATTAAGAAGTTTTAGCAGTTTTGGTTTAAAATGTGAGCAGTTGCATTTGCAAGTGTGTGTTAACAATCGGTGTGCCACAAATAGTTCTTCTCGCTGGCTTCGTTCAGTTTTAAGCCATCGTCAAAATTGCATGCGCTGTGCGCATTCAGAGCAAGCACTGGGCAGGGTGGAGGCAGCTAGGAGGGGTTGGGGAGGGGTGTAGGGTCGCTGACTGCAATTTGCATTGCGCTGAGGCGTTTGTCAAATGGTAGCTGGCGCGTTGGCGCGGCTTTAATGCCACGCGAATGTGGGTTAAACTCAGCTTTAAGCCAGAAATAAAGCAACCGCTACAACAACAGCAGCAAGAAAACAATAATAATAAGGAGTTCAACCATATTTCGGCCAAGTGGCCCGAAGAGCAAAAAGACGCGCATTCATATCATTGTCTTATATCGCTCTATAATCTGTGTCATTAGATGCCACCAAATCAAATTGTAATTGTAGTCCATTAGATGATCGTATGCTCTATCTGACTGACTGACTGCCTTGCCTCTCTCTTACCTGGCTGGCGCCTTGGGGGAGTGGGTGGAGCGTCATTGAGACAGCATTATTCTGCTGAATTCGTCAAAGCCAAATCGTCAAACTGCAATGAAATCATCTGCTTAACCCATTTACTCTGTTCCATTCTGTTTTCCCAATACGAACTCCGAATTCATATTTGATATGTAAAACATGTTGAGTAACTGAAGTATTTACATACAGTCCTGATGCGTTTATGGGTAGCTGATTATCATTGTACCCTGCTCCCCATTAATTCAGAAAAACTTGGAAAACATTTGCTCTCTCTTTTTTTCTATTTCGGGCTATCATCTGTTGTTCGATCATCATCTCTCTCTGAATCTAATTGTTCTCTGTGTTTATCTTTCTTTGCTTTCGTTCTCATCCTAATTTTTTTTCGAATTTTATCTTTGTATCCTTCCTTGTTCTCTGCCGCTCTTTCCTTCTTCCTTAAACGTTCCTCTTAAACATTTGTATCACTTCTTGAACTTACGTTTAGTCAACTTTTTTTCAACTTATTCCTTAGTGTTAGACAAAATCGCACATTGGCTATAAATGGGTTAAGGCTGTAGAAAGAATTGAGCGGCTCTTATGAATTTTGTGAATCTTGCCGAAATCAGTAAAGTGGCGTATTGCATGTCAAATGCTCATTTGCTCAGCTGTTGCTCAACAATGTTGTTTAGCTGTCATTATGTAATGGCTACAACTAAAGGCGGCGACTGCAGTGGATCTCAGCGCACCTATTGCTATTATTGTTGCTTTTAGTTAGTTTTGGTCATGCACTCTTCATTTGTCTTCTGGCTGATGGGAATAAAAAAGTGTCCTGAGCTCATGCTCAACACACAACACCAATAATAACAAGAACATCAACGTTTACACACACACACACAGACACACAAAATGTATGGCAAGCGCCTTTTTTGTTGTTGTTGTTAATTTATTATGGTTACATCTAATTAAAACGGTTCTACAGTGCTGAAAGAGAAGCACGAGCAGCAGGCCAAGACTCGAAATGGCTTGACGTAATGAAGCTAAATGTTCCGCGCTATGGTCAATTGCTATTGCCCATAACACATGGATTCTTGAAAGATGATGCCTGGCTGACTTTAGTTCTCCTCGTTTCTATTCTATGCTTTGGCCGTAACGATTTCAGTCTCAACATTGTAGAATAAGAACAATGTAGTCAAAGTCAATTAAGTCAAACTCTAAAAGGCCGCAAATAAATGACAAATGACGTGTCTCTTCTTCATTCCAAAACGCAAAAAAGCAACGAGCTCAAATGTCCGTTTTTTTCTACTTAATACCCTCTATATGAATGACTCCAAAGTTGTCCAACACGTATACACAATAATACAAATTTTCAATTTGCTGGCAAATTGCTGTGTTTCTATTTATGCATTTAGCATTATAGCATCACAAAATCGAAATCCGTATCAATAAAAATATAACTAATATTTTTTAGCTCAATTTGTATAAGTAAAATCCTAGGCACAAGAATGCTATTGTTACTAACGTACACCTCAGCAACTTTGGTATACCCGATTTATAAATTGTGTTTGTCTACAGGGTATGGGTAAACTAAAGTAAAGTCCATTTGGCATTCGTGACTCGTCTGGTTGCTGGTCGATGAAGCTTGCCACACACTCGTGTCCATATAATTTCCAACATAGAAATATCGCACAAGTGCAAATGCAATTAGTTCCTAGCTTTATTTGTTTAAGCGAATGCCGACACTCACACACACACACACACACACACACACACACACACACACACACACACACACACACACACAGAGCAGACAAACATCGATGACTGCCTTTTTTTCTATGGAACTTGCAACAAGTAGTCGCGACTCTCGGCCTGTTTGTGGTATTAGTTTACAGACTTATAATTGTCCACATCATTTCTCCTCTTTTTGGTTTAACCAGCTAATTAAGATTTCTCAAATGGTTTCCTCAATTCGCCAATCGTAGCAGCTGCATTCTCGACTTTAAATGATCGTCATTCGATAGTTGCCTTTTAAATTAACTCCAAAAATAAATGTTGTCTGCTTAGTGGCACTGGCATGCCAATACAGCGGCCCTCTCTCTCCCTCTCTCTTTCTCTCTCTAAACATTTAGTTTAGTTTTTCTGCTGCATAGTTTTCGGCAGTCTTTTAAGGTACAACTAATATTATCAAATTGGATAACTTCCTATTGCAGTCATCTGATAGCTTTATAGTTATCTGATCTCTTACATTCTTTGGGTAAGGCAAATTTGCCCCAAGTTATTATCTTTCTTGGATCGCGTCTAATCGCAAAATATGCTGCAATGTTTGAAGTCATGCCCAATATGCCCCCAGTAAATAAAGTAAATATAGAAAAACAATTTGAATGTCTTATTAGAATGTTTATTGTTCTTGTTTTGTGTTGCACTCTGTACGTTTTTTTCTTTCTTTGAATGCTATAATAAATGCTATATAATTATAATGACAATTTTAATGTTAACGTTGCTGTTGCTATTGTTGATTCAAGTAATGCATAGATTAATATTTATATATATACGAAAATTATTGCACTCTAAAAAAATGAGCATCGAGACTATTAAAGGAATTGGTTGACTATATGTAACTACAGTTAAATCCATTGATCATATGGCAAAAACGTAAGATATTTGTGTAGCCCCTATATACTAGACATATAACTCGTATATAAACCGTACGAAAAACATTCGAAACAACAATAGCAATAACAATATTCACAAATCCACAAATTTTTATCTAAATAAAAAAAAATATTTATATGTATAATTAAAAAAAAAAAATAATTAAATACAATTTGAAATTAGCTCCAAATAGATAATACACAAACGATATGTAAAAAGCTGCTAACGCTAGATAATACAAATACATATACAGGCACACATCATTTACAAAGTAAAAACATAATGATAAAAGCATAATATATATATAACATTCACATGTGTGTGTGTGTGTATAGTAGCTATACATGTATAGGAGCAAATTGTGTGTGTTTAAGCTTATAATAATGCAATACAATACAATAATATAATAGGTGTAAAAAAATAGAGTTGTTCCTTTATAAGTAAGAAGAATAGCTAAATTATAGCTAAACCTGAAACTTAATATTAAACGCTCTGTTGTTTTGGTCTAATTAGCGGCATTAACACGATTGGAGGCCCTATGGCAATCGAGGGGCGTGGGACGGAGGGCGGCGACGGCGGCGGCGGCGGCGAGTATTGTGCTCTCAACAAATGCGCGTCTCACTCACTCAGTCACTCGCTCGCTCGCTCTTTCTCCTTCTCTCTCCCTCGACTTGACTGGCT